>NC_048577.1:15277288-15494788 GCF_013265735.2 Oncorhynchus mykiss | reverse complement strand
GCAGTACAAGGGCTTGTTCTCCTCTATGACATCATAGCATCACAGCACATGTATAGAAACACCCCAATTCAGCACTGTCTCCTACAGAATAACAAACCCAAATCTCTCCTCTCCTCTCCTCTCCTCTCCTCTCCTCTCCTCTCCTCTCCTCTCCTCTCCTCTCCCCCTCTCCCCCTAAGTGCTGACAGCAGTATAACTCAGCCCATGGCTCTCGGTCCTAAGGGATCCAGGGGACAGAAAGTATTCACTTCCTCTGTACACACATAAACAGATATTGATTAATTAGACAAGACGCTAGCATTCCATTATCTCAACGTTCTGTAGACAGTCATTAAATAAGTAATTGCTTGTAAAAAAGAAAGAAAGAAAGAAATAGATGTATGTCTGGCTGACTCGTGGCCTGGGCAGAGCTATCTGTTTACCTTCTACTCTTGAAGGGCGATTTAGGGAATGGCTGAGTGGTGGTGTTTTGATGCTAAAATATTTACCAGGCATCTGCAGCAAAGCAAATCACAGTCATGCCATTGGATAGGGCGGAGGTGTGTGTGTGTGTGTGTGTGTGTGTGTGTGTGTGTGTGTGTGTGTGTGTGTGTGTGTGTGTGCGCTTGTGAAGTGTTCTATACTATGCCAAGCCCCTAGAATTAGTGGGCAGTGGAGCAATCGATAAAGCAGGATCTGGTATTAAATTAAAGGTATCTTGGAGAGGGTTTGTTCTGTCAGCAGGTGGTGCAGTCAGGGAGGGGTGATATATCACTATCTGCCTGTCTCTCTTTGTATAGGGTAGGGCAGGTTGGATAGCCAGGATAGCAGGCTGGCTGGAGCAAGCAATACCAGCTCAGTGACTCTGCAGGGTATGAGAGTGACAGGCAGAATGATAGATGATGATAAGAGATTTGAAATCCTCATGTCTCACTACTTAATGTATTTTAACCAGTGCTCTATCACTAAATAGTCATCATCTTGACCGGCTGAAAATCTTGCTCACTTGAAATAAAGGGCATTATTGGAAAACTTTTCAATTTAGAGAATGAAGGATTTGCCAAGTCTTCCTCACCTTTGCAGAGGAGCAGTTTACAAAGCAGTGAGTGTGTGGGTGGTAGTCAGGAGATGAAGAGCTGACACAGAGGATCTCATACCCACACACCAAGCCAGTTTACCAGACAGATAGAGAGATTCCTAACTGATCCCTGAAACTGCTGCTCCAACCAGGCTTTGAGAGCCAAGATGGATGCCAACTTCAGTGTTAAATGTGAAATATGCCCTGGCTCTCACTGTAACTGTCTGCCTCATTAAATCCCCCATAGAGCTTCATTTTGACACACAGAGTGTCCATCATAGCTAGGGGATATGCAAATAACATGGTAATCGTTCTGACTTAGCGTTTTGAGAAGATCGTAGAGTAGGCAAATTCAATTAATTAACAAAAACTGTTAACCTCTAATAGAATGGGAGTTGCAAACTGTTTAATTAGTCCAGAGCCACAGTCTCTCTCTCTCACGGTCTCTCCACTTATTATCGTTTTTCGTAATGTTACATTTCGATGCCAGAAACATGTTAGCTAGATGACTTTGTTTTTTATTCCCTCTCGCGGTGAAATGTTTCTCAGCTGAATCTGTATTCATCTATTTGAGTCTTCTTTCCTCTTAGCTTTGAGTGTCAAATTGAGAAAAGGTTGAAGTGTGAAATTATAATCGGTTTGAATATGCGATGATACTGAATGAATGTGGAATTAGATTGGATGAGTAAAAAGAAGAGAAGAGGAAAGGAGAAAAGTCCTCAGAACAAATGGTACCCTATTCCCTATGTAGTGCACTACTTTACTCTATTCCCTATGTAGTGCACTACTTTTGAGGGCACTACTCAGGGAATAGGGTGCCATTCGGGGCGAACGCCAACTATATTTCTGTATAACTGGGCGTTTCGGAGGCGTGATTTTCCCATTTCTCCATCCAAAGTGATGGGGATTTTGGTTTTCATAAATACAAAAAAGCCTTTTCTGTCTCATTCTGTCTGTGGCATTGTATTACTGTTACTGTAATGTATTGCTCACAGCTTAGAAGAAACATAGGGATTTTCCAGAGCTGTATTTTGAGCCATTCATACCTGAAGCAGAAATTAAACTGTGATGCAATGTGTTTGAAAGCCCACTGTCTGTGTGTGAGCATATGTGCATTCTCAACAGATATGTGGCCGCAGAGGGAGGGAGGGAGACAGGTCAGCTCGGACGGACAAAGGTGAGTGTGTGTTTGTGTTCGTGTATGTGTTTATGTGTGTGTGTATGTGTGTGTGTGTGTGTGTGTGTGTGTGTGTGTGTGTGTGTGTGTGTGTGTGTGTGTGTGTGTGTGTGTGTGTGTGTGTATATGTGTGTGCGTATGTGTGTGCATATGTGTGTGTGTGTGTGGGTGTGTGTGTGTGTGTGAGACATGAAGGATGGGCTGGTTTGACAGTCACACTATTTACATAGGATGGCTGGTCACTAGGGACAACCCCTCCACTCCTTCAACCTCCCCTCATCCCCCTCTCCGTCAACCTCCCCACCCCTCTCCTTCAACCTCCCCTCATCCCTCTCTCCCTCGACCTCCCCTCCTCCCCCTCTACTTCAACCTCCCCTCATCCCCCTCTCCCTCAACCACCCCTCATCCCCCTATCCCTCAACCTCCCCTCATCCCCCTCTCCCTCCCCTCCTCCCCCTCTACTTCAACCTCCCCTCATCCCCCTCTCCTTCAACCTCCCCTCATCCCCCTCTCCCTCAACCTCCCCTCATCCCCCTCTCCCTCAACCTCCCCTCATCCCTCTCTACTTCAACCTCCCCTCATCCCCCTCTCATTCAACCTCCCCTCATCCCCCTCTCCCTGAAACTCCCCTCATCCCCCTCTCCCTCAACCTCCCCTCATCCCCCTCTCCCTCAACCTCCCCTCATCCCTCTCTACTTCAACCTCCCCTCATCCCCCTCTCCTTCAACCTCCCCTCATCCCCCTCCCCTCATCCCCCTCTACTTCAACCTCCCCCTCTCACTCAACCTCTCCCCCCCTCTCTTTCAACCTCCCCAATGACCTTGCGTGTTACTATGACAAACCAGATGCTGCAAAAACACACACACACACACACACACATTTGCACACATGCGCGCACATATCCTCCAGCATGTGTGTGTCGACTGGGGATGATGAGTTACTGTTGGCCCATGCAGCAGCACAGGCAGCAGAAGCCAGAAAAGTAATACGTCTTCTGTAATAAATTGAATGGTAAGCCAAAATGAAGAGATGTCCCAGATGACTCCTTTGCAGTAGGCAGGGCATGTGTGTGTGTGTGTGTGTGTGTGTGTGTGTGTGTGTGTGTGTGCGTGTGTGTGTATGTGCGTGCGTGCGAGAGTGTGTGCGCGTGTATGTGCGTGTGTTTGTGGGTGTGTGTGTATGTGTGTGTGTGTGACAGCCATGGAAGACTGATTTCACCCAACACTCAGCGACCCCACCGAAAGTGTCACTTCGCTGGGTTAGGATCGACAGCAACCTGCCCCCCTCTGAAAGTTTCCTGGTTGACGTGGATTGTGGATCCCGAGTCCCACTGCCTGATTAGGTTGACCCCGTCAGGTTGACACAAAGCCTGGTAGGACAAGGTCTTAAGCCCTATAGTCTTGTGGGACAGTGGGGTGGAAAGCCTACTGTCTGTTCAGCTCTCCACCTGAGTGGTGTCAGTTTCTGTAGCCCCTTTTACACTGAAAAAGGTTTCTCCAGGGAATAACATGGGATTCTAAACCCTAGCTGGTGAAAGAAGAGTTTATAGTAAAAGCAGAATTTCGGGTAAAAGCAGAGTTTCTGGTAAAAGCAGAGTTTCTGGTAAAAGCAGAGTTTCTGGTAAAGTTTCTGGTAAAGTGTCTGGTAAAAGCAGAGTGTCTGGTAAAAGCAGAGTTTCTGGTAAAAGCAGAGTTTCTGGTAAAGTTTCTGGTAAAAGCAGTGTCTGGTAAAAGCAGAGTTTCTCGTAAAGTTTCTGGTAAATGCAGGGTGTCTGGTAAAAGCAGAGTGTCTGGTAAAAGCAGAGTGTCTGGTAAAAGCAGAGTTTCTGGTAAAAGCAGAGTGTCTGGTAAAAGCAGAGTTTCTGGTAAAAGCAGAGTTTCTGGTAAAAGCAGGGTGTCTGGTAAAAGCAGAGTTTCTGGTAAAAGCAGAGTTTCTGGTAAAAGCAGAGTGTCTGGTAAAAGCAGAGTGTCTGGTAAAAGCAGAGTGTCTGGTAAAAGCAGAGTTTCTGGTAAAAGCAGAGTGTCTGGTAAAAGCAGAGTGTCTGGTAAAAGCAGAGTTTCTGGTAAAAGCAGAGTTTCTGGTAAAAGCAGGGTGTCTGGTAAAAGCAGAGTTTCTGGTAAAAGCAGGGTGTCTGGTAAAAGCAGGGTGTCTGGTAAAAGCAGAGTTTCTGGAAAAAGCAGTGTCTGGTAAATGCAGGGTGTCTAGTAAAAGCAGACTGTCTGGTAAAAGCAGAGTGTCTGGTAAAGTTTCTGGTAAAAGCAGAGTTTCTGGTAAAAGCAGAGTTTCTGGTAAAAGCAGTGTCTGGTAAATGCAGGGTGTCTGGTAAAAGCAGAGTGTCTGGTAAAGTTTCTGGTAAAAGCAGAGTTTCTGGTAAAAGCAGAGTTTCTGGTAAAGTTTCTGGTAAAGTTTCTGGTAAAAGCAGGGTGTCTGGTAAAAGCAGAGTGTCTGGTAAAAGCAGAGTTTCTGGTAAAAGCAGAGTGTCTGGTAAAAGCAGAGTGTCTGGTAAAGTTTCTGGTAAAAGCAGAGTTTCTGGTAAAAGCAGAGTTTCTGGTAAAAGCAGAGTGTCTGGTAAAAGCATGGTGTTTGGTAAAAGCAGAGTGTCTGGTAAAAGCAGAGTTTCTGGTAAAAGTAGCGTTTCTGGTAAAAGCAGAGTTTCTGGTAAAAGCAGAGTTTCTGGTAAAGTTTCTGGTAAAAGCAGAGTGTCTGGTAAAAGCAGAGTTTCTGGTAAAAGTAGCGTTTCTGGTAAAAGCAGAGTTTCTGGTAAAAGCAGAGTTTCTGGTAAAGTTTCTGGTAAAAGCAGAGTGTCTGGTAAAAGCAGAGTTTCTGGTAAAGTTTCTGGTAAAAGCAGTGTGTCTGATAAAAGCAGAGTTTCTGGTAAAAGCAGAGTGTCTGGTAAAAGCAGAGTGTCTGGTAAAAGTAGCGTTTCTGGTAAAAGCAGAGTTTCTGGTAAAAGCAGAGTGTCTGGTAAAAGCAGAGTGTCTGGTAAAAGCAGAGTGTCTGGTTAAAGCAGAGTTTCTGGTAAAAGCAGAGTGTCTGGTAAAGTTTCTGGTAAAAGCAGAGTGTCTGGTAAAAGCAGGGTGTCTGGTTAAAGCAGAGTTTCTGGTAAAAGCAGAGTGTCTGGTAAAAGCAGAGTTTCTGGTAAAAGCAGAGTGTCTGGTAAAAGCAGAGTTTCTGGTTAAAGCTTAGTTTCTGGTAAAAGCAGAGTTTCTGGTAAAAGCAGAGTGTCTGGTAAAAGCAGAGTTTCTGGTAAAAGCAGAGTGTCTGGTAAAAGCAGAGTTTCTGGTAAAGTTTCTGGTAAAAGCAGAGTGTCTGGTAAAAGCAGAGTGTCTGGTAAAAGCAGAGTGTCTGGTAAAAGCAGAGTTTCTGGTAAAAGCAGAGTGTCTGGTAAAAGCAGAGTTTCTGGTAAAAGCAGAGTGTCTGGTAAAAGCAGAATTTCTGGTAAAAGCAGAGTTTCTGGTAAAAGCAGAGTTTCTGGTAAAAGCAGAGTTTCTGGTAAAAGCAGCGTTTCTGGTAAAAGCAGAGTTTCTGGTAAAAGCAGAGTTTCTGGTAAAAGCAGAGTTTCTGGTAAAAGCAGAGTGTCTGGTAAAAGCATAGTGTTTGGTAAAAGCAGAGTGTCTGGTAAAAGCAGAGTTTCTGGTAAAAGTAGCGTTTCTGGTAAAAGCAGAGTTTCTGGTAAAAGCAGAGTTTCTGGTAAAGTTTCTGGTAAAAGCAGAGTGTCTGGTAAAAGCAGAGTTTCTGGTAAAAGTAGCGTTTCTGGTAAAAGCAGAGTTTCTGGTAAAAGCAGAGTTTCTGGTAAAGTTTCTGGTAAAAGCAGAGTGTCTGGTAAAAGCAGAGTTTCTGGTAAAGTTTCTGGTAAAAGCAGTGTGTCTGATAAAAGCAGAGTTTCTGGTAAAAGCAGAGTGTCTGGTAAAAGCAGAGTGTCTGGTAAAAGTAGCGTTTCTGGTAAAAGCAGAGTTTCTGGTAAAAGCAGAGTGTCTGGTAAAAGCAGAGTGTCTGGTAAAAGCAGAGTGTCTGGTTAAAGCAGAGTTTCTGGTAAAAGCAGAGTGTCTGGTAAAGTTTCTGGTAAAAGCAGAGTGTCTGGTAAAAGCAGGGTGTCTGGTTAAAGCAGAGTTTCTGGTAAAAGCAGAGTGTCTGGTAAAAGCAGAGTGTCTGGTAAAAGCAGAGTTTCTGGTTAAAGCTTAGTTTCTGGTAAAAGCAGAGTTTCTGGTAAAAGCAGAGTGTCTGGTAAAAGCAGAGTTTCTGGTAAAAGCAGAGTGTCTGGTAAAAGCAGAGTTTCTGGTAAAGTTTCTGGTAAAAGCAGAGTGTCTGGTAAAAGCAGAGTGTCTGGTAAAAGCAGAGTGTCTGGTAAAAGCAGAGTTTCTGGTAAAAGCAGAGTGTCTGGTAAAAGCAGAGTTTCTGGTAAAAGCAGAGTGTCTGGTAAAAGCAGAATTTCTGGTAAAAGCAGAGTTTCTGGTAAAAGCAGAGTTTCTGGTAAAAGCAGAGTTTCTGGTAAAAGCAGCGTTTCTGGTAAAAGCAGAGTTTCTGGTAAAAGCAGAGTTTCTGGTAAAAGCAGAGTTTCTGGTAAAAGCAGAGTGTCTGGTAAAAGCATAGTGTTTGGTAAAAGCAGAGTGTCTGGTAAAAGCAGAGTTTCTGGTAAAAGTAGCGTTTCTGGTAAAAGCAGAGTTTCTGGTAAAAGCAGAGTTTCTGGTAAAGTTTCTGGTAAAAGCAGAGTGTCTGGTAAAAGCAGAGTTTCTGGTAAAAGTAGCGTTTCTGGTAAAAGCAGAGTTTCTGGTAAAAGCAGAGTTTCTGGTAAAGTTTCTGGTAAAAGCAGAGTGTCTGGTAAAAGCAGAGTTTCTGGTAAAGTTTCTGGTAAAAGCAGTGTGTCTGATAAAAGCAGAGTTTCTGGTAAAAGCAGAGTGTCTGGTAAAAGCAGAGTGTCTGGTAAAAGTAGCGTTTCTGGTAAAAGCAGAGTTTCTGGTAAAAGCAGAGTGTCTGGTAAAAGCAGAGTGTCTGGTAAAAGCAGAGTGTCTGGTTAAAGCAGAGTTTCTGGTAAAAGCAGAGTGTCTGGTAAAGTTTCTGGTAAAAGCAGAGTGTCTGGTAAAAGCAGGGTGTCTGGTTAAAGCAGAGTTTCTGGTAAAAGCAGAGTGTCTGGTAAAAGCAGAGTTTCTGGTAAAAGCAGAGTGTCTGGTAAAAGCAGAGTTTCTGGTTAAAGCTTAGTTTCTGGTAAAAGCAGAGTTTCTGGTAAAAGCAGAGTTTCTGGTAAAAGCAGAGTGTCTGGTAAAAGCAGAGTTTCTGGTAAAAGCAGAGTGTCTGGTAAAAGCAGAGTTTCTGGTAAAGTTTCTGGTAAAAGCAGAGTGTCTGGTAAAAGCAGAGTGTCTGGTAAAAGCAGAGTTTCTGGTAAAAGCAGAGTGTCTGGTAAAAGCAGAGTTTCTGGTAAAAGCAGAGTGTCTGGTAAAAGCAGAGTGTCTTACCATCTCGTGCGCATCAGGGAGGGGGACGAGTGGAAGACGGCGTTTAACACTCCGTTAGGGCACTTTGAATACCGGGTTCTTCCTTTCGGCCTCGCTAACGCTCCAGCTGTCTTTCAGGCATTAGTCAATGATGTCCTGAGAGACATGCTGAACATCTTTGTTTTCGTTTACCTTGACGATATCCTGATTTTTTCACCGTCACTCCAGATTCATGTTCAGCACGTTCGACGTGTCCTCCAGCGCCTTTTAGAGAATTGTCTTTTTGTGAAGGCTGAGAAGTGCACTTTTCATGCCTCCTCCGTCACATTTCTCGGTTCTGTTATTTCCGCTGAAGGCATTAAGATGGATCCCGCTAAGGTCCAAGCTGTCATTGATTGGCCCGTCCCTAAGTCACGCGTCGAGCTGCAGCGCTTTCTCGGCTTCGCGAACTTCTATCGTCGTTTCATCCGTAATTTCGGTCAGGTGGCAGCTCCTCTCACAGCCCTTACTTCTGTCAAGACGTGCTTTGAGTGGTCCGTTTCCGCCCAGGGAGCTTTTGATCTCCTCAAGAATCGTTTTACATCCGCTCCTATCCTTGTTACACCTGACGTCTCTAGACAGTTCGTTGTCGAGGTTGACGCGTCAGAGGTGGGCGTGGGAGCCATTCTTTCTCAGCGCTCCCTCTCTGACGACAAGGTCCACCCATGCGCGTATTTTTCTCATCGCCTGTCGCCGTCGGAACGTAACTATGATGTGGGTAACCGCGAACTGCTCGCCATCCGGTTAGCCCTAGGCGAATGGCGACAGTGGTTGGAGGGGGCGACCGTTCCTTTTGTCGTTTGGACTGACCATAGGAACCTTGAGTACATCCGTTCTGCCAAACGACTTAATGCGCGTCAGGCGCGTTGGGCGCTGTTTTTCGCTCGTTTCGAGTTCGTGATTTCTTATCGTCCGGGCTCTAAGAACACCAAGCCTGATGCTTTGTCTCGTCTCTTCAGTTCTTCAGTAGCCTCCACTGACCCCGAGGGGATTCTCCCTGAGGGGCGTGTTGTCGGGTTGACTGTCTGGGGAATTGAGAGGCAGGTAAAACAAGCGCTCACTCACACTCCGTCGCCGCGCGCTTGTCCTAGGAACCTTCTTTTCGTTCCCGTTCCTACTCGTCTGGCCGTTCTTCAGTGGGCTCACTCTGCCAAGTTAGCCGGCCACCCTGGCGTTCGGGGTACGCTTGCTTCCATTCGCCAGCGTTTTTGGTGGCCCACCCGGGAGCATGACACGCGTCGTTTCGTGGCTGCTTGTTCGGTCTGCGCGCAGACTAAGTCCGGTAACTCTCCTCCTGCCGGCCGTCTCAGGCCGCTTCCTATTCCCTCTCGACCGTGGTCTCACATCGCCTTAGATTTTGTCACCGGACTGCCTTCGTCAGCGGGGAAGACTGTTATTCTTACGGTTGTCGATAGGTTCTCTAAGGCGGCTCATTTCATTCCCCTTGCTAAGCTTCCTTCTGCTAAAGAGACGGCACAAATCATCATCGAGAATGTTTTCAGAATTCATGGCCTTCCGTCAGACGTCGTTTCGGACAGAGGTCCGCAATTCACGTCTCAATTTTGGAGGGAGTTTTGCCGTTTGATTGGGGCTTCCGTCAGTCTCTCTTCCGGCTTTCACCCCCAGTCTAACGGTCAAGCAGAACGGGCCAATCAGACTATTGGTCGCATCTTACGCAGTCTTTCTTTTCGTAACCCTGCGTCTTGGTCAGAACAGCTCCCCTGGGCAGAATACGCCCACAACTCGCTTCCTTCGTCTGCGACCGGGCTATCTCCTTTTCAGAGTAGCCTCGGGTACCAGCCTCCGCTGTTCTCATCTCAGTTCGCCGAGTCCAGCGTCCCCTCCGCTCAGGCTTTTGTCCAACGTTGCGAGCGCACCTGGAAGAGGGTCAGGTCTGCACTTTGCCGTTATAGGACGCTGACTGTGAGGGCTGCTAATAAGCGTAGAACTAAGAGTCCTAGATATTGTCGCGGTCAGAGAGTTTGGCTCTCCACTCAGAACCTTCCCCTTAAGACGGCTTCTCGCAAGTTGACCCCGCGGTTCATTGGTCCGTTCCGTATTTCTCGGGTCATTAATCCTGTCGCAGTTCGACTTCTTCTTCCGCGATACCTTCGTCGCGTCCACCCGGTCTTCCATGTCTCCTGCATCAAGCCCGTCCTTCGCGCCCCCGCTCGTCTTCCCCCCCCCCCCCCCCCATCCTTGTCGAGGGCGCACCCATCTACAGGGTCCGTAGAATTTTGGACATGCGTCCTCGGGGCCGTGGTCACCAGTACCTCGTAGATTGGGAGGGGTACGGTCCTGAGGAGAGGAGTTGGGTTCCCTCTCGGGACGTGCTGGACCGTGCGCTGATCGAGGATTTCCTCCGTTGCCGCCAGGTTTCCTCCTCGAGTGCGCCAGGAGGCGCTCGGTGAGTGGGGGGGTACTGTCATGTACTGTCATGTTGTGTCTTGTCTCTGTCCTTTCCCTTCACCCTGTCTCCCTCTGCTGGTCGTTGTTAGGTTACCTTTTCTCCCCCTCTTTCCCCCAGCTGTGCCTTGTCTCCTCCTAACCACCTCGTCACCCCTTTTCCCACCTGTTCCCTTTTTCCCTCTGATTAGTCCCCTATATCTCTCTCTGTTTTTGTTCCTGTCCTTGTCGGATTCTTGTTTGTTGTGTTTCATGCCTGAACCAGACTGTCGTCATGTTTGCTGTAACCTTGTCTTGTCCTGTCGGAATCTGCCGGTCCGTCTGAGCCTACCTATGTTTGGTAATTAAAGAAGCTCTGTCTAAGTTAATTCGCTTTTGGGTCCTCATTCACGCACCGTAACATCTGTAAACTGTGTTGTGTCGCCGCTCTGTGATGTCGTGCGGTGCACTGATGTAGCGAGGGGCCTTATTCATTTTAGATGCATTATTCAGGCTAATAAAGAGACTGGGGAGATAGACATTGTTGTTCTGAAGAACCCGTGGCAGTGAGGACGGGGATCGGGCTGCCTGGTTGGGATCTCAGTGTGTGGGAGGGAACAGAGAGACAGAACTACAGAGCGAGAAGGAGAGAGAGAAATTACAATTCTGCAAAAACTTAAGTTGACAAACTAAGGCTGGTACGGAACAATTTAACCCACTATATCAGACGTTGTCCTTCACAGTACAGTCTAAACCCAAGATCACCGACCATGAAGTCTATTCGGGTCCTCATGCATCATCATAATTCATTTAAACCAGGTACTACTATCCTCCCACTATCCCCTTCTCTCCCCAATTTTGTGGTATCCAATTGTTAGTAGTTACTATCTTGTCTCATCGCTACAACTCCCGGGCTCGGGAGAGACGAAGGTCGAAAGTCATGCGTCCTCCGATACACAACCCAACCAAGCCGCACTGCTTCTTAACACAGCGCACATCCAACCCGGAAGCCAGCTGCACCAATGTGTTGGAGGAAACACCGTGACCCTGGCTACCTTGGCTAGCGCGCACTGCGCCCGGCCCGCCACAGGAGTCGCTGGTGCGCGATGAGACAAGGATATCCCTACCGGCCAAACCCTCCCTAACCTGGACGACGCTAGGCCAATTGTGCGTCGCCCCACGGACCTCCCGGTCGCGGCCGGCTGCGACAGAGCCTGGGCACGAACAATGCAGTGCCCTAGACCACTGCGCCACCTCACCATTGTATTTTATACTGCGTGCCCAGCTCCAGCTCCATCTTGGGTTGGGCTGGTACTGAATAATGTAGGCTGCCCACATTTTCTCCTGAACAGAGCAGAGAGATCACTGGTCCCAGAACTCTCCCTGACAGCCATTATCATGCTACACTGGGTAAAAGGCTCTGAACAACACCCTACACACACACACACACACACACACACAGGATAAGAGCAGCCCTGGCTGATGATGGTGTGAGGGGAGAGCAAGAGGAGAGAAGAGAAGATATGAGAGGAGGGGAAAGGGTAGAGAGGAAAGGTGAGGTGAGGACAGAGGATGAGAGAGGAGGAGAGAGGAGGAGAGGAGAGGAGACATAGGAGAGGAGAGGAGACAGAGGAGAGGAGAAAGAGGAGATGAGAGAGGAAAGGAGAGGGGAGGGGAGAGGAAAGAAGAGAAGAGAAGATCGAGAGGAGGAGAGAGGAGAGGAGAGGAGAGGAGAGGAGAGGAGAGGAGAGGAGAGGAGAGGAGAGGAGAGGGACGAGAGGGACGAGAGGGACGAGAGGGACGAGAGGGACGAAAGGAAAGGAGAGGGGATAGGAGAGGGCGGAGAGGGGATTGGAGATAGAAGTGGAGAGGAGAGAGGGGAGATGAGAGGAGAGAGGATAGGAGAGGAGGGAAGAGGGTGAAATGGGAGGGGAGGAGAGTTGAGAGGAGAGAGGAAAGGAAAGGAGAAGAGAGAGGAGAGGGGAGAGGAGTACGGAGAGAAGATGAGGCTAGATGAGGGGAGGAGAGGAGGGCAGAAGAGAGGAAGAGAGAGGAGAGTGGAGAGAGAAGATAGGAGAGGAGGGGAGGAGGGGAGAGAGGAGAGGAGAGCAAAGAAGAGGGGAGAGATGAGGAGATGACAGGAGGGGAGTAGAGGAGAGGATAGCAGAGGAGAGGAAAGGAGAAAAGAGAGGGAGAAGGGAGAGGGGAGAGGAGTGAGGAGAAGAGAAGATAGGAGAGGAGAGGGGATTGGAGGGAGAAGAGGAGAGGAGAGAGAAGAGGCAGAGGAGATGAAAGGAGGGGAGAGGAGAGGAGATGGAGGGGAGGAGGGAAGGGAAGGGGACAGGAAAGGAGAAGAGAGGAGACGAGAGCAGAGGGGAGATGAGAGAGGAGGGGAGAGGAGCGAGGAGAGGAAAGGAGAGAGGAGATTGGAGTTAGAAGAGGAGAGAGGAGAGGAAAGGAGAGGATAGGAGAGGAGTGGGCAGGAGAGGAGGATGGAGGAGGAGAGAGGAGATAGAAGTATAAAGGAGAGAGGAGAGTAGACTGGAGAGGAGAGGGGAGAGAGGAGAGAGAAGAGGATATGAGAGGGGAGAGGGTATAGAGGAGAGGAGAGAGAAGGGGATATGATGGGCATGATACACTAGCACAGGATGCCTGCCGCGCGGTGAAACACCGCTTCCCATTCATTTCAATGAAAGGAAAGCGATGAGAAGCGGAGAGGGCGGGGGACCTTTGGGCAGTGCGAAGGTGGCGTGGGAGGCGGTGAAACATTTAAACTTTTCCCAACTTCATGCAAATCACCAGCGGCGACCGCTGGGTGGTGACCAATCATATCGAGTGGTTCCCATGACGAATTTGACACTATGCGACCCAAGGCTGGAGACTTTCTTCAGCAAAGATGGCTGGCAAAAATACAATGCCTTGCGAAAGTATTCGGCCCCCTTGAACTTTGCGACCTTTTGCCACATTTCAGGCTTCAAACATAAAAATATAAAACTGTATTTTTTTGTGAAGAATCAACAACAAGTGGGACACAATCATGAAGTGGAACGACATTTATTGGATATTTCAAACTTTTTTTAAAAATCAAAAACTGAAAAATTGGGCGTGCAAAATTATTCAGCCCCTTTACTTTCAGTGCAGCAAACTCTCTCCAGAAGTTCAGTGAGGATCTCTGAATGATCCAATGTTGACCTAAATGACTAATGATGATAAATACAATCCACCTGTGGGTAATCAAGTCTCCGTATAAATGCACCTGCACTGTGATAGTCTCAGAGGTCCGTTTAAAAGCGCAGAGAGCATCATGAAGAACAAGGAACACACCAGGCAGGTCCGAGATACTGTTGTGAAGAAGTTTAAAGCCGGATTTGGATACAAAAATATTTCCCAAGCTTTAAACATCCCAAGGAGCACTGTGCAAGCGATAATATTGAAATGGAAGGAGTATCAGACCACTGCAAATCTACCAAGACCTGGCCGTCCCTCTAAACTTTCAGCTCATACAAGGAGAAGACTGATCAGAGATGCAGCCAAGAGGCCCATGATCACTCTGGATGAACTGCAGAGATCTAAAGCTGAGGTGGGAGACTTTGTCCATAGGACAACAATCAGTCGTATATTGCACAAATCTGGCCTTTATGGAAGAGTGGCAAGAAGAAAGCCATTTCTTAAAGATATCCATAAAAACTGTTGTTTAAAGTTTGCCACAAGCCACCTGGGAGACACACCAAACATGTGGAAGAAGGTGCTCTGGTCAGATGAAACCAAAATTGAACTTTTTGGCAACAATGCAAAACGTTATGTTTGGCGTAAAAGCAACACAGCTGAACACACCATCCCCACTGTCAAACATGGTGGTGGCAGCATCATGGTTTGGGCCTGCTTTTCTTCAGCAGGGACAGGGAAGATGGTTAAAATTGATGGGAAGATGGATGGAGCCAAATACAGGACCATTCTGGAAGAAAACCTGATGGAGTCTGCAAAAGACCTGAGACTGGGACGGAGATTTGTCTTCCAACAAGACAATGATCCAAAACATAAAGCAAAATCTACAATGGATCTACAATGAAATGGTTCAATAATAAACATATCCAGGTGTTAGAATGGCCAAGTCAAAGTCCAGACCTGAATCCAATCGAGAATCTGTGGAAAGAACTGAAAACTGCTGTTCACAAATGCTCTCCATCTAACCTCACTGAGCTCGAGCTGTTTTGCAAGGAGGAATGGGAAAAAAATTCAGCCTCTCGATGTGCAAAACTGATAGAGACATACCCCAAGCGACTTACAGCTGTAATCGCAGCAAAAGGTGGCGCTACAAAGAATTAACTTAAGGGGGCTGAATAATTTTGCACGCCCAATGTTTCAGTTTTTGATTTGTTAAAAAAGTTTGAAATATCCAATAAATGTCGTTCCACTTCATGATTGTGTCCCACTTGTTGTTGATTCTTCACAAAAAAATACAGTTTTATATCGTTTGAAGCCTGAAATGTGGCAAAAGGTCGCAAAGTTCAAGGGGGCCGAATACTTTCGCAAGGCACTGTACTTGGATGGAAGCAAATGTAAGTGAATTTAACATCATAACGAATCATGAAAAAAATGTACAGTTGACAGGAATATGTTAGTTAATGTAGAGACAAACAATTATGCATATTTACGAAAATCGGGACTTAGCAAGCTAGCGAACTTGCTAACATTAGCCAGCTAGCGTTATGGGTGTTGTGACATGAGTATGAAATTGTAATTCTGGTTGTTTAATGTTTTAGGGACTCCTGAAATAACCAGCAAACCAGGTTGTGGTCTTGTGAAACAGTGGATGTAAAGAATCTAGCTGGCTAAAACATTTACTGCAAATTGAATGTACAATTTTGCAAGCTTGCCTTGCTGATATTTGCTATGCAAATGAATATATATATATACAGAAATAGATTTTTAAAAACAGTACACTACACTTCCTATGCATCATGTAAATAGTCTAAAACTGGTTCATCTCAATATCTAATGCCCTTCATCTGCATTGATTAGATAAACACAGGACAGGTGTAGTATTTCATCAAATGAGAGACTTAATTTCAATCAGTAGAGAATGTGAAATGCTTTATTGAAAGAAGAGGATTATCCAAGTGTTATAAATACATGCATTATAAATATTAGAAATACAAGTTCAATCTGTGCTTCAATGCACATTTGTTTGTGCATTATAAAAACAGAGGAAGAAAGAGGAGGTGGAGAAAGAGACTGGGGGTTGGCATCCTCTCTCGCATCAAAACATACCTGCAGACGAGAGACAGAGAGAGAGGGAGAGAGAGACTGGGGGTTGGCATCCTCTCTCGCATCAAAACATACCTGCAGACGAGAGACAGAGAGAGAGGGAGAGAGAGACTGGGGGTTGGCATCCTCTCTCGCATCAAAACATACCTGCAGACGAGAGACAGAGAGAGAGGGAGAAAGAGACTGGGGGTTGGCATCCTCTCGCATCAAAACATACCTGCAGACGAGAGACAGAGAGAGAGGGAGAGAGAGACTGGGGGTTGGCATCCTCTCTCGCATCAAAACATACCTGCAGACGAGAGACAGAGAGAGAGGGAGAAAGAGACTGGGGGTTGGCATCCTCTCTCGCATCAAAACATACTTGCAGACGAGAGACAGAGAGAGAGGGAGAGAGAGACTGAGGGTTGGCATCCTCTCTCGCATCAAAACATACTTGCAGACGAGAGACAGAGAAAGAGGGAGAGAGAGAGAGAGAGAGCGAGAGAGAGAGAGAGAGAGAGCGAGAGAGAGAGAGAGAGAGAGAGAGAGAGCATGTTCAAGCCTTGTGTATTTGTTTTTATTCTAACACAGTCAGTCATCATAATCATCAGGAGGTGAAATGCAAAACTGACCTTGGATCATTAACTCTGGGACGACTGCATCTCTATCTGCATTTCAATGTGAAGCATCTCCTTAATTAATAATACTTCCTGTTGACCTGACCAAGTGACCTCTCACCTCTGATCATGCTGTGCCCTCTATGTAGCCAGTTCAGATGCGGGAGGGGTTCACCGACACAGATTATATAACCTAGAGGATTTAAGGAGAAGAGGAGAGAGGGATGAAGTGAAGGAGAGAGACTTATTGAGAAAATAAGGTAGTTAAAGAGACAGTGTTCATCAGAAATCTGCGTGTGTGGCCTCACCTGGTGTCCACACTGAGTGGCTGCAGAGTACTTTATGCTGAAAAACTTGAATGGACACACGAGGACAAACAATATAGCGTAGTTATAAAAATAATGAAGTGTCTTACTATTCTCCATGGTTGGGCCCTCTTGCCTATTCTTTGAAGGTGAAAGTAGCCACAGTTATACACCTGAGCCTGTTTACTGCATAACACAATCCATCAATCAGATTGATACATGAGTGTGGAGGTGTGGGTTATAGGGTGTCTAATTGTTCTAAATCTTTTCAATATGGGTGATTTAAAATAGCCTGTTTTGTTTTTGTACGGAAATCACACCCTTACCGAAACAGCACCCTCACCTGAGAAGTAGAAATCAAAGGGAGAGAAACTGGGAATTGAATAACTGCAGTTGACATAGCTAAGTAAATGGAAGAATACTCTTATTGCAATGTGAATGGCTCTAAAAAGAGCCTTTGTGTCACGTTCACTGTCTTCAAACTCCCTGTCATAAATGAGCCAAGGCGCAGCGTGCATGTAAATCAACATCTTTCATAAAGTGAAACCTTCACAAAAAACAGGTCAACAGAAACCGAGCGTGACGCAACCGTGGCGCACACAAACACACACAGACAATAAATAATTACCCACAAACACAGGTGGGAAAAAGGCTGGCCAAGTATGATTCCCAATCAGAGACAACGATAGACAGCTGCCTCTGATTGGGAACCACACTCGGCCAAAAACAAAGAAATAGAAAGCATAGAATACCCACCAAAATCACACCCTGACCTAACCAAATAGAGAAATAAAACGTCTCTCTAAGGTCAGGGCGTGACACTTTGGTGGTGCATAGTGTAGTCTATGGTGTTGCCAGGGAACAGCACCCTCTTCCAAGAAGTAGGAGGTGAAGATCTCCTGCACACTGATTGCCTCTCCCGCTGTGTTGTTGGACCCCATCCTTGAAACATCCTGCAGAGCAGCAGACTCCTCCTCTGGGACATGGTGGCAAGATGCAGATCCCCTCCTGGTCCTCCTGTCTATCCTCATGAAGTTATGCAGGACACAGGTAGCCTTCACACACCTGAAGTCCTCCAGGAGGCAGTCCCAGGTGGCCCTGGTCACCCAACCTTTCCGTGCCCTACACGTTAACTGTAGGCAATCGTTTTGAAGGAATCTCCAGTTACAAGGTATCTGTAGGAATATGGAAGACAACGCAATTATTAGACTGTTACATCACCAGGTCATTATGGATTACTAAAGTATAATATCCCTGATAACAAATCAAGATAACATTGGATTGATAGATGCACGGGCACACATACAGTTGAAGTCAGACGTTTACATACACTTAGGTTGGAGTCATTAAAACTTGTTTTTCAACCACTCCACAAATTTCTTGTTAACAAATTATAGTTTTATCAAGTCGGTTAGGACATCTACTTTGTGCATGACACAAGTAATTTTTCCAACAATTGTTCACAGACAGATTATTTCACTTAGAATTCACTGTATCACAATTCCAGTGGGTCAGAAGTTTACATACACTAAGTGGACTGTGCCTTTAAACAGCTTGGCAAATTCCAGAAAATGATGTCATGGCTTTAGAAGCTTCTGATAGGTTAATTGACATCCTTTGAGTCAATTGGGGGTGTACCTGTGAATGTATTTCAAGGCCTACCTTCAAACCTAGTACCTCTTTGCTTCACATCATGGGAAAATCAAAAGAAATCAGCCAAGAACTCAAACAAAATATTGTAAACCTCCACAAGTCTGGTTCAACCTTGGGAGCAATTTCCAAACATCTGAAGGTACCACGTTCATCTGTACAAACAATAGTACCCAAGTGTACCATGGGACCACGCAGCCATCATACCGCTCAGGAAGGAGACATGTTCTGACTCCTAGAGATGATGGAGTGAGAAAAGTGCAAATCAATCCCAGAACAACAGCAAAGGACCTTGTGAAGATGCTGGAGGAAACAGGTACAAAGGAATCTATATCCACAGTAAAACGAGTCCTATATCGACATAACCTGAAAGGCCGCTCAGCAAGGAAGAAGCCACTGCTCCAAAACCGGCATCAAAAAGCCAGTCTACGGTTTGCAACTGCACATGGGGACAAAGATGGTACGTTTTGGAGAAATGTCATCTGGTCTGATGAAACAAAATGGAACTGTTTGGCCATAATGACCATCGTTATGTTTGGAGGACAAAGGGGGAGGCTTGCAAGCCGAAGAACACCATCCCAACCATGAAGCACAGGGGTGGCAGTATCATGTTGTGGGGGTGCTTTGCTGCAGGAGGGAATGGTGCACTTCACAAAATAGATGGTGTCATGAGGATGGGAAATAATGTGGATATATTGAAGCAACATCTCAAGACATCAGTCAGGAAGTTAAAGCTTGGTCGCAAATGGGTCTTCCAAATGAACAATGACCCCAAGCATACTTACAAAGTTGTGGAAAAATGGCTTAATTAGGGACAACAAAGTCAGGGTATTGGAGTGGGCAGAACTGAAAAAGCGTGTGCGAGCACGGAGGCCTACAAACCTGACTCATTTACACCAGCTCTGTCAGGAGGAATGGGCCAAAATTCACCCAATTTATTGTGGGAAGCTCCTGGAAGGCTACCCGAAACATTTGACCCAAGTTAAACAATTTAAAGGCAATGCTACCAAATTGTAATTGAGTGTATGTAAACTTCTGACCCACTGGGAATGTGATGAAAGAAATAAAAGCTGAAATAAATCATTCTCTCTTATTATTCTGACATTCAACATTCTTAAAATAAAGTGGTGATCCTAACTGACCTAAGACAGGGAATTTTTACTAGGATTAAATGTCAGGAATTGTGGAAAAACTGAGTTTAAATGTATTTGGCTAAGGTGTATGTAAACTTCAGACTTCAACTGTACGTGTTTGTGACAATATCAGGATCAGATCAAGGATAGTGTCACAAATGTATACATAAATACCACTCGAAGCTTAATGAGGAGTTGATCCTTTGAATCAGCTGTGCGGTGCTAAGGCAAAACCAAAAATGTGCCCCCCTTTGAGACCCCAGGACCAGGACTGAGAATCACTGCTCTTCATTGGGACCTCTTCATCTTCATTGGGACCTCTTCATCTGCAGACAGGCTTCCATAGCTCTCTTTATCTGAGGACAGAAAACCTCATGGGGTGGTAGGGTAGCCTAGTGGTTAGAGCGTTGGACTAGTAACCGGAAGGTTGCAAGTTCAAACCCCTGAGCTGACAAGGTACAAATCTGTCGTTCTGCGCCTGAACAGGCAGTTAACTTACTGTTCCTAGGCCGTCATTGAAAATAAGAATTTGTTTTTAACTGACTAACTAGTTAAATAAAGGTAAAATTAAAAAAATAAGGAACAGACTTCATTATGGTCAAATTACACCACACTGAATATTATCTCTGTCCTCACTTCTAGGGACAGGAACTACACAAAAGTACCTGCCCTATCCAGAATGGTCTACTCTCTCACTTTGACAGTTGGGGCTGCTATCGTAGCCAACTAGCTAGCTCATTTGAGCTAAATGAATTCAACAGAATTTGTTTTGTTTTTCAGCATTCTTTGAGTGTTTGATTGAGAATGCCTGGTGTGCCAAGTGGGACTGTTTTGCACTTTTGGGACTAATCTATTATTTCCATTGCGCCAGGCAAGCTCAATCAATTTCAGCTAGAATATTTGCAAGAAAACAGACACTATTTGAACCTAGGTCTGGTGAGAGGGCTAGCCCAAGGCTATACAAGGGAGATGAGGGAGTGTCCTTGAATTTCAGTTTAAATGCACCCTCTTCACCATCAGATCTGTCTTTGAGGTTGGCATGAAACGATGTGGGGGTTGGATGGAACAGTAATTGGATGTGGGGGGATATAGAGTGGGTTGCCAGATTGACAGATGAAAAGGTTCATATGATGACTGGTCTGCTGGTGCCTCAGCTTGCCAGGTGGGGGATATTGAGTGGGTTGCCAGATTGACAGATGAAGGGTTAATAAAACTATCCCACCAGGTCACCGGTGTGACTCAGGTGCAAATGAAAGACAAGAGACTGGTATCTGCTGTGATGTGAGGCAGCTAGGTGAAAGCATCTGTTGGTGCATGCCTCTGTTAGGCATTCAGGGGTTGCCCTGCTAGCCATAGGCGAGGGAATATTTTCTCTCCAATATGTTTTGATTAGGGAGGATGGGGGCTGATGAAAGAGGTGTGCCTCAGGGTGAAAGAGGGAAAGTCTCCTGGATTCGCTCTCTCTACCTCCTTCCCTCTTTTCTACATCCCTCCCTCTCTCTCTTTTCTACTACATCCCCCTCGTGCCACTTTCATCTCCACCTCCTCCCTTTCTATCTCTCACTCGCTCCTCTCTCTCTACCTCCCTCTCTTCGACACATAGCCCATTCCCACTTTTCATCCCCATCACTCTTTCTACTGCATTCCCAACTGTCACCTCTCTAGATCTTCCACCTCTCTACATCCCTCACCTCTCTACATCCCTCACCTCTCTACATCCTCCACCTCTCTACATCCCTCACCTCTCTACATCCCTCACCTCTCTACATCCCTCACCTCTCTACACCCCTCACCTCTCTACATCCCTCACCTCTCTACATCCCTCACCTCCATTTCCCTTTACCCCTTTGTCCTTCCTCCTTCCCTCCCTCCATCCCCCTCTCTCTCTTCCCTCTCCTTCCTTCCCTCTCTCTTCCCTCTCCTTCCTTCCTTCCCTCTCTCTCTCCCTCCTTCTTTCCCTCTCTCTCTCTCTCTCTCTTTCTCTCCTTCTTTCTCTCTCTTG
Source organism: Oncorhynchus mykiss (assembly GCF_013265735.2). NCBI lineage: Eukaryota > Metazoa > Chordata > Actinopteri > Salmoniformes > Salmonidae > Oncorhynchus > Oncorhynchus mykiss. The sequence continues at coordinate 15,473,747 of NC_048577.1, read as the reverse complement.
GGGTGTTTTCTGCTTCATCTGTGAGCCACAACTCATGAATTATTCAATGTGCAACACAATGGGGGGTGAGGAGCCACACTCTCACCATTTGCACATACACGCACACACGCATGAGCGCACACACACACACACAGCTCAAATAGACACACCTCAGCAGAGACCTTTCAAACAGCCGATGCATAGACGCTTGTTTGCTAAAGGTAAGCAATGCCCCAAACACTCGCGATTTTGGCTAAAAGATGAAAATCTGTGTTCAGTGAGCATTTAGGACAAGTTTTATGATAAACTACAACCCAGCACTGAGGAAGGGCAGCGAACACAAGGCCACCAGCATCTTATCTTTCGAGCAACAGCTTGAGGATCTAGTTCACTGACCAGGGGCTTGAGCAATGACAGAACACAGCTATTACAGAGTCTGAAGGCAGTTCAAGACAACAAAGCAAAGGCCTTCTCTCACAGACTGAACAGATAGGGAGGGAACCAAAGACTGACAATACTGCATGGCTATTATTTTACACACACACACAACAAAAATAATCTTGGCAGTGTGTATCATCCTCTCACAGAAGACCTGAATAAATGTTTTGTTAAAAAGTATAACATACAACTTGTTATCAGGATTCACTGTATCTTTTTGCAAGTCTTTGTCAGTTCCTTGTTCTCTGTGCCATGTGCTTTCCCTGAAACACACACACACCTAAAAAAAGAGGGGTAGTGAAGAGGGGGAAGGGAAGTGTGGATGTACCACGCCCTATCTCAGTCCTTCTCTGTCATAGAATGGTGTTACATTGCTCTCCTCTGCCAAGTGGAAAACACACACACACGCACAGACGCAGATGCACGAACCCGCAGACACACACACACCCTTCACACATTTCAATCTAATAAGAAAGAATAAGACTATTCACCAGACTGGGCATTGAAGGGAATTACATGATGTATATCAACTCAATGACTGCAGATTGATATCAAACTAATTGGAAAAGCCCAGCAGGGAAGAGGGCTCTAGAGAGTTCTGCCATCAGAGTACCTAGCGAGCACCTGAGTGTGACAAAGGAGATCTCTATGGCTACAGTCACCAATGCTGCAGACTGCAGTGCACTTAACAGACAATGGCTGTAAAACTCCCAAACGATCTCCTCATCAGGGCAGCATTTTACAAACAGGTTAAAGAAGACAGCTTTAAAGGGTCATTCATCAGATCTTTTAATAATGTTCCGTTTGGCATGTGGTTTAGATTTCCGCAGTGCTACTGAACTGTAGATAAAATAGTCCTTCTGGTTTCTTGGAGTGCTGGTGTGAGTGCTGGTGTGTGTGCGTGCGTGGTTGCGTTTGTTTGTTGTGCATCGTTGGTAGTGTTTTTGTCAAGCGGTGCGACGGTGGTAGTGCCACACCCTGTTGTGTTTCCACACAGTCAACGTGAGGGATGTGTTGTAAATGCAGGAGGGAGGGAGGGCGAGCGGGAGGGAGGGGGAGAGAAAAGAAAAGAGGAGAGAGAATGGGTTTGTTCTGACACCCAGCGTGTGACTGGGGGAGTTGTCACTTTCCTCCTGTGAAGCTACTGAACATGTGAACCGTCCCCCCCTCACACACAACCAGCGGGCAGACACACACACAGGCGCTCGTGAGAATATGAGAGAGTGCACTGCACACGTATAATATGGAACAGCACGCAACCCAATGGTATTAAAGCACACCAGAATACACACACACACACACACACGCTCACAGCGCCTGAATATTCATAGAGCACTAAATCCAACAACACTGCAAGTCAGGGCACAGAACACATGACCATATAACATTACACATCAACATACATCCACTTCCTCTCAAAGTATCCCACAGAGAAAGAGTAGCAAACTGTGAAAAAGTGTAGTAGGAAAACAATAGGAAAAACACGTTGGCATGGTTACCTCTTTAATCAATTGGATGCTTTCACAAGATTTACTGGCGTCCAGGGTGTGTTCATTTCACAAATCAATCTGGCACTGAATGTCTTGACGAGAAATCGAATTACTCCGTTTTATTTCAAGTCACTGGCAGCCGCAGTGCCAACTGCCAAGATACTTTCAAACTCTTAGACAAGCATCTGGGTCATTGCCATCCAGAACATCATTCATTTGTTTCGATCAAACAACATTTCTGTTTCATTTCCTACTTCAAACAAACTACTACTACATCCATTCCCCAACAGTCTGTTGAATTTTGTAACGGCAGGAGCAAATGAAACAACTAAGGAGAAACAGACAGAATAGAAGCTGTGATCCACATATTGATAGCTAAAGGATGGGCACGTTTTAGACGGACTACCTCGTGCTGCACATGATCCCTGATCTACAAATCACCTGCCGCGCACGCACGCACACACACATCACACACACACACACACGCACGCACGCACACATCACACACACACGCGCACGCACGCACAAATCACACACAACGTCATGGAGACACAAAGATCCAACGACCACATGGACACTCGGGAAGTGAGAAGTTGCTGTCTGTACGTTGATGCTATAGGCGGTCTGCAGCTTGTCTATGTGGCATTTCAGAAGGCAGGCGGCAGATTCCGCATGAATTAAGACGACACGCTGCAGGTCCTGTCTCTGGTAATTGCTTTTGGAGGGGAGGGCCAAACAGCCATTGATCTTAAATCAATAAACTTAAGCCCTTTACGTGTGCTTCAGTCCTGAGCCAGCATTAGTAGGGGGCAAATCTACAGTTCAACATTAGAGATCTATCTGGGAGGCGGGGGATTATTAGCAACAAACATTCTAATTTTGTTTTTAGATGATGAAGAAAGCATTAATATCGCTATTAACAGAAACAGTAACCCATCTAGGAAAGTTTGGCTTATTTCTAGGGAGTTGTTTGCGTGACAGGCTCCTCCTCATCTCCAGCAAACTAGTGATGTCCAGATGTCCAGATTCTCAGCTGCTTCCTCCTACCTACAGGGTGTCATTACACTGACATTCCAGCACCAGGTTTTACATGCGGTGGACCAGGGTCCTTGACAGGGGAGGGGGAGGTGTAGCTGGAGCACTGCGTTTGTTGCATAACAGCTGCAGCAGTCTAGGGCGGTGTGGGGGCGAGGAGGGGGGAACGCACAGACGTTAGCATTACCCAGCCCAGGGTGTGGTCCCATGCAGGAGCAGATGTGGGACTGAAAGTCCGTTCTAGTACTCTCATCTTCGTCCTCCAAAAACAATCTCTCTGTTGTTTGATCCAGAAACAGACATTCTAAATGTTAAACGCTCGTTTTTCACTAACTGCTTATTCTAATAATAATAGATGCAGGGGTTAATGAATTCATTTGTGACCAGAATGGTAGCCTAGCGGTTAAGAGGTTGGTCCAGTACCTAAAAGGTTGCTGGTTCAAATCCCCGAGCTGACTAGGTGAAGAATCTGCTGTTGTGCCCTTGAGCAAGGCACTCCAACCTACTTTCTCCAGTAAGTTGCTCTGGATAAGAGTGTCTGCAAAATTACTAAAATGACAAATGGATGGACCTTTCCCCACAGAGTATAACTTTCAATTAACTATTGAATTTCCTACTTTATGCTGACAAGACTTCCTGCTATGATATTGTATACGAAACATGCAAAAAATGCACCATTTCAGTTGAAAGGCAAACTATTGCCTTTCAACTGAAATGGTGCATTTTCTTCCTGTGCTGTATCTATGTAATTGATAATGAGGTCTGGTGTACAGCCCATACTGAGGAGTCTGGGGGATTCTGTACGAAGAACTGCAGTGCAAGCTCACCAGGTGTGCTGCAGAAGGGGATCTGATAACCCCCTCTCCTTCCCCCTTTTCTCTCCTCCCTGTAACACCAATCACATTGCAATAAATCACCTTATTCAACAGAGGTCCCCCAACTCACAGGGTGCATCCAAAAATGGCATCGTATATTGTCACACCCTGATCTGTTTCACCTGTCTGCTGCTTGTCTCCTTTTGCTGAACGGATGATCTCTGCATGTGTGATTCCCACCGTGAAGCATGGAGGAGGAGGTGTGACGTTGTGGGGGTGCTTTGCTGGTGACACTGTCTGTGATTTATTTAGAATTCAAGGCACACTTAACCAGCATGGCTACCATAGCATTCTGCAGCGATACGCCATCCCTTCTAGTTTGGGCTTAGTGGGACTATAATTTGTTTTTCAACAGGACAATGACCCAACACAACTCCAGGCTGTGTAAGGGCTATTTGACCAAGAAGGAGAGTGCTGCATCAGATGACCTGGCCTCCACAATTTTATTTTTATTTTTTTTATTTTACCTTTATTTAACTAGGCAAGTCAGTTAAGAACAAATTCTTATTTTCAATGACGGCCTAGGAACAGTGGGTTAACTGCCTGTTCAGGGGCAGAACGACAGACCTTGTCGATTTGAACTTACAACATTCCGGTTACTAGTCCAACACTCTAACCACTAGGCTACCCTGCCGCCCCAATCACCCGACCTCAAGCTAATTGAGATGTTTGGGATGAGTTAGACCACAAAGCAGCCAACAAGTGCTCAGCATATGTGGGAAGTCCTTCAAGACTGTTGGAAAAGCATGCCAAGAGTGCAAAGCTGTCATCAAGGCAAAGGGTGGCTACTTTGAAGAAGCTGAAATGTATTTAGATTTGTTTATCACTTTCTTTTGGTTACTACATGATGTCTTCACTATTATTCTACAATGTAGAAAATAGTCAAAATAAAGAAACCCTTGAATGAGTAGGTTTGTCAACTTTTGAATGGTACTGTATATACACTGCTCAAAAAAATAAAGGGAACACTAAAATAACACATCCTAGATCTGAATGAAATATTCTTATTAAAGACTTTTTTCTTTACATCGTTGAATGTGCTGACAACAATCACACAAATGATCAATGGAAATCAAATTCATCAACTCATGGAGGTCTGGATTTGGAGTCACACAAAATTAAAGTGGAAAACCACACTACAGGCTGATCCAACGTTGATGTAATGTCCTTAAAACAAGTCAAAATGAGGCTCAGTAGTGTGTGTGTCCTCCACATGCCTGTTTGACCTCCCTACAATGCCTGGGCATGCTCCTGATGAGGTGGCGGATGGTCTCCTGAGGGATCTCCTCCCAGACCTGGACTAAAGCATCCGCCAACTCCTGGACAGTCTGTGGTGCAACGTGGCGTTGGTGGATGGAGCGAGACATGATGTCCCAGATGTGCTCAATTGGATTCAGGTCTGGGGAATGGGCGGGCCAGTCCATAGCATCAATGCCTTCCTCTTGCAGGAACTGCTGACACACTCCAGCCACATGAGGTCTAGCATTGTCTTGCATTAGGAGGAACCCAGGGCCAACCGCACCAGCATATGGTCTCACAAGGGGTCTGAGGATCTCATCTCGGTATCTAATGGCAGTCAGGCTACCTCTGGAGAGCACATGGAGGGCTGTGCGGCCCCCCAAAGAAATGCCATCCCACACCATGACTGACCCACCGCCAAACCGGTCATGCTGGAGGATGTTGCAGGCAGCAGAACGTTCCCCACGGCGTCTCCAGACTGTCACGTCTGTCACATGTGCTCAGTGTGAACCTGCTTTCATCTGTGAAGAGCACAGGGCGCCAGTGGCGAATTTGCCAATCTTGGTGTTCTCTGGCAAATGCCAAACGTCCTGCACGGTGTTGGGCTGTAAGCACAACCCCCACCTGTGGACGTCGGGCCCTCATACCACCCTCATGGAGTCTGTTTCTGACACAGACACCTGTGCAGACACATGCACATTTGTGGCCTGCTGGAGTTCATTTTGCAGGGCTCTGGCAGTGCTCCTCCTTGCACAAAGGCGGAGGTAGCGGTCCTGCTGCTGGGTTGTTGCCCTCCTAGGGCCTCCTCCACGTCTCCTGATGTACTGGCCTGTCTCCTGGTAGCGCCTCCATGCTCTGGACACTACGCTGACAGACACAGCAAACCTTCTTGCCACAGCTCGCATTGATGTGCCATCCTGGATGAGCTGCACTACCTGAGCCACTTGTATACTCCGTCTCATGCTACCACTAGAGTAAAAGCACTGCCAGCATTCAAAAGTGACCAAAACATCAGCCAGGAAGCATAGGAACTGAGAAGTGGTCTGTGGTCACCACCTGCAGAACCACTCCTTTATTGGGGGAGTCTTGCTAATTTCCTATAATTTCCACCTGTTGTCTATTCCATTTGCACAACAGCATGTGAAATGTATTGTCAATCAGTGTTGCTTCCTAAGTGGACAGTTTGATTTCACAGAAGTGTGATTGACTTGGAGTTACATTGTGTTGTTTAAGTGTTCCCTTTATTTTTTTGAGCAGTGTACATTAAAATACAAAAAGTCATGGGAAGCACAAATGTAACATCACAAATCACCCAGAAAAAACAATTACATTCCTCAACTAAGTCCCCAATCAATGTTTTAAAGTGACCGAATGGCATCAGAACATCAAGATGAAATATACACTACCGTTCAAAAGTTTGGGGTCACTTAGAAATGTCCTTATTTTTTAAAAGAAAAGCACATTTTGTGTCCATTAAAATTACATTAAATTGATCAGAAATAGTGTAGACGTTAATGTTGTGACAGAAGGGCAGCATCCCAGAGTCGCCTCTTCACTGTTGACGTTGAGACCGGTGCTTTGCGGGTACTATTTAATGAAGCTGTCAGTTGAGGACTTGTGAGGCGTCTGTTTCTCAAACTAGACACCAATGTACTTGTTCTCTTGCTCAGTTGTGCACCGGGGCCTCCCACTCCTCTTTCTATTCTGGTTAGAGCCAGTTTGCGCTGTTCTGTGAAGGGAGTAGTACACAGCATTGTGCGAGATCTTCAGTTTCTTGGCAATTTCTCACATGGAATAGACTTCATTTCTCTGAACAAGAATAGACTGACGAGTTTCAGAAAAAAAGTTATTTGTTTCTGGCCATTTTGAGCCTGCAATTGAACCCACAAATGCTGATGCTGCAGATACTCAACTAGTCTAAAGAAGGACAGTTTTATTGCTTCTTTAATCAGAACAGTTTTCAGCTGTGCTAACATAATTGTACAATGGGTTTCTAATGATCAATTATCCTTTTAAAATGATTAACTTGGATTAGCTAACACAACGTGCCATTGGAACACAGGAGTGATGGTTGCTGATAATGGGCTTTCTGTACACCTATGTAGATATTCCATTAAAAATCAGCCAATTCCAGCTACAATAGTTATTTACAACATTAACAATGTCTACACTGTATTTCTGATCAATTTGATGTTATTTCAATGGACAAAAAATGTGCTTGTCTTTCAAAAACAAGGACATTTCTAAGTGACCCCAAAGGTTTAAACAGTCGTCTATTTTGAGTTTTGTTCCATCAATAGAGTGCATTTAAACTAAAAGCGGATTGATTTAAATGCTGACATGTGTTAGATCAGACTGCTATGAAACTGTTGAACCATGTTAACACATACAGACATGTGGTTTTGGCCAAATCTAAAGCTATAGTTACAGATGTAATTTGATCACTCTTTTGTTGCTGAGAATTATGAGCTTCGTGATTTCAATCAATTGACTGAAAACCCACACTAGCACACGGTTATATTAACAGTATTGCACTTCATGTAGCCTACTTTTGGCCAGCTAGTAGCCTAACCACCGATCAAGCAACATTATAGACTAAACGCTCAGATCCTGCCGCTGCAGGATTGTTTTGCTGTGACTGAATATAGATCAAATTAAGATCGTACACCTGTATGTTATTCCTTAAAATAATCAATATCTTAAATGAAATCTCTATGTACAATGTCCTCAGACAAGATGACTAGTCTGGCTAATGTCAGATAAGCAGTGTAAAATATAAGAGGATATACAGGGATTAGTGAAGGACAAAGATTCCCATCAGAAATCTTGCTGGGAGAATGATTGAACACAGGCTGCAATAGCAAGAATCATTGTGGCTGAAAAGAGAGAGAGAGAGAGAGAGAGAGAGAGAGAGAGAGAGAGAGAGAGAGAGAGAGTGTATGTGTGTGCGTGTATGTGTGTGTGTATATATGTGTGTGTGTGTGTGTGTGTGTGTGTGTGTGTGTGTGTGTGTGTGTGTGTGTGTGTGTGTGTGTGTTAGCCACACTGTAAAGGGGTTACCATGAATTGGACAGTAATTTAGAGGCAGCTCGGTGGCAAGTAAAATTCTGTATTTAATATTACTGCACACCTACTGTAATATAAACATGGTATCAAAGCAAGTACTGTGTAATGACACCCAGTACAATACCGTAAAATGTACATTCTCACTCACGGGTGCAACAAATATAGCCTTTTACAAGGCGCGCCTCGAAATATGTTAATGAGCCAGAAACAACAATACCATGCACCCACTAGTGGTCAAAAGGTTTATGACGCTCCAATGATCTGGTATTCTGTGGGGTGGAATTACAGTACCATTCGATATACAGCAATTTTCCCACAATGCACCATCATTTACAGTATGAGTTTTTTACTGTTGATAATACCTAAAATGAATGTATAAATGACAGTTTCCGTTAAAGTGCAGAGAGAGAGAAAGTACAGTGGCACACGTCAGACTCACTGTAACAATGAGTACGCTTGCATGCACACTAATAATTTGAATATTACACATGATTATGGCAGTAGGCCAAGTATGGCCATAGTCACGTAAACACTTTAGTATTTTTATCTTAATTGGAATAAGGTCCAAATCTAAGCATACGCCAAATAAAACATCTAGTTTGCTGAGAAATCATTGGAATTATTAGGAATGTAAACACCTTACTCGGTGTTCCAGCGGTGCGTTTGATCTGCGCAGGTACCAGCAACCGTAGGGCAAGCCTCCCTCTTAAGCGCGAGTGAAGTGAGTTCGGAAAAAGTGAAAGTATGCATCTTAGAGATAGTTTTCACATACAAACTTTACATGTCCGAACTTAGAAACAAATAGGCTTCACAGAAATACCATGGTTGCTGTGGTAGAAAGTTCAATTTGACTGGATTTTTTTTCTGCATTTATTTAAAGGGGAAGTTTACCCAAAATCAAGAAACTCTGAAGTGATTCCATATATTGAAACTAGTTCATTGGAGTTGGTCCTCTCTCTCTCACTGTAGTGTTATACTGAAGCAACTGCAAAAATGGGTCACATGACTCCTGATATATATATATATGTATTTATATATGTATATATATATATGTATATATTATATATATATATATATATATATATATATATATATATATATATATATATATATATATATATATATATATATAGTGAATTCATGATTCAGAAATCGGTGAGATGTTGTTTTATTGAAAGCCTATGGCCGAATGAGCTATTTTGATCAAAAGTACTATCGGTTTGAGTCAGGACATTTTTACTTATTCACCTAAGTTCCTCCTTATTGTCCGATCAGGCCTGATTTCAGATGTGTCCATGTAAACTGGATTATTAGGAAAATCGTTCTTCTTGCAAAGCATGTAAAGAGTTTAAACAAACTATTATATTAATCTGACTATGCACAATAATAAAATTCCAAATTGCATTATTCTATTATTGTGTGCATGTAACCGTACTCAATATGTCTTTCTCGTAGAATAGCATTGTTGAAGGAGCAGCAGGTAGCTTAGCGATTAAGAGCTTTGGGCCAGTAACCGAAAGGTCGCTTGGTCGAATCCCCGAGCCGACTAGGTGAAAAATCTGTCGATGTGCCCTCGAGCAAGGCACTTAGCCCTAATTGCTCCTTATCACTCTGGATAAGAGCGTCTGTTAAATTACTAGAATAAAAAAAATGTATTGCTTTTTCTTTCTTTTCTTTTACACCATTTCATTACAAACATCAACAATAAAAAAATATACCGGTATTGCCGAATCCCTTTAAGGAGATTTGATCTCTCTCTCAAACGTCAGGGAAAGTGACAGTGGGCCCAAAGCGCCATCTACTGGTACAACTGACACATGACTGGCACATATAGATCACAGATCCCCAGTCAAGGGTAATCATTTTTTGTATATTTTTGTCAGCAGGTGAAAAATATATACTAACTAAAACTAAAAGCAATATTTATCTCTAAGCTATTAGCTGTCCTCTTCAACAATGTTAACTAAGTTATTAATACAAGATTTTCATATGATACAAAAATGTAAACATCATAGCACAATATTTCTACAATCAAGAAATATGAGTTGGCCATAATAAATAGTTTCTAAAAATAAAAATAGAAATTGTTATAAACTCGAATTTTGATTGGCTGCTGTACAGGAATGACGGTTCTCTAAGAATTCGCCTACACCACTGAGAACCAACGAAACTACAATTTCTTCTTTCGGAGGACCAATCAGAATGGCAGATATTGTGCGGTCCACGTTTCTTTATTTTGCCCGTACATGCGCACTTCATTTCGAAAATGGCGGCTGTGCAAGATGGTCAGCTCAATCTGGAGGTCGAAAAAGACATAAAAACAGAAATAACAAACGATGGGTCTGGAAACATCAATGCAAGCTCTTCGTCACCCGGTTCTACGTCTTCGGGCGGTAAATCGAAATCTCCTGCGGGATCGGGTGAAGATCAACAGACACTGCTCGCGGTGTTGCAATTTCTCAAGAGGAATAAATTGACAGAGTCGGTCGACATTTTGCGGCGAGAAGCGGGCTTATCTGCAGATGCAGATGATTCCCCGGTATCCGAGTCGGCGGGAGCTGGATCGGGTGGCGTCCCAAGTGTCGGTGCTGATGGGGGGGATGCCAACTCTCTCCTCAGCCGAGTGTCAATCGCCACCCCCGTCGCACCCCCGGCCACGGCACCCCCAAAAGGTCTCGTGCGATCACATTCAAAAGTCATGCGTATTGTTTTTAATTTGCCTTGTTAGCTAGCTACCCAGCTAAGATACCAAATAAATGATTATAACTTTGCGTATTCACAAGGGCATGCAATGCAATTGATTTGTTATTGCCAGTTGGCTTACTGTTGAATGAATAAAACACGAGAGAGCTTGACAGCCAGTCCTGAAACTGCTGTTTTTGTTCCTCATACTGGTAGATGAATGAAAACAGTTCTTTGCGATAAGACCATAGCCACGGGAAGTAGGAGCACCCCCTGAAAAAAAACAGAATAAAAAAATAGTAATGCAAAATAGTAATATTTTTTCAGAAAATGATTTTCACAAAAGTAGTGCCCTCTGCCTTTACTAGTATAAGCGGACTGAAATAGAGGTCTGTTACCGTGAAGCACTTTTTTCCCTCCAGCATCTCTGCTTTGGCAAAAAAGGTAGTTGTATAATTCAGAACAGTATCCTGCAGAATTCAATAGTTGCAATTGCAAGAGTTGTCGCCCTGTCCCCGCGATTGTCATTCTAATGGAATCCAGAAAGAACAAAATCCCATCCTCAAACTTATATTTGAGGGCAGGGTTTTAATATTTTTCTTGACCAAATAAAATAGAAAAAACCCAATTGACCATCCTTACAAACCACTTAATGTAAATGTACATAGGCTGGTGATCTAGATTAGTACCGGTAGACTTTCCATCACCATGAAGAAAAACAAGTATAATACAGTAATTGAGTACATTGAGACATCAAGTGGATTCTGATGATGTGGCTCAGTTGGTAGAGCATGGCACTTGCAATGCTAGGATTGTGGGTTGGATTCCCATGGGGGGAGGGGCCAGTATGAAAAATGTATGCATCACTACTGTAAGTTGCTCTGGATAAGAACCGTCTACTAAAATGGAAAAGGAATGAATAGACCATTTTCACTTTTCACAAAGAAATAAGTTGCATTTTCTTAGTATTTCAAGAAACTGGAAAACATATATCAAACAAGTATTTTTATGTTCCACAAGTTAACTGTTTTGTACAGATAATTATCAGACTCTGGTTACAAACGCAGGTAAACACTCAAATACATTTAGCTTCTGTTTTCACAAAAGTAGTGCACTGGGCCTTTACTAGTCGCAGCACCCCAACCCCGAAAGTACTATGGGTAAGACCAATAGTTCTATTACTGTTAGTTAGCTACTCCAATATATTTTCATTCTTCTAACAACTGTGCTTGTACAGTGGTGGCAGCATCAGGTGGGGAAGACCAACCAGACGTCAACGTTGTCTTGTCGGCCTATAGCCAGCAGGGGGACCCTGTCCTCTACCCACTCTACTATAACGGCCTGAAGAAGTTTATAGAGTCTGTCCTGGACTGCCACAGAGCTGAACTCTCCCAGGTCTTCTACCCACTGTTTGTCCACATGTACCTGGAGCTGGTCTACAACAACCACGAGAATGAGGCTAAACAGTTTTTTGAAAAGTAAGTGTTGTGGACTGGTAGTGTTGTTGCTCCTTTGTAGCGTCTCCAAAGTTCCTGCCTGTCAAGTACATGTCTTTTATTGATTGTAGGTCCAACTGGTGTATTGATTTGTCAGGGACTTTTAGGGAGTTCCACAATCAAATGGGAAACAACCTGTTCTATTTGTAGCTGCCTAACTCAGTGTAATGTGACACTACGCATGCGTTATTTAGATGTTAGATCCACTGACTCTGCTCCCTGCTGTCTCACCCTACCTCAGGTTCAGCGGTGACCAGGAGTGTTACTACGAGGAGGACCTCCGCATCCTCTCCAGCATGTCCAAGAAGGAACACATGAAGGGAAACGAGACCATGCTGGACTTCAGGACCAGCAAGTTTGTCCTCCGCATCTCCCGAGACTCCTACCAGGTAAGTAGTCTTGGAAAAAACAGAAATGTCAAGGTCTCTGTGGCAGTTGACAATAACGTATCGTATGTTATCTTACCAGCTGTTGAAGAGGCACCTGCAGGAACGTCAGAACAACCAGATCTGGAATATTATACAGGAACATCTCTATATTGATATCTTTGACGGGATGCCTCGGAGTAAAAGTCAGATTGATGCCATGTCGGGCAGTCTGGCTGGGGAGGGCAAGAGAGATGCCAACAAAGCCAAGGTGGGTGTGTGTGTATGTGGGGGGGGGGGGGGGGGGGGTCTGTAATAGTTGGTTTGTTTTAAAGTGATAGTGTTGTCAATGTAGGTGTAAGTAAGCCAGTGAGCAATGCTTTTTATTTTAAATGTCAGATACGCATTACTGTATTTGCTGATTGAGAGCATTGATCTGTACTGACTAGACTTACTGTACCACTCCTGGCTGTTGTGCAGGTGTTCTATGGTCTTCTGAAGGAGCCAGAGATCGAGGTACCTCTGGACGATGAGGATGAGGAGGCAGAGAACGAGGAGGGCAAACCCAAGAAGAAGAAACCGAAGAAGGACAGCATGGGCTCCAAGAGCAAGAAACAGGACCCCAACGCACCCCAACAAACTAGGTACATCACCACTGACACATATTTCTTTAGTTAGGAGTTGTTTTCCTTAGTGCACACGCCCTAGTGAACCGTTTTGCTAGGGGAAATGAACATGTTTATTTCTTATTGGACCAGTCCAGGTAGTCCCTGTTTCAGTCAGTGTTCATTTGGTGCCTAATGAACACAGCCCAGATTTCCTTATGTTTCAGAGACCACGAACAACATTTGCACTCTATTCTGCACTAGAGTTAGCCACAAAGCTTGTTAGCATTTGCAGTCCCTCCCCATTGAAACAACTGTTACTGCCTGACTATGACTTATGAATGATGTATAAATTGACTGTGTTCATTTTTAATATCCAAGAATCCCCCTCCCCGAGCTGAAGGACTCTGACAAGCTGGATAAGATCATGAACATGAAGGAGGCCACGAAGAAGATTCGTCTGGGCCCAGACAACCTACCCTCCATCTGTTTCTACTCCTTCCTCAACGCTTACCAGGTCAGCCATGCTTGGATATGGATTTTGAATGTTTGAATGACAACTTTATTAGTATACAAGTATAACTTGATTTCAATGTTGACAAAAACTTTGTGATGAGCTTAGTGTTCTCAACGTGAAGCTTCTAAAGCATCAGTATTTAATATTGTGAATAAAACTTTTACTCACAGTATTACCACAAAACTATACGGTAACATACAGTATTCTGTCTTGACCTTTGACCTGTAGGGTCTGACAGCGGTGGACTTCACAGATGACTCCAGTCTGATCGCGGGGGGCTTCGCTGACTCCACCGTTAGGGTGTGGAGCGTCACACCCAAGAAACTACGCCGGGTCAAATCTGCAGCAGGTAAATGACAATGGTGACCACAGAGATAACATACAATACATCATGCACACATCCAAACACATGTTATGACCAAGGCTGAAAGTAGCATTCCACAAGCCATCTATAACCATTGTTGAACTTGAGATCATAAGCTTGCACATAAATTGATAGTAACCATGACTTTAAATCTGCTACCTCTCTCTCATCTCCCTGTAGACCTGAGTAATATTGATAAAGAGTCTGATGACGTGTTGGAGAGGATCATGGATGAGAAGACGGCCAGTGAGTCTAAGATCCTGTACGGACACAGTGGACCAGTATACGGCATCAGCTTCAGCCCTGACAGGTAAGATGCTATAAAGTGATCAGTGGGGGGGACACTTTCCCAAACTCAGATTAAATCTGGTCCTGGATAATGAAGAATGCTCAATGGAGAATGTATAAGGTAAGGGGTGTCGAACTGATTTTGCCCCGGGGGCCGCATTCGATCTTCAATGAGGTCTGGAATAGAGGTCGACCGACTATGATTTATCAACGCCGATACCGATTATTGGAGGACCTTAAAAGCCGATACTGATTAATCGGCTGATTTTTATTTATTTATTTGTAATAATGACAATTACAACAATACTGAATGAACACTTATTTTAACTTAATATAATAAGATAAGATAAGTTTATAAGATAAGTTTAATGCTAGCTAGCAACTTACCTTGGCTTACTGCATTCGTGTAACAGGCAGTCTCCTTGTGGAGTGCAACGCGAGAGAGGCAGGTCGTTATTGCGTTGGACTAGTTAACTTTAAGGCTGCAAGATTGGATCCCCCGAGCTGACAAGGTGAAAATCTGTCATTCTGCTCCTGAACAAGGCAGTTAACCCACCGTTCCTAGGCCGTCATTGAAAATAAGAATGTGTTCTTAACTGACTTGCCTAGTTAAATAAAGGTATAAAACATATATATTTTTTAAATCTGCAAATCGGCGCCCAAAAATACAGATTTCCAATTGTTATGAAAACTTTAAATCGGCCCTGATTAATCGGTCGACCTCTAGTTTGGAAGGCCGCACTGAAGCTGTCTTATTTCCTTGACGTCAAATGTTTCTAAAAAGGAGTCCACTATACAGTGTTAATGGAATTTTTATGCTCCCTGACTGTCTAGTGATTATTAGTTAGCTGGACAGTCAAGAAACGACACTGTTTGACACCCCTGGTCTAAGGGCTTTTTAGTCCAGGACTATGCTTAATCTGTCCTTGGAGAACTGGACCAGGGTGTATCATGTAGTGTGGCGTATTGGACTAATGTTAGGAGGCAAGGATACATAGTTTGAATTAACTGTAAACTTCATAGAGGTTTGAAACACTAGAGTTACGGTCTTTTCTAGTGTTCTTATTTCTACTGTTAACTTCAATTCTCCTCTAATCATGTATTTTTAGGAACTACCTGTTGTCCAGTTCTGAGGACGGTACGGTCAGACTGTGGAGTCTGCAGACATTCACCTGTCTGGTGGGGTATAAAGGACACAACTACCCTGTCTGGGACACTCAGTTCTCACCCTATGGTTACTACTTTATCTCTGGGGGACATGACCGAGTCGCTCGGTAAGAACCCTTATAAATACCTAATGTTCCATTTGTTTCAATGCAATTGATGAATGGCATTCTTTAGGCCTGTTTCCTGGACTGAAAAGGATGTTCAATGGAAATCTTCTATTGACAGGGCTTTCAAGGCTTAATTTATGTCTAGAGAAAAAGCCTGACTAATTTGGTTTTGTTTACCTGATGGGTCACAAGAAAACAGCCACTGGTCTTTGAGGTTTTGCTTGGTCTTCTCCTGCAGTCTGTGGGCGACTGACCACTACCAGCCCCTGCGTATGTTCGCTGGTCACCTGGCTGACATCACGTGCACCCGCTTTCACCCTAACTCCAACTACGTGGCCACGGGTTCAGCTGACCGTACCATCCGCCTCTGGGACGTCCTGACTGGAAACTGTGTCCGCATCCTCACGGGTCACAAGGTACAAAGAGTTCAAGGTTGTAGGGTACCCGGTGATCTGTTCTCTCCCAATAGAATGTCTCATAAGATGGTTTGGTGTTCAAGGTTTAGTAGGCACAAAATGGGAGACTACACCTTGAAAGGGAGGAGGAACAGCCTAAATTTATTTCACAACCCTGAGTAACATGTCCTTTTGTACAATTTGGAATAACTTATTGCATACTGTACACAACAAGAGTAGTATGTGTGATGTTACAGCCTCCATATCTCAAACCGGTTTGGTTCTCAGGGCCCCATTCATTCCCTGGCCTTCTCCCCCAATGGGAAGTTCATGGCCTCGGGAGCAACTGACGGGAGGGTTCTACTGTGGGACGTTGGTCACGGCCTGATGGTCGGAGAGCTGAAGGGACATACTGACACCATCTACGCCCTCAAGTTCAGCAGGGACGGAGAGATACTAGCCTCAGGTTGGTGTCCCTTTACTGACATGTAATAGCCTTTTCACACTACTGAGCCCTTTGTGCTGGCCTGGTCATGCACCCACCATACTTAAGACAATGTGAAAAGACAATATCTGAGCAAGCACAGTATGGTTTAGGGGGATATTGGGTCTACAAGAAATGTATGCTTGTAGTTTTCCACCACTCCACTTATATAATAATATTTTCCAGGCTCAATGGATAACACTGTTAAACTGTGGGATACACTGAAGGCCTTTGATGATGTGGAGCTGGATGACTTCACCGCAGCAACAGGTCACATCCATCTACCAGAGAACTCCCAGGAGCTGTTGCTAGGCACCTACATGACCAAGTCCACCCCTGTCATTCACCTGCACTTCACCCGCAGGAACCTACTGCTGGCTGCAGGGGCCTACAACCCATGAGGACATTCAGAGAACCCCCTGCTAAAAAAAAAAAAAAACTGGGGTTGTGTGAGATGAGAAATTACAAAAGTCTTATCCAACCACAGTGGATCAAAGCAAAATGCCCAACTGAAGTGTGTCTACTGTGATGCAGACCTAAGGATCATGGTTGTTCCAAAAGCTGCAGCACCATCAAGCTGATCTAGGATCTGATTGAGCCCACCCAGCCTAAAATGGCTCAGGGGTGAAACTGCCCCTAGATACAGATCCAGGATAAGCTTGTCCTCTCAAATCTTAATCCTTAGTGGGGAAATGCAACACTGACCCAGGACCAGTGTCTAGGTGCAATGTCACCCTACTCCCCTAAAAAGAGTGCCATTACTAGCCTATTAAAGAGACCATGTTTCACTGCCACAAACAGCTTTATGTAGCTGTCATGCTGTATAGAGTATTTTATACTGGTGCATATTGTGTAAATAAAACACTTTTTTAATGACTTGGTGGGTTAAATTGTACATTGTTTTTATTGTTAATAACACAGTGATGCCAAATAATGGCCTTATTTCTTACAAGCACATCCAGCTGCCGCCAAACTTCCGACCACTATACTACAGAACAGTCAGGACACCTGTGGGGAAATAAGAACACATTGGAAATATACAGTTAGCTTTCCACCAGGCAGAAACATGTATTGTCCATACAAAGACTCCCGATTAGTCATACACATTTCTGAATAAAACAGTGCAGTCTTTATAAAATGGTAAGTTTGCTAGACAAAATGGGTACGAGAAACTGACGGTATCCTATGCAATACACTCACATCACTTTGCTGTGACAGCCGCCTGTTTCTTGGGCTTCAACTTGAAGAAGAGGGCAATGGTGGCTATGCTTGCATATGTGAGCAAGACACACTGTGGACAGAATAACACACGTGTGACCTTTCTGAGAATGTGAACTGGTTGTACACCATCTTGCACAGTAATTCATGCATGAACTTACGTTCCTCCTGCCTGTGATTGTGTATGCATTGAAGTACTTGGCAAAACCAGTAAACTGGTGACTGGTTCCTGCGTCGTGTCCGCCCATGTTGGATAGTAGCTGGTCCAGAGAGAAATAGATTACTTAGTCAATTACAATGCATTAATAGTGGGAGGATTACAGAGGGCAAGTAAAAGTAATGCCAACCACAAATTATGGAATTGCCTATTTCTAACACCCACGCGCAAGACGTTAATGTCAGTACTCGGGGGGAGAATAATTACTCAAGACAACTTGCCTGTCAAACATTGACCCTCAGTAGCCCTAGTTGACAAGCCTAACGGTCTGCAAGCCAGGCAGTTTCTTCCCACAACAGTGAAAACAAATGAGCTAACGTAACGTTAGCTAGTTACAGTAATTATATCATGCAATTGTGTGGTACCATTCAACCCAAAGCGGACTGCTATATTTGTGTGGGTATTGTTAGTTTGTTAGCTGGTTCACTTTCATTCAAAAACAGTACCTGACAGGCAGTAGCTAGTTAGCTACCGCTAGAGGTTAACGTTAGCTCAAGACAGATTATTTGCTACCTCGCTAACGTTTGCAATATTGGCTAGCAAGATTAATTTGTACTGACAAACCAAACGGGCATTTTAGAGACACCACAAGCAACAGCGTCCTGGACAACGCTGTTATAAAACGTAGGGAAATGAATAAAGCTAGATGTTATATTGATTGTCACTATTCTTACCTTCACCGTGCACGAAATTGAACAAGTGCCCTTCAACGAGAGAGGCCGAAATGCTAAAAGTATCAGGAAGTCCCGCCTACTCTCTATTGCGCATGTTCAGTGGTTAGTGTTTAATGAACCAATTTTTCTGGACGAAGCTAACGTCAGTCAATGAATAACCCCGCCTTTTTATTGTAAAATTGGACAGTGATAGGTTTGTTGAAACGTCAATCACTCTAAAGATGGACGTGAATGGACAATTAGGGAAACGCCCACTGAAGTTCGTTTCCGGTTTGAAAACATGGTGTGCTTCTGATCCACACATGTGAGTTTGCATACCAACTTCTGAACTGGATATTTTAAAAAAAAGGTAGAGTTTGCTGGTAGATGTTACATTTTTATAAACATGTAGAATCGAGGAAAACCTTGGCACGTATTGATTGTTGTATTTTTGTGTTTTAACCGATTGTCTGGTACGTATAGCTTGCATGCTAATGGACTGTAGCTTACTAGCTAAGGTTAGCAATGCTGCTGATGTTTTGGGATGTGCTAGTGGGGATGTAGCAAGCCATCAAGATTCTAGCTAAGTATTTTGTAAAGCAGAAGGTAAATAATACATTCAATGTGGATGTAGCAATGCCAAAGTGTTCACAATCAAAAGCTTTATCATAGGTGTATTAGAAATAGTAGATATATGAAACTGTACAATCATACATTGCTTGACATGTGCAGTGGTGTTAAAATACTTTTAAGTAGTACTTAAGTCGTTTTTTGGGGTATCTGTACTTTACTTTAGTATTCATATTTTTGACTACATTTCTAAAGAAAATAATGTACGTTTTACTCCATACATTTTCCCTGACACCCAAAAGTACTCGTTACATTTTGAATGCTTAGCACGACCGGACAATTGTCCAATTCACGCACTTATCAAGAGAACATCCCTGGTAATCCTTACTGCCTCAGATCTGGCAGACTCACTAAACACAAATGCTTCGATTGTAAATTTTGTCTGAGTGTTGAACTGTGCCCATGGCTATCCTAATAAAAACAAGAACATCGTGTCGTCTGGTTTGCTTAATATAGGCATTTTTTTTTATTTTTTATGTATTCTATGTTTGATACTTAGTACATTTGACACCCAATACTTTTAGACTTTTACTCAAGTCGTATTTTACAGGGTGACTAACTTTTTACTTGAGTTAATTTCTTTAAAGCTATCTTTACTTTTACTCAAGTATGAAAATGGTGTGCTTTTTCCACCACTGGCATGTGTTCTAAAATAACCCTTATCACCCCCTTTCCTCTCTGATTGATAACATTCACTGTGTATTTTGTCTGTAGACCTTTAAATCAGTAAACAACCATGGCATCAACGGAGGAGGACTTCCCTCGCGGAGGTAAAACCAAGCAGACCACTGAAAGTAAAGCAGAACCTGTGAGAAGGCATACAGAAGTGGACAATCTGTTCGAGGTATAAAAAAAAATGAGTCTAGTCGATCATCAATGTGATATACGAACCTTGTTGTGGTTTAGCTCTAATTAGCTCTGGTCCAGAGATTCGTTCGCGACAGTGCAGCCGACTGACACTCTGGCGACAATGCAACCTACTGACGCCCTGGACCAGAGATAAGCTCAAATGTGCATCTCAAACAGTATTCTGTCTGTCAGTAAAGATACTATTGTGGTTGACCCTTTCAGACACATACATCAGAGGAATCCAAGAAAAGGAAGGGACAGAAAGGGGATGCCTTGAAGAAAGCTAAGAGGCAAAGGACGAGCAAAGAGGAGGCGCTGAAGCTCAATACAACAACCTCTATAGATATCCTACAGTTAAAAGTAAGTTCAATCAACAACATACTTTTTAACATTTTATATTTCTCTGCCATCTCATTTCCTTTGCACACCCTTTGAATGTGATCTGAACCTGGGTCATGCTCATAAGGGCACAACGTTGCAATTTTTTCTTTAAAGGTTGTGTAACAGGGAAAGGGGTAAAAAAAAAGTGTTTCTTATTGGACACGTTCAGGGAGTCCCTCTGTTTCGGTACATTTTATTCTGGTTGATTACTAATGAACACAATCCTGTTTTTTTTTTGTGTGTTTTACCCCCAGAGCCTGAAGGTGGGTACCCTACTGCTGGGCTGTGTGAAGGAGGTGGCAGATTTAGAGGTGACGATTAACCTGCCCAGCGGCCTTCTGGGATACCTGAACATTTCCAATATCTCGGACTCGTACACCAAGATACTGAGTGACCACCTGGACTCTGCTTCTTCAGAGGTAACACATTTCATGTAACTCCTACCGAGGGGATTGTTCTGTCTTTATATAGGTAAAAGGCTATGCACTAGTTTCTGAGATGTCTAATAAGTTAGTTCTAAGGGCATGTCTACACTTGACACATAGATGCTACTTCTGCTATCAGAATATGATAATCACTTAAAAGACAGTTCTAGGCGCACAAAAGTCGCACTGGGTTCATATAAGGCTGATCACCTCAGGGACGCATTGTGTGCGGACTTCTCCTGAGTCTGGACGCAATCAGGCCACTGAAAGCGTATATAGTGGGCAACGTCATCAGCATTCCAACGGCAAGTCTTTAGAAACTTGTTTTTTGGGAGCGAGAGCCATCTTTTCATTATACTGTTGTGGGGGAAATATGTTCTTTGTGTGTGAGGAATGTGTTTGCTGGCTTCATAAATGTAATCCAGCTGGCTAATATTTTTGAAAAACACAATTTTGTTTGGCTAGAGTTACAGAGATGTTTCTGCTAACCTCTTTAGCTTTCCGAGCTTGCTGGCTAGCTACAGGGGCTAGTTGACTAGTTACAGTATTTTACTACTGCCATCAAGTTCTTGTGCTATTATCATCTTTTGCCTATGCCACCATTAGCAGAATGCTTACTGACATTTGATTATAGTGCGGGAAAGGAAATCCGGACACTGTAGACATATTTAAATGTAGTGTAGATGCATGATCAAAACTCCTTGATCAGAATACAACACTTAATTGACTGTAGTCTACACACGGCCTGAGAGGTCTTATCCTCATATTATACAATATTTAGAAGAACTGTGCTCTGAGTTTTTTTTAAAAACGTATACAGCTTTAATTATAATTTTTTTGCTTGGTGCACCGTAGGGCTCCCGACCTTACGGAGTTCAGAAGACAATGCCTGATGCTGTACGAATGAGGTGTGAACAACGCATCCTAATGGATCCACTTTGCTCTTTCTCTCCAGGAGATCTTCTCACTCGCCAGTCTCTTCTCCCCGGGCATGCTGGTCAGGTGTGTGGTAGCCAGGTTGGACACTGCCAAAGGAGGATCGGTCAGCATTCAGCTGTCAATCAACCCCAAAGAGGTCAACAAGGGCTTGAGTACTGGCTCTCTGAAGGCTGGCTTGGTGAGTCAACACCTACAGTATACGTGATATAGTACAAATTAAAAACAGGATCTGGGCCTGTGATATCCTCTTCAGTGATGATACGATGACGAGTCGGAGCGGAGCACAGTCTGTCTTGGGGGGGTCACTGAGTCAGGGTCATGTTTTGTGTCTCTGGGTTCAGTTCCCCAGAGCAGTGTCTCTTCAGTTGAAGACATAGAGGCATTTGTCTAAGAAGAGCTAGAAAAATAAAGAAAAGTTGTGATATCCTGTTAATGTTTTGAGGTCATGCTTTAGGCTTAGACGGATGTGTCACGTTTTTGTTTCAGATCCTGAGTGGTTGTGTGGAGAGTATTGAGGATCACGGCTACCTGGTTGACCTCGGCATCAAGGGAACCAAGGCCTTCCTGCCCAAGCAGGCAGCCAAAGACAAAACGAATAGTCCGAAAGGTATCTAAAGAGTCCCCTTTCACATCAAATATAGTACACATACCATTCAATGTCACGCTGTTAGTCTAGGACTGGCGGAACCCCTCGCCAACAGCCAATGAAATTGCAGGGCGCCAAATACAAATCAACAGAAATCTCATAAATCAAATTTCTCAAACATACAAGTATTAGGCACCATTTTAAAGATACAATGCTCGTTAATCCAACCAGTGTCTGATTTAAAAAAATGCTTTACAGCGAAAGCTCCACAAACTATTATGTTAGGTCACCACCAAGTCACAGAAAAACCCAGCCATTTTTCCAGCCAAAGAGAGAAGTCACAAAAAGCACAAATATAGATAAAATTAATCACTAACCTTTGATGATCTTCATCAGATGAAACTCATAGGACTTCATGTTACACAATACATGTATGTTTTGTTCGATAACGTGCATATTTATATCCAAAAATCTAATTTTACATTGGTGTGTTATGTTCAGTAGTTCTAAAACATGCAGTGATTTTGCAGAGAGTCACATCAATTCACAGAAATACTCATGATAAATGTTGATAAATTCAAGTGTTATGCATGGAACTTTAGATACACTTCTCCTTAATGCATTCGCTGTGTCAGATTTCAGAAAAACTTTAAGGAAAAAGCATAATCTGAGTACGGCGCTCAGAGCCCAAACCAGCCAAATGAAATATCCGCCATGTTGCTCAGTCAACATTAGTCAGAAATAGCATTATAAATATTCACTTACCTTTGATGATCTTCATCAGAATGCACTCCCAGGAATCCCAGTTCCACAATAAATGTTTGATTTGTTCGATAAAGTTAATCATTTATGTACAAATAGCTTATTTTGTTAGGGCGTATGGTAAACAAATCCAAAACGCTTGTTGAGGTCCAGCTGAACGTCGGACGAAAAGTTCAAGAAGTTATATTACAGGTCGTAGAAACTTGTCAAACTAAGTATATAATCAATCATTAGGATGTTTTTATCCTAAATGTTCAATAATGTAGAAAAGCAATAGAACGAGAGCTAACTCATGTGAATGTGCGTGACTGAGATCGAGGCTGCTGCCAGACCTCTGACTCAATCCCCTCTCATTCGGCCCCCCTTAACAGTAGAAGCCTGAAACAACGTTCCAACGATGGTTGACATCTAGTGGAAGCCTTAGGGAGTGCAAAATCACCCATATCCCACTGTGTATTCGATAGGGGCTGAGTTCAAAAACTACAAACCTCAGATTTCTCACTTCATGTTTGGATTTTTTCTCAGGCTTTTGCCTGCATATGAGTTCTGTTATACTCACAGATATCATTCAAACAGTTTTAGAAACTTCAGAGTGTTTTCTATCAAATACTAATTATAATATGCATATATTAGCATCTGGGACTGAGTAGGAGGCAGTTTACTATTCATCCAAAAGGGAAAATGCTGCCCCCTATCCCAAAGAAGTTTTAACTGTGTTGAATGTGACTTTTCTGGATCATGTTCATTGTGGCTCGCAATTGAATAGCTTTTAAATGTTTTGCAACGGAAAATATAAATGAGAATTTCTTATGGGACAAGTCCCGGTAGCCCCTTCCTGTTTCAGTCTGTTTTCTTCCGTTTGATGCCTAACGAACACAACAACCCTGGTGTTGCAGAGCTGAAGGTGGGCCAGTATGTGACTTCTCTGTTGGAGGAGGTGAAGAACGATGAGCGTGTGGTCCGTCTGTCCATCAGCCCCACGGCGGTGGCCCAGGCCGTTGCAGACACAGCGCACGGCTGGACCCTTACCAGCCTGCTGCCTGGCCTACTGGTCAAGGCGCAGATCAAAAAGGTACATTGACTGAATACTGTATTCTAACAACAATCTTATACATATTAGTATTCTAAGTCTAAGCACAGAGAAGTGTTGGCTTACACCTATGATTATAAATGAACAATTGCACCGTTTCATGGCTTAGTATTGTTGGTAAATGTCTCTTGTTGCTTGATGTATACACTTTTTGTAATATTTATAGCAACTAGAGAACTTGCAATTTAGTATATCTGAGAGGTCTCTTTTTTTTTTAAAGTCAATAATCTGTTGATGTCCTGTTTCATTGTGGTTGACACTGTGGTTCTAGGTGACCCTACATGGTCTGATTCTGGAGTTCCTCTCCTCCTTCACCGGCCTGGTGGACTTTATGCACCTGGAACCAGAACAGGCCTCCACATTCAACGAGGGAGACAACGTAAGAATTTACAGTCTATTAGGCTATTGCCAATCAGTCTGTCACACAGTTGGATGAGACAGAATGGTATAGAATGTCGGACTTTGCATCGTATGAAAGCGAGTTTTTCAACAGTAATCGTAGATGCAGGAGTTCTTATTTATTTAGTACTTATTTCTACCTCGAGTAACAAAACAAAAACAAGCAATTCATGAGAATTTCAAATTGGCCAATTATGACTGTAATCTTGTTTAGACATTACATTCAGTTGACCTTGATTGACCTTTGACCTCTTACCCCTTTCTCTCCCAGGTGAAGGCCTGCGTCCTTTATGTGGAGCCGTCCACCCGGCTGGTGGGCCTGTCCCTGCGCAGCCACCTGCTGCAGCCAGGGGGCGACGTGGACCTGGTGGCCACTGAGAGGATAGGGGAGGTGGCGCATGGCTGCAAGATGACCGCTCTCCATCACCTGTCTGGAGCCATGCTGGAGCTGCCTGACCAGACTGTGGTGTTTGTACATGTGAGTCCGTGTTGTTAGACCATACCTGCGTTGCGTCTTGTGAGTTTAAGTACCAACTCGGGTCTTCGTACATGTTAGTTCCTATTGTTGGTAGACCATATTGTTGGTGTACTATACTAACTATAGCCAAGCCCCTCTTTGTAGACCTGGTAGAGCACCTTACTACTGCCAAAATGCTAAGGACTAGCCACTATAGGACAAAGACAGTGTTGTAGAGAATATTGCGAAGGTGAGAACATGATGGTGAGCCTGTGCCCCTTGGATCATGTGACAACCCAACATTAAAAACAATGCAAACCCTCAAACCCATGGCTGCTTTGACCTGACCCAGTGAAAGTGGACTAATGTGGTCTGTGACTGGCCTAGTGGCAGTGGTTTGATTTGATCCGTCCGTTTCTCCTGTCTCCAGAGGAACCACATGAAGGAGCCCATGGAGGCGTTCAACCTGAACCGTGTCATGGCCAAGCCTGAACACACCTGTAGGATCATGGACTTCAGCCCCATGGAGCAGGTGCACCTGGTCAGCCTGCGTCAGTAAGTGCGGAAACAATAAATACATTAATTCAATAACATAGTATTTTTCAAGTTATCTTTCTCAAACGTTTGTGTATTGTCCCATACAATAATCTGTATTCTTAATTGTCTGTTTCGGGTGACCCAACTACAATTCCCAAGCAACCCCACTAGGGGTCACGAACCCGACTTTGAATAGTGTGTGTGCGTGAAAGCCCTGTTGCAAATGTGTGTGATGTTTTCAATTCCATTCAATATTCAATACATCTGGAAAGGACGTATGTTTGTTCCAGCTTGGAAATGACGTATGTTTGTTCCAGCTTGGAAAGGATGTATGTTTGATCCAGCTTGGAAAGGACGTATGTTTGTTCCAGCTTGGAAAGGACGTATGTTTGTTCCAGCTTGGAAAGGACGTATGTTTGTTCCAGCTTGGAAAGGACGTATGTTTGTACCAGCTTGTAACCTTGCTGTCTCTCCTATAGGAGCATCGTTGATGCCCCGTTCTTCAGAAGATACCATGACATCCAACCTGGACAGATTGTTCAGGTAAGATATTTTATATTTTTAGTTTGTCTCTCTCTCTCGCACAACACCTCTGAAAGGTCTTCAAAAAAAATTGCCCATTAAAGTGTGTGTGTGTGTGTGTGTAGGCTGCCAAAACTCTGGTAACTTTCCTAGGTTTTCTAGAAATCCAGGTTGGGGGATTCTGGATGATTTGCTCCTGATTCCAGGAACCTTCCAACCTTGGAATTCTGCATTCCTAGTGGCGTGTGTTTTAACCCAGTTTGTCCTCCCTCTCTCCCAGGGCACGGTGACGTCCCTCCAGAACCATGGCATGATGGTGAAGGTGACCGACTATATCAGAGGCCTGGTTCCCCGGACACACCTCTCTGACATCATCCTCAAGAACCCAGAGAAGCAGTACGCAGTGGGCATGATCATCAAGTGCCGGGTCAGTAGTACTGTGTAACCGCTCACCTTTAGAAAGGGTCAACTGTGGTGACCTTTAACCTTGGGGAACCAATCATTGATGAAATAAACACCTACTCATAATTCTCTTTAGCAAATATTAGGTGTAGGTTAATCTACCTAATAAGTAGATTAAAAATTGTCTTGTAACGATATGTATATTCTTTGCACCATTTCAAAGGAAATACTTGAAGTTTGTGAAAATGTGAAATGAATGTAGGAGAATATAACACATTAGATCTGGTAAAAGATAATACAAAGAAAAAAACATGTTTTTTTTGTATTTTTTTTGTACCATCATCTTTGAAGTGCAAGAGAAATTCTATAATGTATTATTCCAGCCCAGGCGCAATTTAGATTTTGGCCACTAAGTGGCAGTGGTGAATGTGCAAAGTTTTACATTGATCCAATGAAGCATTGTATTTCTGTTCAAAATGTTGTATCAAGACTGCCCAAATGTGCCTAATTGGTTTATTAATAACTTTTCAAGTTCATA
The DNA here is from genome assembly GCF_013265735.2 of Oncorhynchus mykiss. Lineage (NCBI taxonomy): Eukaryota > Metazoa > Chordata > Actinopteri > Salmoniformes > Salmonidae > Oncorhynchus > Oncorhynchus mykiss. The sequence goes on along the minus strand of NC_048577.1, from coordinate 15,446,550 downwards.
ACTGTGCACGCTCCTCAAACGATAGTATGGTATTCTTTCACTGTAACAGCTACTGTAAATTGGACAGTGCAGTTAGATTAACAAGAATTTAAGCTTTCTGCCAATATCAGATATGTTTATGTCCTGGGAAATGGTCTTGTTACTTACAACTTCATGCTAACCACGTTAGCGCACATTAGCTCAACCGTCCCGCGGGTGGAACACCAGTCTGTAGAGATCCTTAAGAGGTTTTAACGTACTCTATGCTTGCTTGTCTGGTTTGCTGTTTAATTTCTTAGTTTAAAACGGTTTCCCTCCATCCCTCTGTCTCAGGTGTTGTCGGTGGACCCACGGGCAAAGAAGCTGACCCTAACCAGGAAAAGGGCCCTGATAGATTCCTCCCTCCCCCCGTTCCTGACCTACGAAGATGCCCGCCGCGGTCACGTCTCCCACGGGTTCATCGTCTGTGTCAAGGACTTTGGCTGCATCGTCTGTTTCTACGGCAAAGTCAAGGGGCTGGTGCCCCCCAACGAGCTCAGCACGGAGCCAGTGATAGTTCCTGAGAACGTGTTCTATGTCGGACAGGTGAGGGGAAACAAAATGGCTGCCTGGAACTTTTCTGTATCTTGATAATTCTTATGCGTTGTAGATTTGTTGTTGTTTTTCTGTTCTACTTACGATATAGGCTAATTGTCCTCTTGAATAACTTTGAAGTAGCCTACTGATAGTTATTGAACTTTGACACATAAAAGTTTAACTGAAGTTCTTCCACCAGTTTGTCTTGCCGGTGTCAGAAAAGGTTCTGTTTTAAACTTCTGTATCAAAACAGGGAAGTCTTAGTTTAGACAGACAGCCCAATTCTGATCTCTTTTTCACTAATTGGTCTTTGGACCAATCACATCAACAAACAAACAAAAAGATCTGATGTGGAAAGGTCTGGTGTTAATTGTTAAAATACCAATTAGTGGGAAAAAAAATATCAGAATTGGGCTGCCTTTCTAAACGCAGTCTTAATGGCTACCTTGGTTCTCTGTTATGTTCAGGTGGTGAAGGCTAAAGTGCTGAACTGTGACGTGAAGAAGGAGAAGCTCCTTCTTTCCTTCAAGGCAGTGGCAGGAGGAGATACTGAGGGACCGCCTAAACCCAAGTTTGACTTTGAGGTTGGGAAGGTAAGAAAATGGCAGCACGTCCTTTCATATTGTTAACACATATAATCATTTCTGAATTTGTTTTTAAAAAATGTAAAAGATGGTCTGTCTTTTACATAGTTGCATGTTCTATGCAGTTGTTAAACGTGTTAGGTTCATCTCCGCTGTTGGCTTGGACTCTAAACTGATCTTTGTATTCTGCTTTTTTGTATTTTTTTTGTTTGTTTTAGAAAGTGGAGGTTAAGGTGGTGAGTAAATTCCTTACCGGTCTGGAGGTGTCCATTCTCCCAGAGGAGACCACCGCCTTGCTACCCATGATGCACCTCTCCGACCACGTGTCCAACTGTCTACTGCTGTGGGAGGGGCTGCAAGAGGGTGACATCATCTCCAACATTGTCTGCCTCAGCAAGAAGAAACAGACTATTGTATCCTTTTCATACTTTTGAACTTCAGATCGCTCACTTACCTTCACACATTGATTTCAGACACATAGCCCAAAACATAACAGAACGCTCATCAGTGTGGCTGAATGTTGTGTTCGTCTCACCATTGTGGCTGGCTGTCGTGGTTGTGTTTAGAATGTAGTGGCTATACCAAGGAAACGACTACCTCTAACTAAAGGACATCGTAACCACTTTTTACTGTAGTACGACTACACAGTACCTCTTTCCCTTAACCCTGCCTGTCTCAAGACCCTGACTAAAAAGCCCACTCTGAAGTCATTCCTGGAGGAGGGGGGCGTGGTGGCTAAGGAGTTCTCTGACATCTCAGTTGGGGTGCAGCTGATTGGCTGGGTCAATAACATCATGCCCTATGGAGTGTTTGTGGAGTTCCCCTATGGCCTGGTTGGCCTGGCCCCTAAAGCGGTGAGTTGGTAGGGAAGGAGTTACCTGTGGGAGTTAGCAACAGTCAATTGGAGTTAGTGGGAGTAAATTGGAATTTACTAAGAGTTAGTAGGGGTCAATGGGAGTCAGTCGGGGTCAATGGGAGTTAGTAGGGGTCAATGGGAGTTAGCTAAGAATATATTATGCAGTTTGTTGAAAAGGTATAATCACCCTGACCAAGGTCCACAAGGATCTGAAGCTCAGTCATATGTTCAACCAAAGAAACACAATCGGAACAGATTTTTTTTCTTCAGGATTCCTCTCTTTGTATAATTTATGCAGCTCACGTCTCCTTTCTCCTTCAAATCATCAATAACATTGTCTAAAAGCCATTAGTATAGAATAATTTATATTGACATACTCTTTCTCCTCTAGGCCATGAGTGACAAGTTCGTCGGCGACACTGCGGCTCACTTCCAGCTGGGCCATACAGTGGTTGCCAAGGTGACCAACTTGGACGAGGAGAAGCACAGGTTCCTGGTCAGTCTCAAGGTGTCAGAGGTCCCCTCCCCTGAGAGAGACGGCCAGGCCAGGCTGATCCGAGGCCTGCAGGAAAGGAAGGCGGTGATGGAGATGATGGCCAGCAGAGGTACGTGGGTGGAGTTGTAACGTTGTTGTCAACTGTTCAAGGAACTATTAGTTTTCTTCCGTTTGCTAAAGTTCCCTTTTCCTAGTAGGTTCAAAAGTGCTATTCCAATACATTTAAATTGATGAAAATGATTATGCTAAGAGTTACCTTTAACTCTCTCTCTATTTTCTTGTTCATCCTCTGTCTCTGACAGGTGACTCTGACCTACTCAAGCAGCTGTCTGCGGTGACCATAGGCCAGAGGATGAAGATGAGCGTAGACGAGGTGAGGGAGGACGGGAGTGTCACCTTCAAGTCAGACGAACTCAGCGCAGCCACCGTACTGGCCACCAAGGACCATGCGCCGGGTGAGTATTCACTATATGTCCAATCAGGGTCGGGCTCAATTCTCTTTCAATTCAGGAAGTGAATTGAAATTACAATTGTAGCTCCTGCATTGACTGAATTTAAATGGAATTGACCCTGTACCCTGTGGAACTTTTACCAGACATAATATGGGGAATCTTTTGACTGTTACACCTTAGTCATCGCGATGAACCCAATAATAGAGCTTTGTTTACCCTTCTACCAGACACATGAGGAATCTTTTGAGTGTGACACATGTTTTGACTGTTACATCATAGGTATAATGTAAACTAAATGTGTGTAATGTTTCAGGTAAGTTGGCGACGGGACAGGAGTGCATGCCGGTAATCCTCCACGTTGACCTCGTGACCTCTGAAGTCTACGTGTCCCTCTTGGCTAAACTGACCGGCAAGAGGAAAGCGGTGAGTACAAGGCTGCATCTCAAGTGACACCCTAGTTCCTATATAGTGGGTTTGGAACACTGCTCTACTATAGCTAGTTTCATTTGGGACTACATGAAGCTTATTTATGAGTGGTTGGGTGGCTGAGAAGTCAATAGTGGTTCATTTGGTGAATTTTTTTTTTTTAAACATTCAATGCAATAGATCTGTATTCTATCTCAAGTTGAAACTCCCTGCACCCTTTTGGACTAAACAATCTTTAACACTTTGAAAAGCCTTTAAATCTTGATAGTTCATAACCTGTGTCCTTATAGGTGGAGGCAGGGTCCACGCACACTGCCACTGTGCATCACGCCGACCGCGACTTTGCCGTCATCTCATTGGGCGACACGGCCCAACTGACGGTCATCCAAACCACCAATCACCTCAACGAAACGTTCCGCTTCGACGCTGAGAAACTGACCGCCGGTAAAACCCTGACGATCACCGTCACCAAATCCAGCTGCGAGGAACTAGAAGGGCTCCCCCTAGTGTCCTGGGAACTCGCCCCGCCCATAAGCAAAAGATTAATCTCCAACTCCAAGAGGTCGAAGGGCATGTATCGCTACGGCGACGTGGTCAAGGGGAAGGTGAAGACAGTGAAGCCTACATGTGTGCTGGTGACGCTAGAGGACGGGAGCACGGGGTGCGTGCACGTGTCCGAGATACAGGAAGTGGTGTGCGTGGGAACGTTCCCCACGTCCCTCCTCAAGATAGGAAGTGAGGTCACAGCCCGGGTCATCGGAGGACGGGAGGGCAACAGTCACAGGTAAGGATAAGAATATAGTAACAGATTTAAGTAGCCACATTTTGTTATATAGTTCGATCATTTGAAGGATATTTCTGAATTACAGGTATTCTGCTTTAAATATTTGCGTTATTTTAGTTGCAAATATATATTGTCTTTCTTTTATTTAGGTTCTTGCCGTTCTCCCATCCCAACTTCACGTACTCCATGCCTGAACTCTCACTTCTTCCCAGGTAAATGTTCTGAACATTTAGAAGAACGTATTCTGTTATTATACTGCCTTTTTGGTTTCTTGTTAGATAATCTGTCCCTCTCTGGTCACAGGAACCTGAAAGAAGACGCAGATGTTAAGCCAGTCAAGACCAAAGAGAAGCTGAAGCGTTATCAGGTCGGAGACGACGTCATTTGCTTTGTGTCAAAGGTGAGTTTGAACAAACGTAAATTGAAGTTAAGTAACTTGTTATACAGAATGTGTGAAACATGTTTAGTAGTAATACTAGCTGTGTTAAATGTGTTTTTCTTCCTCAGTACTTTCCAAATAGGAAGTGTCTAGAAGTGACTACTGGTCCCTCAGTAACTGGAACTGTTGAACAACTGGCCATGACCTCTGACCCTGAAGTATGTTTTATATACACTTAACTCAATGTTTTTCTCATTCCTGCTATGGGGAATTCCCAGACATTTTTGTAAAACGGTAAAATGGAGATGGTGTCATCCCTCAGATGTCCCTTATACTGTATGGATCTGTGTTCACCCTAATAGGTTCTCTAAAATCATTAATTTGTATTATTCAGGGTGCCAAACACCCAGAGAAGCTGTTCAAGCTGGGCCAGGCGGTCAGTGCTAAGGTGGTGACAGTCAGCTCCTCCAAGCCCTCACGCCTCTCATTGTCCCTCAATGGTGAGAACACAAATTAAACACAAGAAACACAACCCTCTTCTGACCGTCAATACAGTGAATATAAGACCCTTCCAACCATCAATAGTACACTGAAAATCGCATAGAACCTTCTAAACATCAGTACATTGAAAATGGGCCCTGCTAACCACCAATACAGAAATGTCAACGTATAACCAACTTTTAAACTTTGAACTGTCAATACAGACATATTGACTCATCTAATACAGCTCTCTCGCTATGTTGTGGTTGCATTTACTCACTCGTGGTGTCGGTTGTCAATCGCTGTCAGGTGTACACAAGTTGGAGAAGGGCCATGTAATCATGGGGTTGGTGCAGAAGCTAGATCCAAACCTGGGTCTGCTGGTGAAGCTGCCGTTCAGCGCCATGGGAACGGTTGCCATGGAGGACCTAGCCGACAAATATAAGCCAAAACCTCTGGAGCGGTACAGCAAGGACCAGCTGGTCAGGTCAGTGGCACACTTTAAACCTGGGTCAAAGGTTAACTAGACCAGCTGGTCAGGTCAGTGGCACACTTTTTAAACCTGGGTTAAAGGCTAACTGGACCAGCTGGTCAGGTCAGTGGCACACTTTAAACCTGGGTTAAAGGTTAACTGGACCAGCTGGTCAGGTCAGTGGCACACTTTAAACCTGGGTTAAAGGTTAACTGGACCAGCTGGTCAGGTCAGTGGCACACTTTAAACCTGGGTTAAAGGTTAACTGGACCAGCTGGTCAGGTCAGTGGCACACTTTAAACCTGGGTCAAAGGTTAACTAGACCAGCTGGTCAGGTCAGTGGCACACTTTTTAAACCTGGGTTAAAGGCTAACTGGACCAGCTGGTCAGGTCAGTGGCACACTTTAAACCTGGGTTAAAGGTTAACTGGACCAGCTGGTCAGGTCAGTGGCACACTTTAAACCTGGGTTAAAGGTTAACTGGACCAGCTGGTCAGGTCAGTGGCACACTTTAAACCTGGGTTAAAGGAAACTGGACCAGCTGGTCAGGTCAGTGGCACACTTTTTAAACCTGGGTTAAAGGCTAACTGGACCAGCTGGTCAGGTCAGTGGCACACTTTAAACCTGGGTTAAAGGCTAACTGGACCAGCTGGTCAGGTCAGTGGCACACTTTTTAAACCTGGGTTAAAGGCTAACTGGACCAGCTGGTCAGGTCAGTGGCACACTTTAAACCTGGGTTAAAGGCTAACTGGACCAGCTGGTCAGGTCAGTGGCACACTTTAAACCCGGGTTAAAGGCTAACTGGACCAGCTGGTCAGGTCAGTGGCACACTTTAAACCCGGGTTAAAGGCTAACTGGACCAGCTGGTCAGGTCAGTGGCACACTTTAAACCCGGGTTAAAGGCTAACTGGACTAGTCTAGAAGTTTAGTCAAGTTAAAATGGTTTTGGAGTGTTAACTCTATAAAGCTGGTCTTTATTTATGTAATTCTTCAAGTTATTTCAAGGTTATACTAAGTAACGTGTTATTGTTTTTGTGCTCTTTCTCTAGGTGCTGCATTGTAGGAGAGGCGAAGAGCAATTGGCAGTTGTCCCTCCGCTCTTCGAGGTACGATTCCCTATCTGACTTGGTTTTCATGGACAAAATGAATTAAAGAGTTTAAGTGTATTAGGAAATGCAATATCGACACCCTATTCAACCCTATACATGTCTCTCTCTTCGTTCTCCTCTATTCTACTGGTCCATTCTAACTATCATATATCTATGTTGGGCGCTTTGAGCACTGGAAAAGGGCATTTTCTAAATGAATCATTTGAATGATCTTTCAGGACGAACCCAGAGAAGGCCTCGGTAGTAAAAGACCCAGAGATTGTGTCTCTAGATGACCTGTCAGAGGGGCAGATCGTCAGAGGCTATGTGAGGACTGTCAATGCACAGGGAGTCTTTGTTAGGTAACTCAGTCCATTATCCCTTTATAGAAACCAACCCTTTTAATAAAATGTAAAAAAATGACATACCTTTACAATGTCCTGGAAAGATATGAAACTATGAATGAAAAATACATGTAAGGTATTCATTACTTCAGTATTATACTTAAGACATTATATCTCAGATTCACAGTCCCTTTAGTATACATGTACAATGTTCTGGGAAGGTATGACATTATCATGCAGCTTTTTCCTGAAGATCAATTCTGAATATGAAAAACCAATGTATAAAAGCTGTTGCTATGGTAATATAGCTAATTGAAAATGTTGCTTTTTTTGTTTTTGACAGTTTGTCTAGATCCATAAAGGGCAGGGCCCAGTTCCAGAAGGCCACTAAGTACTTTTTGGCTAGCCACCAAGACTATGCCAAGAAAGTACCACAGTCCACACTGCTCACCACCAAGATCCTCAGGTAAGACCCCCCCCCCCCCCCTACAATAATTTGGTACAACCCCACCACCACTGCTAGGAGAATAGGTCGGCCCTTCCTGACCACCTCATTCTTGAGTAGGGGTGTTCCATAAAACAAGGAAGTTGTTAGTCATATTTTTGGGTAATAACCTAGATTTATTTGTTATATTGAACATGTCTGTGACCCACAGGGTTATTATGGAGCAAACACGAGCACCAATGTGTAGGAGTTGTTAGGTTTCTACATTTAGGTTTTTAACACGAATGTGTTGTTCCTCGCAGCATCGATAAAGAAAGCGGGCTGGTGGATCTGTCTCTGCTCCAAGAGGACACTGGGAAACCAGACGTGCTCCCAGAATCCCTGGGGCTGCACCTGCGCCTGACAGGAGAGGCCAAGGAGAAGCGTGACGCCACCAAGAAGAGGAAACGCACGGAGTCGGAGAGCAAGCAGGTGTCTATTTGTCCCCCTTTTGTTAATACAAGGTCATCTAACGTAGCAGGCGTCTGAGCGGGGTCATCACATCCAGTTTTCAGAGGTAAAGGACGCTACGTTGGAGACGCTGTATCCCTGAAAACTGGATGTTTCTGGTTTCTAGTGACCCCGCTAAGGGTGAAATACAAGCTAATCCTTTTTTAGTTTGAATAAACAAAGTGATATGACACAAGATAACTGAGATGTGAGTGCTTTTAATTTTTTTTTAATTATACATGTAATACAATTTAGATAATAAGCTATTTTCAAAGGAAACCTGTCCTCTTCCATGATGTCACTGATACTAATACTACTAAACAGAATAGAGGACGCACTGATCACTGTATAACATGGATTGCCATAGCAGTTTGATTGGGGACTGGAATGTCTAATCCATATAATCACTTATCTTCTGTCTTAACGCAGGGAACCGCAGAAAATGTTTCGAAGAAGAAGACGAAGAAGGGGAAAGGAGAGGACAGCGACAGCGGAGTGGAGGTGTACTTCAGAGAAGAAGAGGAGGAAAATAAGTGTGAGCCTGCGGAGGTAGAGAAGCCCGTCCCAGTGCAGCCGGCCAGACTGCAGGTGACCGGAGGGTTCTCCTGGGATGCAGCCCTGAGCGCCCTGAAACCAGCGTCCGCTGCCCTGGGGGGAGAGGACTCCAGCGACGGGGAGGACGGCGAGGTGAACACTAAGGTAACGAGTAATGCTGGGGTTGTACGGCGAGGGGAACACTAAGGTAACAAGTAATGCTGGGGTTGTAAGGCGAGGGGAACACTAAGGTAACGAGTAATGCTGGGGTTGTACGGCGAGGGGAACACTAAGGTAAGGAGTAATGCTGGGGTTGTACGGCGAGGGGAACACTAAGGTAACAAGTAATGCTGGGGTTGTAAGGCGAGGGGAACACTAAGGTAAGGAGTAATGCTGGGGTTGTACGGCGAGGGGAACACTAAGGTAAGGAGTAATTCTGGGGTTGTACGGCGAGGGGAACACTATGGTAAGAAGTAATTCTGGGGTTGTACTGCGAGGGGAACACTAAGGTAACGAGTAATGCTGGGGTTGTACGGCGAGGGGAACACTAAGGTAAGGAGTAATGCTGGGGTTGTACGGCGAGGGGAACACTAAGGTAAAGAGTAATTCTGGGGTTGTACGGCGAGGGGAACACTAAGGTAACGAGTAATGCTGGGGTTGTACGGCGAGGTGAACACTAAGGTAACGAGTAATGCTGGGGTTGTACGGCGAGGTGAACACTAAGGTAAGGAGTAATGCTGGGGTTGTACGGCGAGGGGAACACTAAGGTAACAAGTAATGCTGGGGTTGTAAGGCGAGGGGAACACTAAGGTAAGGAGTAATGCTGGGGTTGTACGGCGAGGGGAACACCAAGGTAACGAGTAATGCTGGGGTTGTAAGGCGAGGGGAACACTAAGGTAACGAGTAATGCTGGACCTGTACTATGAGTGGCACCTACTAAAGGAAATCACTTAGTTAAGGAATGTTTTCTTTGCATTTGCTATGAGGGTTAGAATGGCTGTACAGCCCCAAATGTTCATGGAGGTGTACGTCTGACCTCTGGATTGGATTATTTATAGTACTGATATTGATTTCATGACCTTGTATGACCTTTCTCTATCTCTCTTTAACTGCCACTCTCCTCTAAATCCTTTCTTTCCTTTTTTTATTTTCTTCTTTCCTTGCTTTCATCCCCCTCGTCCACCAGGCCCAGAAGAAGTCTCACCATGTGCAGGAGATAGAGAAGCGGGAGGCCGAGAAGGCCCTGACCAAGCTGGAGACGGAGCTGATGGACCCAGGCCTGCGACCCCAGACGGCGGCTAGCTTTGAGCGCCTGCTACTCGGCTCCCCTGACAGCTCTCTGCTCTGGCTGCAATTCATGGCCTTCCACCTGCAGGCCACACAGATAGAACAGGCTAGAGCGGTGGCTGAGAGGGCTCTGAAGACTATCTCCTTCAGGTTAGTTGTGTGGTGGGGACAGGTGTGTGTGTGTGTTCATAACACGCTCCTTAGATCCACTTCTGGAGGGTTCTCCTGTGCTGGTGCTGTCGTCGCTCTCTGAGTACTGCAACTCCAGCCTGGAGGCCCTCAACAGCTTTCTGGCTGTACAGTTGGAGGTGCTTGAGTCATTGGTGTGTGAGAGCAGTCTACCTGCCCCGCCCAGCCCCAATGTTGCTCTGGCAACCCTCAGTTCTACTGGGGGGATTCTACCAGCGCAGCTGGGCTGGGGGGCGGACAACACGAAGAAGAAAGCGGGTCCTGTGGGTGGGTTGGCGTGGGGGGATATGAATGTGTCGATTAGGGCTGGGCAGTATACTGTATTTTTTTTTTACTTGGCCTTCTAAAACGGTATTTGAATGTTTGGTTTGTTAAATGTGGTACGCTGTGTGTAACGTCCATTTTTATAGTTTACTTCGCTACTTGGGCCATCTCTCTGCTCTCTCTCTCGCTTCATTCCCGTTTCCACAGACCGAGCCCCGCCCCCTGTCACTCAAGGAGCGCATTTGTTGTTCTTCAACACTTAGTGTGTTTCTTACATCAGCAAACGGCTAGTTTGTCTTTTCTTCGAAAATTGGGTTATTTGCCGCTAATGCTAATCCCTAGTTAGCTGGCTAGCTAGCTAATAAATGTACTGAGTCAGAGAACGTAATCAGCTATACAGCCTGATAATACGTGTATCAACAGTATCTTCTAAATCAGAGAGGAATACGCAAAACATGAATATGTTAGCTAAATTAAGTAGCTTAAAGAAAACATTCAATGTAGCCAAAGATTGTAGGGTCCCCAGGGAAACACTTGTCAACACTTTGGTTCCTACCCTGTCACAATAACTCCCTGGCATTTTCATTCGTTGTCATGTCAAACAACACTATTCGAAGTGCTCACTATTATATTCTAGCTATATAATTAGAATAATCATTCTATTTCCATGATTCCAACAGTTCACCCAAGTGTTTTGCTCTGAATTGCAAGTCAAATTTGCAACAGTTGCAACATTTGGTTAAAAATAATGCCTAGATTGTTTTCCTGTATCGTGCAGCCCTACTTGGCAGTATGGAAATGATCTCAAATTAGTGCAGGAAATGCAGAAATTCATAAAATGTAGAAACATCGTTTTGGTTGAATTGAACAGTATTAAACAATCAGAATGTAGAAAGACCCATCACTTAGAATGTATGTCTTGCCAGCCTAGGGTCACAACCACTACTCATAAAGCACATTTACAACTTTTATTTATTCAAAAATACACAAAATACCGTCATACCACCTCTAAAAAATAATAATAATAATTTAAAAGCCCTAGTGTTGATTGTGTGTAATGTCTGTATCCTGTCTGTCATCAAATCATTCTTACAAAGATGTATCACAAAAAAAGGAGGTGAAAGGAAGAAGGAAAGGGTGTGTGTAACGTATGTATTCTATAACACGTGTGTGTATTCTCCCTCAGAGAAGAGCAGGAGAAGCTGAATGTATGGGTGGCTCTGTTGAACCTGGAGAACCTGTATGGGACAGAGGAGAGTCTTCAGAAGGTGTTTGAGCGAGCCGTGCAGTATTGTGAACCCATGCCCGTCTACCAGCAGCTGGCTGACATTTACGCCAAGTGTCAGAAGACTAAGGTAGCTTACTGCCAGGGCTCACAAACATTCATTACAACGGCTAACATTCCTCAATGGGAAAAAAGTGATATACTTCACGTATTTACTCGTGTCGAATTAGAGCACGTTAGATGTTGTATTGGGAGCTTTTTTTTCTGAGCCTCTTGTAAGGTTTCTTCTGTTGAATGGTCCTACTAGCACGCTGTTTTTACTGGTGCGGTTTGGAGTAGGTTCTCATCAATTCTGTGTGTGTAGGAGGCGGAAGGTCTGTACAAGACCATGGTGAAGCGGTTCCGTCAGGAGAAGGCTGTGTGGCTGAGCTACGGGACCTTCCTGCTTCAGCAGGGTCAGAGTGACGCGGCCAGCGCCCTGCTACAGAGGGCCATCAAGAGCCTGCCGAACAAAGACAGTAAGGCCCCTGTTATCACCTTTCGGACTCATACACACCTTTTGGGAGCCCCCCACCTCAACACATTCCCTATTCGACCTCTAGCTCCAATTGGACACTGGGTTGGATTGATATAAACAAGATGGCAATAGCGCCATCTTGTGGAATTTTGTCTGTATTGCTTTACGCCAATCTTTCCTGTCCTGATTCTACTCAGTCCGTTTATCTTTCAACAGATCCACTCACCAAGTCATTTGTCCAGGTTGACAGCTCTTAGTTAGTACCTTTTTGACTCTATGACAAAAAGGTACTAACACCTTACATACAGTATCTCCATGTTAACCATCCACCTTCTCCGTCGTCCTCTTCAGATGTGGATCTGATAGCCAAGTTTGCCCAGCTGGAGTTCCGCTACGGAGACGTAGAGCGAGGAAAGGCCATGTTGGACAGGATCCTGACCAGCTACCCCAAACGCACCGACCTGTGGTCCGTCTTCATAGACCTCATGGTCAAACACGGCTCCCAGAAGGAAGTCCGGTGAGTGAGCCCGACGGCACCTCACTAGTTTTGTTATGTTTACGAAATGACGTTGGAATAGCCTGATCCCAGGTCTGTTTGGCATGACAATGACCATAGGAGTTGGCAATAAAGCACCAACACATCTGGGACCCGGCTAACCCGGTAATATTTCATTTATGGAGACATGTTTAAATATTAAATATGATCAACTTTAGTCTAGGATTTTTTTTTTGCACATTTATTCAAACAAAAATGCTTTATTTACATAAGTATTCAGACCCTTTGCTATGACACTCGAAATTGAGCTCCGGTGCATCCTGTTTCCATTGATCATCCTTGAGATGTTTCTACAACTTGATTGGAGTCCACCTGTGGTAAACTCAATTGATTGGACATTATTTGGAAAGGCACACACCTGTCGATATAAGGTCCCATAGTTTACAGTGCATGTCAAAGCAAAAACTAAGCCACGAGGTTGAAGGAGTTGTCCATAGAGCTCCGAGACAGGATTGTGTCGAGGCACAGATCTGGGGAAGGACATAGCTCCAGAGTTCCTCTGTGGAGATGGGAGAACCTTCCAGAAGGACAATCATCTCTGCAGCACTCCACCAATCAGGTCTTTATGGTAGAGTAGCCAGGCGGAAGCCACTCCTCAGTAAATGGCACAAAACCCACTTGGAGTTTGCCGAAAGGCACCTAAAGACTCTGACCACGAGAAACAAGATTCTCTGGTCAGATGAAATCAAGATTTAACTATTTGGCATGAGTGCCAAGCGTCACATCTGGACCATCCTTATGGTGAAGCATGGTGGTGGCAGCATCATGCTGTGGGGATGTTTTTCAGTGGCAAGGACTGGGAGACTAGTCAGGATAGAGGGAAAGATGAATGGAGCAAAATACAGAGAGAACCTTGATGAGAACCTGCTCCAGAGCGCTCAGGACCTCAGACTGGGGCGAAGGTTCACCTTCCAACAGGACAACGACCCTTAGCACACAGCCAAGACAACGCAGGATTGGCTTCAGAACAAGTCTCTGAATGTCCTTGAGTGGCCCAGCCAGAGCCCGGACTTGGGCCCGATCGAACATCTCTGGAGAGACCTGAAAATAGCTTTGCAGTGATGCTCCCCAGCCAACCTGACAGAGTTTGAGAGGATCTTCAGAGAAGAATCTTCAGAGGAGATACTCCCCAAATAAAGGTGTGCCAAGCTTGTAGAATCATACCCAAGAAGACTCAAGGCTGTAATCGCTGCCAAAGATGGTTCAACAAAGTACTGAGTAAAGAGTCTGAATACTTATGTAAATGTGATATTTCATTTTTTATTTTATACATTTGCGAACATTGTCATTATCGGGTAATGTGTGTAGATTGAGGCATTTTTATTTCATTTTAGAATGAGGCTGTAACGTAACAAAATGTACAAAAAGTCGAGGGGTCTGAATAATTTCTGAATGCACCGTCATTGGTGGCAAGGTGTTTCCTGTCATGTGACCTGGTCTAACATCCTGTTTCCTGTGTTCAGGGCTGTGTTTGACCGTGTGATCCACCTGAGTGTGGCGGTGAAGAGGATCAAGTTCTTCTTCAAGCGTTACCTGGAGTATGAGAAGAAGAGCGGCACGCCAGAGAGCATCCAGGCTGTCAAGGACAAGGCTCTGGAGTACGTGGAGTCTAAAGGGACAGAGGCCGCCAGATAGACACACACACACACACACACACATCATGTTTTGGGGATTTTCCAACAGCTGTTGTGCAACTGTGGGAAAAGAAGCAAACTGGCAAAGTGCTCAAGGGGGAAGCCTGACCTGAGTGTCATAACAGCCTCGACACACACACACACACAGATGTAGCCACACAGATACACACCCTGCTATTGGATAGTGTTGATGGATATTCGGGGAAGACATTTGTTAATTGCTTGAAAGCTTTCAAATGGTGACATGTCACACATGATATGGACTTGGGAATGTGGGAGGTCATTCTACCTAGTCTTTTTGACCCATTTTGTATAAATAGCATCATTTAAACTAAATGAACTTTTTGTATGTATGGATGAGAAAGCATGCTGACCTGACGGAATAGAATGACTATCATTTTGTAATGAAATAAATGACAGTAAATAACCTAAACTGATGTCTTATATACCATCTAATAATCATCTACAGAAGATGCACCACAGAGATGATACATAATTTTATTTAAAAGCAACAAACGGTACAAAATTACAAGATGGGGGGGGTCACAACATTACGTACATACATACAGGCAAGACTAGCTGTCTATCAGTCTTCGAGGTTATGGACCTGGTTTGTGTCAGAAATTGCACCCTATTCCCTATATAGTACACTACTTTTGACCAGGGCCTGCATAGGGTTCTGGTCAAAGGTAAGTGCACTGTGTAAGGAATAGGGTGCCATTTCTGACACACCCCTGGATATATAGTTCTGTACATCAGAGAGCTGCTGTGATGTTGGTATTGGACTGGTTTTGTGATTCCAGCCTTTGGCCGCGTTCCAGACCAACTACTTTGCAGTCACTTGCCAGATCTCAATGGCTGCGTTCCAGACCGACTACATTGCAGTCTCTTGCCGGATCTCCACGCCTGGATAAGTGTTTAACATGTCAGCTAACCGCATTTGCTCAGTCGATGACGTGGCGCAGAACCATTTGTTGCTGTGTGCAGCACGACTGCAATGTAGTCGGCCTGGAACGTGACCAATGTTTTGACGACCTCAGTATCGTGTTACCTAGGTTGGAGTTGGCAGTATTGGACATGTTCTGTGTGTGGCACATGGTATTGAATGGCATGTTTGTGCTGGCTTGTATTGTAACACCCCTGAGGTATAAGAGGTATCCATTTACATCAATCCTGATACTTGACCAATGACCTTCTCAGAATGCCTGACGTGTCGTTTGTGATTGGCTGTATCTGGGAGTATTGTACCAGGCATCGTCCAATGACTGGGGGAGAACTCGATATTCTAAAGTGGCTCCCGTTCCTATGTCACTTTCCTCTCATTCTCACTGGAGATACTATTAGTACGCTGCTGACCTGCAAAATGAATATTTGGGTCAGGAGTGTCCGTATAGCCTTTACTCATTCTCCCTGATCTAAAGGGGGAGGCTAGACGGCAGCTTTATGAAGCTCCACTGCTAAGCTAGGAGGGCCCAATCCCAAACTGACCTGCTGCACCTGACCCCCTACCCTATCCTTCATTTCTTGCAGGAAGCCCCATTGGCATGCTAGTATGGCCAAATTCCAAACACCACATCCCTCAAGGTTAGAGTTATCATGTTGTTTTTAGGTTCCATTGCTAAACTAGTAGGGCCCGATCCTGAAACACTCTCTTGCGCCCTGCCCCCTCGGTCATCGTTGACTTTCTTGACGATCTGAAAGGCCTGGACGGGTGTAATCAACATCCATATACAGTACCCAAACCCCAGCCATATTGATTAATGCTCAAAGACTAACACCATGGAAGCCACTTTAAGAATACAATCGACTCTGTGATGTCCATAAAATGACCATCAATTCTGTGTAAATGTGTACAGGTGCGTATGGCGGTCGTGGTGGCCCCTGTGGGTCCTTCACACCTCCTCTGGGTCCTGGGGCCCCTCAGTTCCCTGTGTGGGGTCTGGGTGGAGCCTGAGGATGGGTTTATTACACATGGGGCACACGCTACGGATCTCCAGCCACTTCAGTAGGCACCTGGATGGGACACACAAAATAGACCGATTTTCCTCAAAAGTGCATAACCTGTTCAAATATTATCGAGATGCATCCTTCATTTTATTCTGTCTATCCTTCATTCCTTTCTTCCATGAGCTAATCATTGATCTGACAAGGATGTTAACTTCAAGGAAAGGGGGGATGGAACCAGAAGGATTTATGATGTTATCATGTTAGTTTCAGCTGCCTCTGGAACGTCATTATGACCACAGACGTGTTGACATTTTGTGAGCTCTGTCTATAAGGCGAGCCTGACGGTTAACTCACTTCTTGTGAAATGCGTGCGAACACGGACACACGGCTAGCTCATCTCTGGTCCGAAACTCTTCCAAACATACTGCACACGTTTGCTTTTAAGGGCAAGAAGAAAAATGTGTGTTAGTGTGTGTGGTCACATTTACAAAAACAATGATCGAGTCAACCCGCCCTTAGCTTCGAAGTTAAATACATCATCTGAGTTCAAACACTCGACACCAGGTTAAATGAACGGCATTGCATCGCCCACACAGAAATGGGTCAGAAAATGTTAGATTATTTTCCAAACGATCTGCATTGAACTAAAAAACGCCCCACAGAATAACACGACTTACTCCTAGAAGGCTCAGCTTCTTTCCTGCCCCTTTAAGAACCACCTGTTGAGAAATAAAAATAAAAAGCAGTTTGTACATGTGTTAGAGTGAGCTACTTGACACACACACCGGTATTGGTACAAATCCAGGGTTGATGTAATGAAGGTTTACTATAAAGAGTAGGCGTTGTGTTTCAACGCACGACAACAGACAGTGTGAAATACTGTAGTAGTAGTTTAACCCTGGTCAGACCCCAGTGCTACATGTGCTCGTGTAGAGAAAGGCCTACCTCATTGTAGCTGAACTGCTCCCTCGTCCCTTGCTGTTTCAACCTACAAAGAGACAAATACAAAATGGCCGTGTTTAAAGATGGAGTCTGGGAACTTAAGCAATTAAGTTGACAAACTTTGATTTGATTTACAAAATTGAAACTGAATTGGAATTCATAACATTTCTTATTTGGGGGTGGATAACATACACGAAATGGATGACATAGTACACAATTGGGCACAATTATACAAAACCTCTGTGGCATCACTTTAAAATGCAGGGTATTCCAATGGCCTATCTTATACAGTGCCCTCTAAGTATTCACAACCCTTGACCTAGACAGGCACTGTATGTCAGACTTGGTATTTCTTGCTTCCATTGCATGGCGCTTTGTTAAGATGTAGAATATAACAACTGATGCATTAACAATGTCAGACACCAACATAATGTAATATACAGTAGAAGTCAAGGGTGGCTACTTTGAAGAATCTCACATATGATTCCATACGTGTTATTTCATAGTTTTGATGTCTTCACTATTATTCTACAATTTTAGAAAATAGTAAAAATAAAACAAATAGTAGTAGGTTTGTCCAAACTTTTGACTTGTACTGTATATAAATAATATCATAGGCCTATAATATGTCATTAAAGAAAGGCTCTTGAAGCATAATAAGTGAAGCCTCCATGTGGATAAGTCTACATGTTAATATCCTGATTGCGATGGCAACCGGCCAGCAGCCATCTTTGTTTGGGTCCTTCGCCCTAGGGTTTCCAATAGGTGGCACAGCCACAAAGTCAAAATTAATGAGCACAAAACTGTGCTTTTTGGTCTTAATTTAAGTTTGGGTTAGGCATAAGGTTAGCAGTGTGGTTAATGTTAGGGTTAGGTTTAAATTCAGAGGTTAAATGGTAGAAATAGGCAGGGTTTATCACTTTGTGGCTGTTCCAGCTAGTGATGACCCTACATACCTGAAGAGGTAGCAGCAGAAGATGAGGCTGAGCATGAAAACGAACAGGCCGATGCCCAGCACTATCACATAGACATTGAGTGGCAGGTGGTAAGTGGTATCCATCTTGCTATGTCCACAGTACTTCTCAAAGTGCTGGAGACCTAAACCACAGGCATCCTGAGAGAAAAAAAATGTTTGCACAGCTTGTTGTCATGAAAGAGATTGTCAAAACAATAGAGGGACTTGAACGAAAACATGTCACAGCCTACCTCACTTACCATATAATGTAAGTGTTATAAATACTGATATGTTTTCCCCTCTCAAAACAGAGGAGCCGGGGACATATCCCCACATGCAAATGGTTCACAGCTTCTTGTTTACACACCTTTAAAACAGGAGAGAGAGACACTAAAATGGAACACAGAATCTCTCGCTGATTCACTTCTAACGTAGGTGTTATAACTAGAGACATATTTAGATTTGGACTAATATATTTCAGTCTAAATATAGGGCTCTCTTTATAACTGCGTTGCTTATTGTATGGTATTCCTCCCTTAGACGTCTCCATTATACCCTCCATGTAGGACACCAGAGCCACCGACATGTGTTTTACTATCTAGGGCTTCATGTTAGAATGCCTAGTAAGCCTTGTATTGACAATCCAAACGACAAGGTCAATATTTGGTGAGGAGGGAGGGGGAAGTGACTGCCTGGTATTTGGCTCCCATCCCACCCGTACTGCTCTGTATTGCTCTGCTCTGACTGGAGCCGAGGCACGTAATTGGCAGTGAACTAAACCAACATGGAGTACGGTGGCTCCACTTCCGTCGGTGGGCCATCTGTTCCACAGACTCCCCTTCACAGACTAGGTGGCTGGCTTGTGTGTTGTGTGTGTGTGTGTGTGTGTGTGTGTGTGTGTGTCATGGGTGGGGGTTGGTTGGGGGCTTTAGCTAGCCTTTTCATGAACAGACACACAACACTCTAGGGACTGAGGCACCATTTGGCAAGACAATGGTAACCAGGAAGCACCACTTCCACCCATATGCCCCATGTGTTCTGTTCTTGTGAATTTGCCTCACCACGGACGAGATGCCCCCTTACCCCCCTCTCTTTGCCAGTCTGTTTTAACGGCCGTGTCACTTCAATTGGAGTGATAGAACGGGGGGGGGGGGGGGGTCATTAATATGACATTGGGGTAAAGGGAGGGGGGAATGGGAGTAAGGGGGGGGGGGGGGTCTTAGAATTGAAACATGGTTACATAGACAGTTTATTTTCTCAGATGTAGAATGGACCATATGCAGAGACCGGCTAGGTATTGAATAGCTAAACAACCTCTAGTCGTACCGTTAGTTACAGTTACATGATGGTTGCTATGTAGCCAATATATATATATATATATAACTAACTAAACACGACCCTGGAAAATATAATTATTTTGAGTTCCGTTTCGCCCTGTCGACAAACCCAACTGAACCCACAAGCAACTTCGTCATTTCTCATTTCTCAAGCATATCAATTACAGAAGCCCTGTTAGCAGTAAGTAAAGAGTTGGAGGGGGGAGGGTTATAGTGGAACACACAGGATGTGTAAGCTACAGACTGCATTACATTGACTTGGCAGAAGGTTGAGGAAAAACACTTACCGTTACACCATTGGAATGGTTGCATGAAACCTGACTCCCAGGACTGCAGCAGTAAATCCAGGCCCTGTCAGGAGAAGGCTGGACCTGTGTGAGGGCCAAACTACCAGGTTACCCCGACGCCCGGAAGCCCAAAATCAGTCTCTAAACTGGGGCTAAAAGAAGACAAATGAGTCGCTGGGGTGGTTTGAGGTCGTGGTGGATCGTCCACAAACAAAACCATGAAGATGATCAGAGAAGAAGAGTGTACAGATTCTGGCTGTGCGGTTTTGTCCACTCAGCAATCTATGCGCGACATTCCCAAATCTGGATTAGCTCCCGAGGGTTAGGATTGGGAGATGTAGGATTGGGAGATGTGGGATTGGGAGTGCTGCAGTCCTCGTGTGTGCTCCTTCTCCTCTCTCAACGTTGACGATGACGTCCAAGTGATGACTGTCAGAGAGAGACGAAGAAATCAGTTTAGTCACATGGCTCTTACCTCATGTCAATGTCCACTGGTGAAATCTTCTCTCGACACGGATCAAAACAACACACACTTCCTTTCCTCCCAATCAAAACAACTTGCATTCAGGAGAAAAACAGCTCCATAAATTGCAATCCGGTAAACAACAACTGTCCAGTTCATCACAGTGACAGAAAACCATTCCAAACGACAAGAGTCCCTGCTCTTATTCCAGTGTGGGAGGTATTAGTCCCTGCTTTGTCCCCCTCCAAATCCTTCTGAACAGAGGGATTTTCACAAGCTTTATCCCCTCTGTCTGCCCTCTCTTCTCCTCCTCTTCCTCTACTCCTTCAGGGCTCTGATCTACTAGGGGGGTAGAGCGTACTCTTCACAGCAGGAAAAAGATGATTCCCCCAAAACACAAACAAAGAACAGTCTTCTAGCTAGGATATTTTGCTAGTGTGTGTGTGTGTGTATTTAGGAGGGGGAAGTTCCTACTCTCCCTCTAACCATCTGCTGCTTCGATTGGGGAAAATGTTGAGACAAAGACAGTCTCCCACCTCCAGCTGGCCTGGTCATGATGGCAGGGTTCCCTCTTCGTCTCAATCCATAATGGTGGTCTAGAAATCTGCCTCGATCCTCCTCTGCTGCTTCTGCTATTGCTGCTGCTGTTCCTATATTTCTGCCTATGCCTCTCTCAATTCAATACAAGGGTCTCTCTCTCTCTCTCTCTCTCTCTTTGGTTTGTAAACAGAGCTCTGGCTGTTGGTCATGTGACCAGTCCTTTGCCTCGCAACTCTCATTTCCCTCCTCCCCCTCCCTCTCCTGTGGGCCCTCCCCTTCTCCCTCCATCCTCCAATCCCTGTCTCTCTCCCTTTCTCCCTGGGAGAGGTGAAAACAGGCATAGGCAGGAGGGTGGACAGGGGGGCTAGACATTGACGAATGAGACGACTGGATATGGTGTGTGTGTTGGAGTCTTGCAGGAAAGACAGGGAGGGCCCGGTCAGTGACATGTGCACTGCTGCCATCCAGACAACAACCCAGTTTCTCATTAATTATGTGATATATGTACGTTGCAAACCAGCAATGCAAAGCCAGGCAGGGTGAGGGGAATGCCAGCAGCCAGTCCTTTTACTCAAAACAATAAAACTATCACTGGGCAACAAAACCAACATGGCTATCACAGCCAACGCATATAGGGGGATTGGGAAGCTAGCTCTGTCAGTCGAAGCCCTGGTTATTTTCCAGTTTGGTTATTGGTTCCAGTCTGGTTATTTTCTATAGTCTATATATAAACGTGTTGCTATCATGTTGGTAGAGAGAGGAGCCGAGTTGGAGGGAGAGAGGGAAATACAGAGAAAGGGAGATCAAAAGAAAGCAGAAAGAAAGACAAATACTAGAGAGCGAAAGATGGCCAGAGACATCCATCCTTCCACCCCCACACGTCAGTCCTGCCAGACCAGCAGGCCAACAGGCCTTGGAGACGACAGCTGCAGGATTTGGGCTGTAGGGTAGGGAGCTAGGAAGGAGGATATATACTTTCCTGGCGCCCTGGTTCCCTGGGCCATGTTCATTAGGCACCAAACGGAAGAAAACAGACTAAAACTGACCTTATGGGGGAAAAAACTAATGAATTTCACATGTGAAGGTTCCCTGGGCCATGTTCATTTGGCACCAAACAGAAAAAACAGACTAACACAGCCCTTATGGGGGGAAAACAGATGAATTTCACATGTGAGGTATTCCAAAAACACGTTTTCATGTTATCATGTGATCTTATGTGAAGTCAATGTGATAACATGTGACAACATGAAACTACACGTGAAAACGTGATCACGTGCAGTGTTCCAAAAACATATTTTCCTTCTAGAAAACCCTTTTTGCATCAGCAGATGTCACAAAGTGATTATACAGAAACCCAGCTTAAAACCCCGAAGAGCAAGCAATGCAGATGTAGAAGCCCAGGGGCTAGGAAAAACTCACTAGAAAGGCAGGAACCTAGAGGGAAACCAGGTTCTGAGTGGTGACCAGTCTTCTTCTGGCAGTGCCAGGTGGAGATTATAAGAGTACATGGCCATTATAGCCGGACTGTTCTTCAAGATGTTGTAAAAGTTTAATAGATGACCAGCATCGTCAAATAATATTCACAGTGGTTACAGCAGAAACTGGATCAGCAACATGACCAGGTGGACTAGGGAGGGGACAGTCAGGAGTCCTCAGACCAGGTAGTGCTGAGGCATGGTCTGGTCCTAGGGCTCAGGTCCTCCGGGAGGGGAGGGGAAGAGAGAGAGAGAGAGAGGGGGGGGGGGGGGGGGGGGGGGGGATGGGAGAATTCTAGGAAGCATACTTAAGATCAGACAGGACACCAGATAAGACAGGAGAAATAAACCAGATAGGACAGACTGACCCTAACTCCCCCGCACATCGTGGGACACTGTGGCCCTGTCTGACGATACCCTGCTCTCCCATAGCATACCAGGGAGGGAGTGACTCCCTGAACCTATCTAATGAGAAACTGTTGTTTTCTTGCTAATGAAAATGACCAGTGTGTGGGAGGATACCCTGTTACCAGATCTGCTCTATAGCTAAGCCCTATGGTCATACCAGTTGGCTATACAGCCCAAACTGATCTGGGACGAGCTGTTATGAGGAGGAAATGGAGGCTTCCGTGGGATCCGGGGGATTCATTACATTCTCATCATCCTATAATTATGACATCATCATTATCCAGCACAGCTGTATTGTCTGTCGGTCCAAGATGAATCTCTGCTCCCAGAACCAAATCAGCTACTCTGTTCAACGCTTCCACGAGAGTGTAGTACAAAACAAGATGAAGATGTTCAGTCGATATGGACGTTTTTGATTTATAAGGATGCCCTATGCTCCATTAACATCCTCAAATCAATTGTATTGGTCACATAAATCAAATCAAATCAAATTTTATTTGTCACATACACATGGTTAGCAGATGTTAATGCGAGTGTAGCGAAATGCTTGTGCTTCTAGTTCCGACAATGCAGTAATAACAAGTAATCTAACTAACAATTCCAAAACTACTGTCTTGTACACAGTGTAAGGGGATAAAGAATATGTACATAAGGATATATGAATGAGTGATGGTACAGAGCAGCATAGGCAAGATACAGTAGATGGTATCGAGTACAGTATGTACAAATGAGATGAGTATGTAAACAAAGTGGCATAGTTTAAAGTGGCTAGTGATACATGTATTACATAAGGATACAGTCGATGATATAGAGTACAGTATATACGTATGCATATGAGATGAATAATGTAGGGTAAGTAACATTATATAAGGTAGCATTGTTTAAAGTGGCTAGTGATATATTTACATCATTTCCCATCAATTCCCATTATTAAAGTGGCTGGAGTTGAGTCAGTGTCAGTGTGTTGGCAGCAGCCACTCAGTGTTAGTGGTGGCTGTTTAACAGTCTGATGGCCTTGAGATAGAAGCTGTTTTTCAGTCTCTCGGTCCCAGCTTTGATGCACCTGTACTGACCTCGCCTTCTGGATGATAGCGGGGTGAACAGGCAGTGGCTCGGGTGGTTGATGTCCTTGATGATCTTTATGGCCTTCCTGTGACATCGGGTGGTGTAGGTGTCCTGGAGGGCATACACATACACATACACATGTTTAGCAGATGTTATTGTGGGTGTAGCGAAATGCTTGTATCGGGTGTCCTGTGACTTAAAAATGAGCAGGGCGTTGACCATTCTTTTACACCTCAATGGTGTTGACAAGCAGCTTTGGGAGGTTAGATTTGGTATTTGTAATTTTTCTACCCTCTAGTGGTATGCTATGGGAGAGCAGTGTTGTGTCAAACAGTCAACAACTCACTGATATATGAGGATAAATGTAATCTATCGCCATGCATATGTAATGAAATAAATAAATGGCGTTTTAAGAAATGTTATTGTAAAAGCTTTATGACAGATGAAGTGAAGTAAACATTGATTGCCAAAAGGCTACCTGACTGATTAAAAAGCACTTTACCTGAAAGCTTGGGGATAGGATGAAACGAGAGAGAGAGATGCAAATCCTGACCTTGTTTCTATCCCATCATGTAAATTGTTATGGCTGGGTGTGTGTGTGCGTGTGTATGTGTGTGTCCAGTTTACATGCAATTACTGAGTGAGATGGAATATCAGGTCATGAGGACACTTGTCATGGTTGAGAGAAGGTTTAGACTGAGTCACAACTGTAAATACCATATGAAATTACATACAGTATGCTGATGTTTTAGTATCTGGGTTACAGTTGACAGATGTTTTTCAATTTGTAAATTCTGTTTGACCGAATTGTGACACCTAATCAATAAAAGTTAATTTTGAGTGTGTCAAAGAACATTCCAGAACAACAATCTAACACTATCGGTCAGCATTAGAGTATGAAAGTAAGTTTAAATCATTGATTGTTTGCAAAATGTCACTAATACAAACATTACTACTCATGGTAGCTTTTAAACCAGCATTCAGGGCATTCTGAGCTTTGTTTGGTATTCTACAACAGGTTTAGCAAAGAAACAACAATGCTTTTAAGGAAGACAAAAGTTGATTCCACAAGCATGAGGCGCACCCAACAGCATAATTCTGACTCGAAGGTTCATTGGTTTTGGAATTACAATAACTTTGTCGTGGAACTTCTCAGAACCAAGTTGATCACACCAATGCTGCATACATACAGTTGAAGTCGAAAGTTTACATACACTTAGGTTGGAGTCATTAAAACTCATTTTTCAACAACTCCACAAATGTATTGTTAACAAACTATAGTTTTGTCAAGTCGGTTAGGACTACTTTATCTACTTTGTGCATGACACAAGTAATTTTTCCAACAATTGTTACAGACAGATTATTTCACTTACAATTCACTGTTTCACAATTCCCAGTGGGTCAGAAGTTTACATACACTAAGATGACTGTGCCTTTAAACAGCTTGGAAAATTCCAGAAAATGATGTCATAGCTTGAGAAGCTTCTGATAGGCTATTTGTCATAATTTGAGTCAATTGGAGGTGTACCTGTGGATCTATTATTTCAAGGCCTACCTTCAAACTCAATGCCTCTGCTTGACATCATGGGAAAATCAAAAGAAATCAGCCAAGACCTCAGAAAAAGTCTGGTTCATCCTTGAGAGACATTTCCAAACACCCGAAGGTACCACATTCATCTGTACAAACAATAGTACGCAAGTATAAACACCATGGGACCACGCAGCCATCATACCGGTCAGGAACCGCTCTGTCTTCTAGAGATGAATGTACTTTGGTGCGAAAAGTGCAAATCAATCCCAGAACAACAGCAAAGGACCTTGTGAAGATGCTGGAGGAAACAGGTAAAAAAAGTATCTATATCCACAGTAAAACAAGTCCTATATCGACATAACCTGAAAGGCCGGTCTACAAGGAAGAAGCCACTGCTCCAAAACCACCATCAAAAAGTCAGACTACAGTTTGCAACTGCACATGGGGACAAAGATCGTACTTTTTGGAGAAATGTCCTCTGGTCTGATGAAACAAAAATGGAACTGTTTGGCCATAATGCCCATCATTATGTTTGGAGAACAAAGGGGGAGGCTTGCAAGCCAAAGAACACCATCCCAACTGTGAAGCACTGGGGTGGCAGCATCATGTTGTGGGGTGCTTTGCTGCAGGAGGAACTGGTGCACTTCACAAAATAGATGGCATCATGAGGAGGAAAATTAATTGGATATCTTGAAGCAACATCTCAAGACATCAGTCAGGAAGTTAAAGCTTGGTCGCAAATGGGTCTTCCAAATGGACATTGACACCAAGCATACTTCCAAAGTTCTGGCAAAATGGCTTAAGGACAACATAGTCAAGGTATTGGAGTGGCCCTCACAAAGCCCTGACCTCAATCAAGAACTGAAAAAGTGTGTGCGAGCAAGGAGGCCTACAAACCTGACTCAGTTACACCAGCTCTGTCAGAAGGAATGGGCCAAAAGTCACCCAACTTAGTGTGGGAAGCTCCTGGAAGGCTACCCAAAACATTTGACCAAAGTTAAACAATTTCAAGGCAATTCAACCAAATACTATTTGAGTGTATGTAAACTTCTGACCCACTAGGAATGTGATAAAATAAATAAAATCTGAAATAAATCATTCTCTCTACTATTATTCTGACATTTCACATTCTTAAAGTAAAGTGGTGATCCTAACTGACCTACGACAGGGAATTTTTACTGGTATTAAATGTCAGGAATTGTGAGAAACTGAGTTGAAATGTATCTGGCTACGGTGTATGTAAACTTCTGACTTCAACTGTATTTCCTGGTAGGAAAACAAAATAAAATATTACAAACACGTTTTAGGGGGGGGGGGGGGGGGGGGGGGGGTTATGAATTTAGGCTTCCACAGTAGCGTTAGGCTAAAGGAAACATTTCATCGAGATTCTACAAGGAGCCATTTGATGTTTGGTTTAATTGATAAAGAATTTTCAAAAGTCTACACATAGCAGTAATAACAAGAAGCAGACTGTACATCCTCATGACATATCTGACACATTATGTACAACAACTCAAGTAAGGTTCCCCCCTTTGGGTACTCTAACAAAAAATACAGTTAACCACTCTGAAACCAAGGAGCAACAAAAGTGCCAATTTGGGAGTGTTTGATGTTGGATGCCAGGAATCATTTCCAACTAAGCCCTCCATCAAAATAAGATCACACCACAAAAAGGACTTCAATTCTATCTTTAAACCACAGTCTAAATCTTAAAGGACAATCAGTCTTATCAGTCTAAATAGTCAATCAAAAATATCCATGCCACAGTGAATGGTGCTTTTTCCTCTTGAAATGTTCAAACTTTGCTGTAGTATACCGCCCATTCCCTCTTAGGCAAATCGGGAGCGTGATGGTTAGTATATCCATTTGGCCCTCCGCTGACTCCATGGACGTCTCCATTTGGTATGAGCCCTTCATGGGATTCTCCATCCGGCTGTTCCTTCCTCAGTGCCAGAGGCGGCTTACACGTGTGCCAATTCCACAGAACTTTATTCATATCGTCCTGGTCGCGGATCCCGAGAAGCTTGTCCTCGTCGCTCTTCTTCTTGTCATCATCATCATCGTCGCTATCGTCTTTGCTTGACCGGTGCTTGTGGAAGCTGCGCATGTCGCCGCTGATGCTCTCAAAGTACTGCTGGATGCAGACCTTGGCGAAGGTCTTGGCGTGCTCCTTGCACGTCTCGTCGAAGAGCTTGCGTTCGATGTCGACGTAGTGAGACCAGTATTTGGTCTTGAGGAAGGCAGCTTGGGTGAAGCAGGGTCGGATGGCTCGTATCATGAAGGCTGCTAAGGTCATCAGCAGCAGGAATACCCAGCCAAACGCCTACAGGGAAACACATGATGATAATACGTAAACAAAGACCTTGCTTTACCACTACAACTAACTTACTTTGAACCAATGGCCCGGGTTTACACTTAGGTTGGGACAACTGATGTACAATGGATTGAACACAACAGTTATTTTGAAAGAGATTGTCTGCACCTAAATGTGAACTAGGTGAATATGGAAACTACCAACGACAACTTACCTGGGATATACACTTGATATATCTCGATGCCGCTTCTCTCGATATCACCTCGGGCTGATCGAAGATATTCTTGCATGGAATCTTCGCTAACATTTTAACAATCTCCACTTCCGTCATTCCCTCAATGAGGGTCGAATTCCCAAACTGACGAATGTCCAAGTTGACGCTGAACGCACACAGGAAGCTCTTCCCGTCCATAAGAGTCACAGATATCCACACCATGGGCGCGATCAAGGACCGCTGCGTGATCGAAACGAACATGTAACGAAGGATCGTCGGATCCTTCACCCTCTTCCCCGTCGGTCTTTTCCATTCCTCAGCTAACATCGAAACATTGTTATTCAACACGAACCCTAGTAGGAAGAACCATATAGGTGGGATAACCAGCAGTCCAATCCCGTAGGCGTAGTTGTACTCCGGGATACAAGGGCAGCTAAACTCGAAGGCTGAGTAGAGCTGGGCGCTAGCTAGGGCCATGATACCACAGATGCCATTCATGAAGGACTCCTGGTTGGATTGGAGGAACTGGAACATCATACGGAACTTATCCATCTCGAATGGTCTGCTGGTGGCGCCTTTTTTAAATGTACTGAGATCTGTAGAAAAAAAGATGGATCCAGTTGTTTGAAATCAATTTGATAGTGGTGCCTCTGAAGTATTCAAATCGGTGGGAAAACACAGAGGCAGATGTTAGAATTCAACAACAACAACAAAACATGTGACGGGGCCCAAAATGTGAAAGGCACTCAGTCATTTGATGTTGGAGAAATCGTGTAGCCCTGTGTCTGTGTAAATTTGCAACTCATAAAATGTAGACAAAGAAGTACATGAAGATGTTGTTTACAAGTAGTACTGACTAAACAATTGAATCAATCTCACACTGCTTTATAATGAAACATCAATGGTTTGAGCGTCTGAAGAGCTCACAAATCATTGAAGAATGACTTATTTATTGAACAACTGGTAAATCAATGTTCAGTTTCATTCCAGCAAGTCATAAATGGTTTGAGTGTCTGAAAAAGAGACTTAACAAAATAGACCGTCAGAAATCAATCATCTAAGTAACTGAAAAAAAGGCCTACTTACGTCACAATCGGCTTTTCTCCTCTCTCAAGTATGCAGGTGGTGAAATAATCTCAAATGATGATAAGGCAACAAATGGACGATCACAAATATGTCTTCAACTTCCCTTGAAACACTCCAGCGTTGCCAAACCTCTTGGTATACTAACTCTCCTCTTTCTAGTAGGCAGTCTTTGATTAAATCAAGTTCCAAGTTCAATGAGCTCAAATGATGATAAGGCTGAAAATGTATGGCAAATAGTTCTCCAGGTACTTTTGGAATATTGTTGATTCTGATGCTCACTCAACCCTTCAAGAACAGTCTATGGGGATGTGGAATGGTAGAAAGCAAAGGCAAGGTCACGTCATCTGCCATCAGCTAGGCCCCTCCCTGTGAAGGCACCTAAACTCCTTTCTCTGTTGTACTGATGTAACAGGTTTCCCATCTCCCCCTCTCCATTGTCCCAAGAGCAAACATGTTACAGGCCCTAAAAAACAATTGGGCTACGGGTACTGCTTTGCAGACGTTAGTCTGACATTAGACAGTAATGACTCATGACTTTCAAGAAGAGGTGAGAACCACCTCAAACTAGAGCAACTAATATTTATTGTATTGTTATTCTACTATATGTCGGTCTGTGAAATGCATTTTTTTGGTCTACCTTTATATGCGTATATTCATATAAAGAAGAGGTTTGATACGTCTACTTGCAGTTGTCTGGACAAGATGAGGTGGTTTTCTGTCTCTAACCAGAGTGACACAGCTGAAATTCCCACAGCTGAGATGCAAAAATAGTTTCAGCCCATTCAAATGATCTGGGTTATTCTCTCTGAAATATTTGTTCACAGATTAATGAGTCACTGTTTCCACTTGGGAATCACAGTGATGTGACTGGTATCTCTGTATTTAACAATATTATTTATACACCAAATCCATTACTTTATAATTAATTATACCAGTACACATACTGCTGTCATCTTATATACATACCCTTAGTCACGTGACTTTTATTTTACAAAGTCAGTTAAGAACAAATTATTATTTTCTAGGAACAGAACAGCCTTGTTCAGGGGCAGAACGACAGATTTGTACCTTGTCAGCTTGGGGATTTGAACTTGCACCTTTTCGGTCACTAGTCCACCACTCTAACCACTAGGCTACCCTGCCACCTCGTAAACCATATTACACAAGGTTTAGGCATCCTCTGTCCTGCCTTCCTGTGTTGAGTCTTACCTATACAATAGTAATGGGCTTTACGTGGCATCCAACTGCACCTAGGAGAATGAGGCACAGCCGGACAAACCAGTCAAAGCTAGCTAATACCAGTTCATACCCCACACGACCATATAAAAGCAAGTCATTTTCCATACATTGTTAGCTTTTGTTTGAACAGCATTGTTAATGTGAGGGTATGATCAAAAACATGGAATATTCTAGTATTCTACTCATGACATCACATAATGATATATTACTATTATCTGGTGTTGTCCTGCTATCCAGTAGTGTAAAGTACTTAAGTAAAATTACTTGAAAGTACTACTTAAGTAGTTTTTTGGGGTATCTGTACTGTACTATTTATATTTTTGCCAATTTTTACTTTACTACATACTTTACTACAAATAATGTACTTTTTACACCATACATTTTCCCTGACACCCAAAAGTACTCATAACATTTTGAAAGGAAAAACGGTCCAATTCGCACACATATCAAGAGAACAGAGGTCATCTATACTGCCTTTGATCTGGCTCTCTAAACACAAATGCTTCATTTGTAAATTATGTCTGAGCGTCCCCCTGGATATCCACCAATAAAAATAAAAATGGTGCTGTCTGGTTAGCTTAATAATATAAGACATTTGAAATGGTTTATACTTTTACTTTTGATAAAGTACATTTACTTTTGATACTTATGTATATTTAAAACCAAATACTTACTACTCGAGTAGTATTTTACTGGGTGACTTCACTTTTACTTGAGTCATTTTCTATTAAAGTATCTTTACTTCTACTCAAGTATGACATTTGAGTACTTTTCCCACCACTGCCAGTAGCTTTAGATGTATATCAGTAGTAGAATCTTTCTGTACAGAAGGCAAAGGAATTTACTCAAACGAAGTTCAGTTTACTCTGAATTTACTCTGATAGACACAGAAGGATGTAGCAGACTGTGTCTTCTCCCTGGCTTTTTAAATGATGGTTGTAATAAAATACAAATTAAAAGATACAATGATAACAGCGAATAACAATAAAAAGGACAATAGGCTAAACATGGTAACAATAACATGCTACAACCATTACGTCTCACTCAGAATAGCTACTGTGACGATAAGGCAGGAAGAACATTCGGTTTTAGAATACTGTAGTGCAGATGGTATAGCCACGTGTTCTACTGTGCACATTCTGTATGCACGAATGTGCATTGATAATTGAGCGTGTCATGTTGACGTTAGCCAGTTGTCTGGTTTTTCCACAGCTAGGTTTGCTCGCATGCGCATCGCACAGACGTCGATCTGTGCCCGAGCAAGAGCGCCTAGACATAAACTGGTGATAACACAGGCGAAGGACAAATCTACTGAATGCCAGTATCGTCATGTGAATTCCCATCATCATACCTGTATCATCTGCAGTGCCTAACTTGGGCAGGAGCTCACTGGAGTACCGGCACCTCACATGTTCTACTGCTTGAGCTCCTGTTCCTATCGTTTCCTACCTGAGATACGTCTTTAGTTGGCTCTGCTTCCTCATGTACATGAAGCTCAAGGTCAAAAGTACATACAAAGTGAAAGTTCTGTGAGGCAGTAGAGAAATACGTTTAGCAGAACCTACACCACTCCAGGTTTAAACAAACACATGGGGAGCTATGCCTAACACACATTCAGGTTCTTAAAGTTTGGGTTGAGTGGATAAATAAAGTCAAAGTGTTGTATTATTTTCTCCTTCACCGTTAGTCAAAACCTCAGACTATCTTTTAAGCCAGGTCAAAGAGTACACAGGGTAACACAGTGAAATATACAAACAAAAACAGGTTTTGGTGCAGGGTCAAGGGGATCACTACCTAAACTAATTCAATTTCAAATCAAGATGCATCAAATATATTCTCTAACAACTGAGTCAGTCAAACACTAAAATGCCACAAGGCAATTTCCACTTAACAGCACCTTTCCCCTATGCAGCCATACCTTAAAAAAAAGAGACACTATTTAAAGAAACAATCAACCACTGAAATTAAATCAAACTATATTTGTCTCATGCGCCGAATACAACAGGTGTAGTAGACCTTACAGTGAAATGCATACTTACAAGCCCTTAACCAACAATGCAGTTAAGAAAAATACCTAAAGAAATAAGAAATAAAGTAACAAATAATTAAAGAACAGCAGTAAAATGACAATAGCGAGGCTATAGACAGGGGGTACCGGTACAGTCAATGTGCTGGGGCACATTGAGGTAATATATACACACACGTGGGTTAAAGTGACTTATGCATAGATAATAACAGAAAGTAGCAGCAGCGTAAAAGGGGGGGGGGGGGGGGGGGGGCAATGCAAGTAGTCTGGGTAGCCATTTGATTAGATGTTCAGTAGTCTTATGTCTTGGGGGTAGAAGCTGTTCAGAAGCCTCTTGGAACTAGATTTGGCGCTCCGGTACCGCTTGCCGTGCGTAGGCAGAGAGAACAGTCTATGACTAGGGTGGCTGGTGTCTTTGACAATTTTTAGGGCCTTCCTCTGACACCGCCTGGTATAGAGGTCCTGGATGGCAGGAAGCTTGGCCCCAGTGATGGAACTGGACCATTCTAGTTTGTTGTTGATGTGGACACCAAGGAACTTGAAGCTCTCAACCTGCTTCACACAGCCCCGTCGATGAGAATGGGGGCGTGCTCGGTCCTCCTTTTCCTGTAGTCCACAATCATCTCCTTAGTCTTGATCATGTTGAGTGAGAGGTTGTTGTCCTGGCACCACACGACCAGGTCTCTGACCTCCTCCCTATATGCTGTCTCGTCGTTGCTGGTGATCAGACCTAACTTAATGATGGTGTTGGAGTCATGCCTGGTCATGCAGTCAGGAGTGAACAGGGGGTACAGGAGGGGACTGAGCACCCACCCCTGAGGGGCCCCAGTGTTAAGGATCAGCATGGCGGAATAATTGTTACCTACCCTTACCACCTGGGGGTGGCCGTCAGAAAGTCAAAGGGAAGTGTTTAGACCCAGGGTCCTTAGCTTAGTGATGAGCATTGAGGGTACTATGGTTTTGAACACTGAGCTGTAGGCAATGAATAGCATTCTCACATAGGTGTTCCTTTGGTCCATGTGTGAAAGGGCAGTGTGGAGTGCAATAAAGACTGCATCATCTGTGGATCTGTCAGGGTGGTATGAAAATTGGAGTGGGTCTGAGGTTTCTGAGATGATGGTGTTGATGTGAGCCATGACCAGCCTTTCAAAGTACTCCATGGCTACAGACGTGAGTGCTACGGGTCAGTAGTCATTCAGGCAGGTTACCTTAGTGTTCTTGGGCACAGGGACGATGGTGGTCTTCTTGAAACATGTTGGTATTACAGACTCAGACAGGGAGAGGTTGAAAATGTCAGTGAAGACACTTGCCAGTTGATCAGCGCATGCTCGGAGTACACGTCCTGGTAATCCGTCTGGCCCTGCGGCTTTGTGAATGTTGCCCTGTTTAAAGGTCTTACTCACATCGGCTGCGGAGAGTGTGATCACACAGTTGTTCGGAAAATATGGTGCTCTCATGCCTTGAAGTGAGCATAGAAGTATTTTAGCTCGTCTGGTAGGCAGGTGTCACTGGGCAGCTCTCAGCTGTGCTTCCCTTTGTAGTCTGTGATAGTTTGCAAGCCCTGCCACATCCGATGAGCGTCAGAGCCGGTGTAGTATGGTTCGATCTTAGTCCTGTGTTGACGCTTTGCCTGTTTGATGGTTCGTCGGAGGACATAGCAGGATTTCTTATACATTTCCAGATTTCCAGAGTCCCGCTCCTTGAAAGTGGCAGCTCTACTCTTTAGCTCAGTGTGGCTGTTGACTGTAATACCTAAACCAGAAGCGACATATGTTTGTACGGTCACTGTGGGGATGACGTCATCGAGGCACTTATTGATGAAGCTAGTGACTGATGTGGTGTACTCCTCAATGCCATAGGGAGAATCCCGGAACATATTCCAGTCTGTACTAGCAAAACAGTCCTGTAGCTTAGCATCTGCTTCATCTGACCACTTTCTTGTTGACAGAGTCACTGGTGCTTCCTGCTTTAATTTAGAATTATGGTCAGATTTGCCAAATGGGGGGCGAGGGAGAGCTTTGTACGTTTCTCTGTGTGTGGAGTAAAGGTGGTCTAGAGTTATTTTCCCGCTGGTTGCACATTTAACATGTTGATAGAAATTAGGTAAATCAAATGTAAGTTTTCCTGCATTAAAGTCCCCAGCCACTAGGAGTGCCACTTCTGGGTGAGTGGTTTCCTGTTTGGTCTTAGTGCCAGCATCGGTCTGTAGTGGTATTTTGACAGCTATGAAAAATGCAGATGAAAACTCTCTAGGTAGATAGTGTGGTCTACAGCTTATCATGAAATACTCTTCTATTCATGTCGTAGTTCAGCCACGACTCGGTGAAACATAAGATATCACAGTTATTAATGTCCAGTTGGTAGGATGTACGTGCTTTTAGCTCGTCCAATTTATTTTCCAGTAATACGGACGGCAAGGGCAGATTAGCCACTCGTCGGCGGATCCTCACAAGGCACCCCTAACTCTTTTCGCAATATCTTTGCCGCCTCTTCCTCGTGCGAATGATGGGGACGAGGGCCTGTTTGCGTGTCTGGAGTAAATCTTTCTCGTCCGACTCATTAAAGAGAAATTCTTCACCCAGTTCAAGGTGAGTAATCGCTGTTCTGATTTCCAGAAGTTATTTTCGGTCATAAGAGACGGTAGCAGCAACATTATGTACAAAATAAGTTATAAAAAATGCGAGAAAAAAAAAATAGCATGGTTGGTTAAGAGCCAATGAAACGGCAGCCATCCTCTCAATTCAATTAGCAATGTAGAAGCATTCATAATAATCAATTCAATTAGCAAGGTAGAAGCATTCATATTAATCCATTGAGGCTCATTATCACACCTGTGACAAGTTGAACCATTCTACCTTACAGTGAATGCCAAGTCAAAGTCTTCAGATTGTACTGTCAAAAAATTTTAAAATTAGATTACACAGGATTTTTTTCCTACCAATGTACACAATCTACTCCACAATCTATTTCCAAAGTGACATTTTGGGAGGGAGTACTGCATTTAAAAGCAAACTCATTATTTATTGTGATATCTCCCCTTTTGTGCATATTCAAATACTTTGCCGTCAACGGATAATATATGTATATAAAAATGATGTTGACACTAGCATATAAAAGCATGCTGATGTCATTGACATTGAGATAACGAGTCAGATCTGCCTCTGTGTGCCATTATATTTTCCATTTTTGTGTTGGCAGCATCATGTTATGTGTATGCTTGCCACCGGCAGGGGCTGGGGAGTTTGTCAGGATCAAAAGAAATATGAAAGGAGCAAAACCCAGGTAAAAAGTTAGAGGAATACACATCTCAGTCTTCTGAAAACCCTGGGATAGAGTTGTATCATTCAGTGGGGAAATTACACAATGTTCTATGCAAAAGACACGCCAGATTAGCTTTCCAAGAGGTGTTGAGTGTTCCAGCCTCAGTCCTGACTTACATTTCAGAGACAAGGTATGAATATTGCTGTCCATGAATGAATTACAACTAAATTTACTGAGCTGGAGCAATTTTGACAATGGATAAATGTTGCCCTAAGACAGCTTTTCCCAAACTCGGTCCCGGGGACCCCAAGGGGTGCACGTTTTGGGTTTTGTCTTAGCATTACACAGCTGATTCAAATAATCAACTTATCATCAAGCTTTGATTATTTGAAGCAGCTGTGTAGCGCTAGTGCAAAAACCCAAACGTGTACCCCTAGTTTGGGAAACACTGCCCTAGGAGTTGTTTAAAGTTGGTAGAATCTTATTCAAAACAATTCACAGCTGTAATGGCTGCCAAAAGTGCTTGGGGTGTTTAAAATATATATATAAATATATATATAATTATTTGGAAAATGTTCTGTAATTCAATTTTAAAATGTGGAGTAGGTTGTGTAGATTGCAAAATGTGAATCCTTCACAAGCGACTGTATGTACAGTACCTCTATATTTGTCCCCGCTGTGTTGTGTCTGATGACCCTGATTCTTATCTGAACAGTACAGGAAGTGTGCGCTATCCGGTTTGCTCTGTGTATTGCAGAGGAAAGTGTCGCACAGCCACAGCACATGGGCAGGGTACTCACTCAGGAAATAAGTCAACCTACAACTGCATCTAAAATAGGAAGAGATAGCAGTGTTGCTGTGCAAGGATCTCTTTTTCGTTTCCTCCTCTACGGTACGTCCATAACGACCATTGCCGGGTACAACTAAATGTACAACTAGACTACTTATTCCAGTCAGGTAAGTGTTATTATTGCAACTTTTATTTTGATTGAGAAATAATGCTGTTTTGTGTGCATACTGAAGGAATTGACCAAAAGTTAGATGCTTTCGAGCCAACAAGGAAGTCCCCATCTCGGTCTCTCATCCACTCCCTGTTCTTTATGCTTAGCATTGTCGTTTCTCAACTGATATGATACATCGTTATGGATTTCTGCTAAATCGGAATTTCACAGAACCTACCTGCACCTTTGATTTCATTGCACACACTGATGCACCCATCGAAGGTTTGGTATAATTTATCGTACTGTGTTTTAAAATCTCATATTGGACTTCACATGCGTTTTGAATGAGAAGGATGGGAAAATAGATATATATCAACATGGATATCATAGAATAGAAACCACATTTTTCAAATGTCTTATTCTACTCCACAGAGACAACGTTAAGGATGCAAGATACCATTCTTCGGGTGTTTGTGCTGGCAGTTAGTCTACTGTATCCCATCCCCAGAGAGGACAGAACAGGACAGGTTCAGGAGCAGGATGATCACATAATGGGCATGCAGGAGCGTGAAGATTGGCTGCTGAGGGAGAGGGCAAAGCTAGAACAGGAAGTGTCACCACTGGTAACCCAAGAGGAAGGGCCCATCGACCAAAAACCCTTACAACTTGAAGTACAACAGGCCGATCAAATTGACCAGAACCATTATCAAAAGGGCTTGGAAGAGACTCTCATCGAACAGAAACATTCTCAAGAGAACAAAGAGAAAGATGAAGAGAAAGAGGGATCTCACATTGACCATAAGCTTTCACAAGTACACCAAGATGTACCTAAGACAGAGCAAAACCAATCACCAGAGGACAAGGAACAGTCTACCGTTGACCTCAGCCTATCATTAACCCTTTCACAAGGAAACGACCAAGAGCAGCATGCTTCGGACACAGAGGCATTTCACAATGACAAGAAGCTGTACCACTTGGACAAGGACATGGCGAATGTCAATCAACAGTGGCCACAAGAGGTCCAGACTGGTAGTTGCAATAGTGACCAACAGACATCACCAGAGCGTCAGGAAGAGTCTCAGGTCGACCAGCAGCAATCTAAAACAGACCAGGAAGCAGAACAGGAGGTGTCACCTATCTTCAGTACATCATCAGAGGGGAACCAGCAAGAGCATCTCACAGACCAGCCGTCTAACACACATCAGGAAGTTAAAGTACCACCCAGCCTCAGAAAGTCAGACGACCAGCAACATCTCACAGAACAATATAACACAAACCAGGAAGAGACACCGATTCTCAGCGAAGCATCAAAGGATGACCAGCAGCAGGAGCATGTCACTAATATCATAGACTCGGAGAGCGACTACACCTGGTACCTATGGAACGCATACTCCCTCATCTCTTTTGTTCATTTCTCCATTAAATTCTTCAGAAGACGTTCACAGAAGAAGCCCCATCCAGGAGAGATCATTCAGGAGGATATGGAAGACATCTCTGTCGTGAAAAACCTCTCGGCTGACGTTCCTCTACCGGACCGTGACACACTCAACCGTTTTTACGACAAATGTGTCAAAGTCTCACCCAATGAGAGCTGGAGGGTGACTGAGTTTGTGGAGGGTTTTGCTAATGACCTATTAGAAGCCATGAGGAGCATGACTGATGTGGAGGTTGGCATGGTGATTGAAGACTTTGTGGTGGAGAGCAGGATCAGTTCCCTTGTGTGTGACATCATAGTCCCCATTGCCCCGTTAGAGCCATACAGTTTCCAGTTTCAACTCTGGTGTAACCAGGCTATTGATGATATGCCACCTGAAATGGAGGGCTGTGGTAGAGTCAAAATGGTGGATGGTGGTGTGAACCAAAATGGCTGCCCATGTCACACAGCTGCCATAGGAGATGATGATATGCTATGCCTGCTGTGTTGTGGCAATGAGAAAGTCAAAGTGGTGAAAGTCACTGATGTATTGGATAATGCCCTTTGCTCAAAACACACCCCTTACCTGGCCAAAACCCAGGTTACCAAATGGTTCCAGACCACGATTAGAAAAGCTTGGGGACAGATATCCCACAAATACGAATTTGAGCTGACATTTCGCAATATGGACGCCCCAGGAGCTCTGATGGTTCGATTCAGATCAGGGAAGGTGATAGCCTTCGATATGGCTCCCGTGGTGAAACTCAAAGACACTGAAGCTTATTTCACCATTTCTCCTTCCACCCCAACTACGAACAAATCCTTGGACACATACTGGAGCCTCTCGTTGACCACTTACGAGGACCACTTCCTGAAGTATCTGACCAATCACCTGCCTGAAAACTCCTGCCACATTCACTGCCTTGGAATTGTAGCGTTCCTTCACAAAAAGCAAACGGGCCTCACAGGCAGAAGTATCCTGACAGATCATCACTTCAAAACAGTGTTAATTCACTTGCTTTTGAGTAAAGAGCCTTCTGACTGGTACCCTGAACACTTGGCTAGCAGGTTACGTGATGCATTGAGCTTCCTAGAAAATAGCCTTCAGGGCAGGAAGTTGCTTCACAGCTTTATTGGAAAGCCTCTGGTTCCAAGTGAGATTGGACTCCCTGCTGTATTTAGTGATGCAGAGCCTGTAAACCTCTTCCGCCCTCTTGGGGTACAAAATGGCAGCTACACCAAGACTGTAAAGCACTTGCAAGAGATGCTCAGGAACTCTTCCATGCTGATACAGGAGTATTTGCCAAAGCCAAAGGAATGCAATGGTCTGGACAAAACTTCAACTGGCAGAGTGTTGAACAATTTAAGGTCTATACTGGACAATTAACTGTAAAGATGCCAAATCTAAAATGACATGAGGA
This sequence comes from Oncorhynchus mykiss, assembly GCF_013265735.2. Taxonomy (NCBI): domain Eukaryota; kingdom Metazoa; phylum Chordata; class Actinopteri; order Salmoniformes; family Salmonidae; genus Oncorhynchus; species Oncorhynchus mykiss. The sequence continues at coordinate 15,407,629 of NC_048577.1, read as the reverse complement.
AACAGTGATTTCATGTTATTGAAATGCAACTGAAAAGTTCCACCCCACCACCAAGACCCAAATAAATGCTTATTTGAAGTTACCCGAAATACTTTAGAATTTTTCCAACGTGGGCCAAAACTACATTTAAGTGATTTCCTATAGCCCAATTGAAAAAGTAAAAATATTTCCAAATACCAAACAGACCTGGGGTCAACTGCGTGGTAGTATATACACTGAACACAATAGTTAGATCATAGATCAGTAAATTGAAATACATTAGGCCCCAAGCTACATATTTCACAGGACTGGGCAGGAGCACAGCCATGGTGGGCATTCCCACACCCACCAACTTGGGAGCTAGGCAGAGCCAGGCCAAGCCAGTAGCAATGAGTTTCCCCCCCACAAGAGGGCTTCATTACACAGAAGTACGCCATTTATCAGCTGTCTGAGTGGCTGGTCTCCAATGACCCTACAGATGAAGAAGCTGGATGTTAAGGTCCCGGGCTGGTATAGTTACTCATGGTCTGCAGTTGTGAGGCCAGTTAGACAATGCCCAGTGTTCTAAAATGTGCGGTAGTTTATGGTAGTGAAATTAACAAAATTCTGGCAAACGCTCTGGACACAATTTAAACATTGTGGTCGTGTGACAACTGCATATTTATGAGTGTTTTTTTGTTCCCATCACAAGGTCCACCTGTGTGATGATCATGCCATTTAATCAGCTTCTTGATTTGCCACACCTGCCAGGGTGATGGAGTACCTTAGCAAAGGAGAAATGCTCAAACATGGATTTCAACAAATGTGAACACTTGAACTAAGCTTTATACGTATGGAACATTCCTGGGTTCTTTCATTTCAGCTCATGAAATTAAGTTCACATGTTGGATTTATATATTTGGGGATTTTAAAAATTATATACCAATAATTTCCAAATGCATTCCAATATTCAACTACTTCAAAATAAATCATCACCAAATATGTCTGAAAGTAATATTTGAACCCAGTTCTGCCTGGACCTCTGCAGCCATTTTGAATGAACTCAATACACATGATAGTTTAAAAAGTTTATTTTATCAAAAGCATTGTCCACTGCTCATCAAACCCTCCCAACAGCACCTGAAACCATGAGGGAAAAACACTATTACTTTCAGAAATGTTCTTATATTAACATGAAACATTCTTAAGAATTAAGCAGAGGGACTGAGTACCTTCAGTAGCCCCGTCGTTGAAGGTTTCCATGCTCCACGTTTTATTTTTAGCATGTTCGTCATGGGCCATCGTCATAAAATGACTGGTCACAGTTTGTGCGTGAGCTATGAGAGCATTATCAGATCAGTATTGCATTTCCAGATTACGGTCAAACAAACCAGAAAGTAAAATAACAGTGGTATGAATGCCCGGGTTAAGTCCTCAAAAATGGCTTCCCATTCCCTAATGTGCTCAGATGAAAGGGTTGGTGACAATGAGACAAGACATTACTGGTCATGAACCAGGCCTATGCTCACCGGAGGGTCGTAGAGAAGGAGAAGGACAAGAACCGACACAGCATGAGCAAACCGCAGCTTCACCATACAGTTCCACCCACCTAGGACAATCACAGCAAATATTAGTTAACCCTCATAGCAAGGAGTCCCTCAGAACTCAATCAATCAGGTGAACCTACTTTTTAGTCTTTGTGTCATAGTTGCAGGACTTGGAACTTGGAGTTGGAGTGACATTTCCCGTACTTATTTCACAGTGCAAGTGGAGTTTCTGGAAGAAAATAAAAGTATGTTCTCTTTAAGGTGCATTACTGTAGGACTATAGTATTAAAGAAGCAAACCATCATGATTAGTTGTTTGGAGATTCACACATGAGTCAGACCTGATTGTCCAGGCCCTGGAAGATGAAAGCTCCAACAGTGAACCTCAAAGCATTGTTGGTTGTGTGTGACAGGAACTTTGACTGGACAGTATTCTTGCCATCCACCATGCATCTAGTGAAGAGAAGATTATGCACTTAAATCTAATCCCTCCAATGTGGGACAAGGTTCACCCGCTGGTTCTTATTCTCACCTTGTAAACCAGGGACTGAGTTACAAAAGACACTAGGGCTGTGTTACACAGGCAGACAGTTCTGAGTTCTCTTGGTTGAGGTTTAACAGCCGTTGGCATCCAATATATTGCGTTACCACCCCCAACCGAATTATAGGTCCAGTACACTGATACAAAATGGGAACCAAAAACACTGATTACACAATTTTAACCTCATCTGAGCCTTCCCCAGGACAATGGGCTGAGAGGACAGGACACTACCATGCTACACGTGTCCCCGCCACCTTACTGAAGCACATGCAACTCAATGGCCTATCCCTCTGTGCTGTCGGACATCCCATTCACAGGAATCCTCAGATTTGCTCACCCTTGACCCATTCTCTACTTCACTCCCTCAGCATTCGACACCGCTCTGACTAGCCACCGAACACTTGAGCCCCAGCAACATGTGCACCCTACAGTTGACCACTTTATCCAACAAAACTACACTTATCTCCCTTGCCCTTCTGCACACTTCCACATCTTGGAATCTCCCTCCTACACACTGACAGGACCATAAATGTTGCAGCTGAAACAGCAGTGGATTTGCCACAAAAGCGCCAACAGGATAAGTGATACATCCTAACATGATCTTGTCAGGTAAAGACTGACAACTCAAAAGGACTGAGTGACACCGTGTCGCCCCCGGGTCTGCATCGCACCAAACTTCACAGGAATCGTCAACTTCCATTGCGCCACCTCTACACTAACCCAGAATTGACTCCCTTCAATGGTGCGCAAAGACAGACTATACTAGTTGTCGCACAGAGCGCCTGCTTCCTCTGATCTAAAGAAACACAATCACAAGTCCACTTGACCTACTCAAAAGCACACCCTCTTTCCCACCCATGGATCAGCCAAAAGACCTGGTTCCATCCTCTTAAAAAAATCTGTTCTACTGGACCAAAATGCATCTTTATCATAACCATGCCCTCAACACAAGGCTCATGCTCCTCACAAACCTTTACCCCTTCAATTTCACCTCCATAACTCGAACTGGCATCTGGCCCACTTTCAACTTGACAGTCTTCCTCAACATATCCCTTTCCCTGTTATTGCTAGAGTCTAATTCAAAACCATCCTCTGCCACCATTTGTCTTTAAAACCTTTCCTTCCAATCCTCTTCCCTTAACCAATTACCCGACTCCTGAAAATCCTACATTTTCCCAAGCTGAAATGTCTTCAGGCTTTGGGAGACATGCTAAGCTCTGTACTCCCACTGCAAACTTCAATTTCACCAATCAGATAAGTTCTGAAAAAGACATGTGATTGGTCTTTCAACCAAATTAGTGGACAAAATAGAGTTAGACTGCCTGTGTAAACTGCCCAGCTGTGGAATCTAGCCAATTAACAAGAAATTAACCACCAGGAACAAGATAAATTGTAGTTCTATTACAAAGAGGTTTTACCCATAGTTGTCGACCACAGTGTATTTGAGAGTGGAGTTGGGGCTAGCAGTCACGTAACAGTTGTTAATATACACCCGCCGATGCAAAGAAATAGTGGGAACTTTGGCCTCAAAGTACATTGGTTGTCCAATGATATAGGTTTTATTTCCAGCGAGCTTGTTCCATGATTCTGAAGAGAAAGAATAGAGTTAAAGTTTAACAATACTGCAAGTGTATTCTGATTTGGGTGACATCTGTCAAGTCAACTCACCATCATAAGATGTGAGGGTGACGCCAACCTTTGATTTAAGGACCTTGAAGACTTTCCCCAACAAACGAGGATGAAAGCCAAACTTGTAAGAGTGGTGGATCCTGTAGAAAAATGGCCGTTAGTGCAGTCAGACACTCAATAATATCCAGACTAGCATACTACCTAGTATGGAGCCATGTATAGGATATGCTAGTGTGGACATTGGAACGTAGCCACCAAATGTGAAATCATGATGAAGTGGTGGTTCACCGATTGTAGCGGCATTCGATGTGAACCGAGAATGGCAACTCCCTCACAATACCGCCTATGGCCTCTGGCTCGTACTTCAGCACGTTGGAGTAGGAAATATAATCAGCGGTACACTGGAATAGGAGGGGAAAAAAACAAACTCTAAAAACCACCAATACATTTAAACATACTCGATCACTACAGCCATGGAAATACAATCCCTTCAGACAGTCGCAATTTGACTGGATCACTCAGGGCATACATTTGATGTCTGAGTGACAGGGGATTGTATTTCTGATGGCATCGGTAGCCAACCTTTCTATGGAAGCTACAGCTTTTGATGTTGTAGAGCATGTAGTAGTGTTCCGCGGTGGATTTGTTGACTTTGCATTTGTGGAGTTTGAGGTACTTGCAGGCGTCGGGGTTGGTGAAGGCATCCTTTCTGATTCTCACATAAATCCTGTCGAGGTGGCACAGGACCTCAACCTTCTTAGAGTGAGCTGGAGGAGTGGTGGGAGGAGAGGCGGTGGGCAGCAGGATGTGCTTGACTGAGGGGGGCAGCGGCCTGAACTTCCCTTCAGGCTTGAAGACATTCGCTTGGTCCTCAGAAGCACGAATAGGGATGTATACTGGTAGCTTCAGATAGTCTGGCTTACGAGAATGCTCCAACATGGGACTGGCCACGATTTGGGAACGAGATCTGACCTTGGGTTCAGAGTCGTCATCAAACCTCAATCGCTCTGTCTCATCCCACAGAACTTCAGAGTCATTCCCATCATCAACAGCTAAAGGGAAGCCCTTACCTGACAAACAATACACAGAGGAGTAACTCAGGAGCAAAAGCACCAATTTCACCACCATCTTGCCCTTCACCACCAAATCTCTCTCTCAACTAATCCAGAACAGTGGCAAGGTGCATGAGAGAACCACCATTTGCTTGTGTGTTTTATATACTAGCTACAGCACCCAAGTAATTGCAACACCTGGTGCTGACTTTAATCAGTAGCAGAATCAACCAATTAGCAGTCACCAGAGCCCAGTTTTTCAAAAGTTGTATGATCATAGTTTCATTTTAAAGCAGCCATAAATCGCCTTGTGACGGGGAATGGACGTTTATTATGTTCAACAGGGAGGGGCAGTTGAAAGTAAGATTCACAATAAAAGGTTTTATTGTTGAAACCTTTCTAGCCTGTCTATCTATGGGTGACAGGGTTGACATCATGTTTGACCCACTGACGTTTCCACCACAAAATGGGCCAAAAGAGTAGAACCAGCCCACCTGCTTTTATACTATAGTTTGACTATAAGTTGTTAAATGTTTCTTATGAAATAAATATTTTAAAATAAATTGTTTCACTACGTTGAAACGAGAGCTCAGTTCAGAGTTGACCTTAAAATGAGGGACAGATGCATATTAAATCACATTAAATGAATAATAATCTTCAGAAATTAATTTGTCAAAGCAACAAAATAACAAAGCAACAAAATTACTAGGGCTTTCCAATGACGGTGGACTCTTGGAGAAATGTTGGTATTAAGTGGGAACCAACTGAAGCTAGGACAGCAGAGTCCCTACACATCTTCCGAAAACATCTGAAACCCTACCTCCTCAAACAATATCTTAAAATCTTTCATACAAGTCAGAGGGTGCACAGTCACATGTCAAAATTTGGAATTTTGGCACTTTAGCAAGTCATTATCCATATAAAAAAATCTGCTTATTAAATTATCCATGTGGTCTATATTAAAGGGCACTTCAATTAATAGAACAGGCTTTTAAAATTCAATATTGGTGCACAATTTTCACCCTACTTAAAATATCAAACGGAAGCAAATGGCACTCATTTCGTGGAATGACCCAAATGCTGGAAGAAGTAAATCGTCAACCTTGGCTTTATACCTGTACAGACCATAAACTCCAGGTGGCAGTGTGCACCCTTTCAGTTTGTTTACCAACTCAAAGAAGTAGTAGAAGAAGAAAATGGGCTACTTCAAAATGGAGATGAGATGGCCTCAATGGTGCCACAATGTTGCGTCACAGAGAGAACAAGGAGCCAGATGTTTCACCATAAAATCTTAAGCATCTGGTTGGAATTTCCGCTTGGTGGGGAGAGGAGGCCAAGTGGCCGGCAGTGGGAGCGAGATGGAACTGGGCCGACATTTGGCTGATTTTCTCATCGAAGAAAAGCCCGATCTCAATACAGTTTTCTGTTCCCAAAACTATGATCTGTTATGAACAGAGTACACTACGTTTTGTAGATGTGACCCTTTGCCAAAGTTTTAAAAAATTACATTGTTTACATCGAATTTAGTTATCTCACACTTCACAGAGAAGGCACTCTCTTCTTCTTTGTCTTCTTCTTCCGTGGGGTTTAATGGCGGTTGTCATCCAATATGTTTCATTACCGCCCCCAACTGGACTCTAGTAGAAGAAAAAATATATATAGAAATAGTGGCATGAGGTATAAATGCACAGTGAATAACAATAACGAGTAAAAATAACATGACTATATACAGGGAGTACCAGTACCTAATCGATGTGCAGGGGTACGAGGTAACTGAGGTAGCTATGTACAGTTGAAGTCAGAAGTTTACACATACCTTAGCCAAATACATTTAAACTCAGTTTCTCACAATTCCTGACATTTAATCCCTGTAAAAATGCCATGTTTTAGGTCAGTCAGGAACACCACTTAATTTTAAGAATGTGAAATGTCAGAATAATAGCGGAGAGAATGATTCATTTCAGATTTTATTTCTTTCATCACATTCCCAGTGGGTCAGAAGTTTACATACACTCAGTTAAAATTTGGTAGTATTGCCTTTAAATTGTTTAACTTCGGTCAAACGTTTCAGGTAGCCTTCCAGGAGCTTCCCACAATAAGTTGGGTGAATTCTGGAACATACCTCCTGACAGAGCTGGTGTAGAGCTGGTGTAACTGAGTCATTAAAGAGAAATTCTTCACCCAGTTCAAGGTGAGTAATCGCTGTTCTGATTTCCAGAAGTTATTTTCGGTCATAAGAGACGGTAGCAGCAACATTATGTACAAAATAAGTTATAAAAAATGCGAGAAAAAAAAAATAGCATGGTTGGTTAAGAGCCAATGAAACGGCAGCCATCCTCTCAATTCAATTAGCAATGTAGAAGCATTCATAATAATCAATTCAATTAGCAAGGTGGAAGCATTCATATTAATCCATTGAGGCTCATTATCACACCTGTGACAAGTTGAACCATTCTACCTTACAGTGAATGCCAAGTCAAAGTCTTCAGATTGTACTGTCAATTTTTTTTTAAATTAGATTACACAGGATTTTTTTCCTACCAATGTACACAATCTACTCCACAATCTATTTCCAAAGTGACATTTTGGGAGGGAGTACTGCATTTAAAAGCAAACTCATTATTTATTGTGATATCTCCCCTTTTGTGCATATTCAAATACTTTGCCGTCAACGGATAATATATGTATATAAAAATGATGTTGACACTAGCATATAAAAGCATGCTGATGTCATTGACATTGAGATAACGAGTCAGATCTGCCTCTGTGTGCCATTATATTTTCCATTTTTGTGTTGGCAGCATCATGTTATGTGTATGCTTGCCACCGGCAGGGGCTGGGGAGTTTGTCAGGATCAAAAGAAATATGAAAGGAGCAAAACCCAGGTAAAAAGTTAGAGGAATACACATCTCAGTCTTCTGAAAACCCTGGGATAGAGTTGTATCATTCAGTGGGGAAATTACACAATGTTCTATGCAAAAGACATGCCAGATTAGCTTTCCAAGAGGTGTTGAGTGTTCCAGCCTCAGTCCTGACTTACATTTCAGAGACAAGGTATGAATATTGCTGTCCATGAATGAATTACAACTAAATTTACTGAGCTGGAGCAATTTTGACAATGGATAAATGTTGCCCTAAGACAGCTTTTCCCAAACTCGGTCCCGGGGACCCCAAGGGGTGCACGTTTTGGGTTTTTTCTTAGCATTACACAGCTGATTCAAATAATCAACTTATCATCAAGCTTTGATTATTTGAAGCAGCTGTGTAGCGCTAGTGCAAAAACCCAAACGTGTACCCCTAGTTTGGGAAACACTGCCCTAGGAGTTGTTTAAAGTTGGTAGAATCTTCTTCAAAACAATTCACAGCTGTAATGGCTGCCAAAAGTGCTTGGGGTGTTTAAAAAATATATATAAATATATATATAACTATTTGGAAAATGTTCTGTAATTCAATTTGAAAATGTGGAGTAGGTTGTGTAGATTGCAAAATGTGAATCCTTCACAAGCGACTGTATGTACAGTACCTCTATATTTGTCCCCGCTGTGTTGTGTCTGATGACCCTGATTCTTATCTGAACAGTACAGGAAGTGTGCGCTATCCGGTTTGCTCTGTGTATTGCAGAGGAAAGTGTCGCACAGCCACAGCACATGGGCAGGGTACTCACTCAGGAAATAAGTCAACCTACAACTGCATCTAAAATAGGAAGAGATAGCAGTGTTGCTGTGCAAGGATCTCTTTTTCGTTTCCTCCTCTACGGTACGTCCATAACGACAATTGCCGGGTACAACTAAATGTACAACTAGACTACTTATTCCAGTCAGGTAAGTGTTATTATTGCAACTTTTATTTTGATTGAGAAATAATGCTGTTTTGTGTGCATACTGAAGGAATTGACCAAAAGTTAGATGCTTTCGAGCCAACAAGGAAGTCCCCATCTCGGTCTCTCATCCACTCACTGTTCTTTATGCTTAGCATTGTAGTTTCTCAACTGATATGATACATCGTTATGGATTTCTGCTAAATCGGAATTTCACAGAACCTACCTGCACCTTTGATTTCATTGCACACACTGATGCACCCATCGAAGGTTTGGTATAATTTATCGTACTGTGTGTTAAAATCTCATATTGGACTTCACATGCGTTTTGAATGAGAAGGATGGAAAAATAGATATATATCAACATGGATATCATAGAATAGAAACCACATTTTTCAAATGTCTTATTCTACTCCACAGAGACAACGTTAAGGATGCAAGATACCATTCTTCGGGTGTTTGTGCTGGCAGTTAGTCTACTGTATCCCATCCCCAGAGAGGACAGAACAGGACAGGTTCAGGAGCAGGATGATCACATAATGGGCATGCAGGAGCGTGAAGATTGGCTGCTGAGGGAGAGGGCAAAGCTAGAACAGGAAGTGTCACCACTGGTAACCCAAGAGGAAGGGCCCATCGACCAAAAACCCTTACAACTTGAAGTACAACAGGCCGATCAAATTGACCAGAACCATTATCAAAAGGGCTTGGAAGAGACTCTCATCGAACAGAAACATTCTCAAGAGAACAAAGAGAAAGATGAAGAGAAAGAGGAGGGATCTCACATTGACCATAAGCTTTCACAAGTACACCAAGATGTACTTAAGACAGAGCAAAACCAATCACCAGAGGACAAGAAACAGTCTACCGTTGGCCTCAACCTATCATTAACCCTTTCACAAGGACACGACCAAGAGCAGCATGCTTCGGACACAGAGGCATTTCACAATGACAAGAAGCTGTACCACTTGGACAAGGACATGGCGAATGTCAATCAACAGTGGCCACAAGAGGTCCAGACTGGTAGTTGCAATAGTGACCAACAGACATCACGAGAGCGTCAGGAAGAGTCTCAGGTCGACCAGCAGCAATCTAAAACAGACCAGGAAGCAGAACAGGAGGTGTCACCTATCTTCAGTACATCATCAGAGGGGAACCAGCAAGAGCATCTCACAGACCAGCCGTCTAACACACATCAGGAAGTAAAAGTACCACCCAGCCTCAGAAAGTCAGACGACCAGCAACATCTCACAGAACAATATAACACAAACCAGGAAGAGACACCGATTCTCAGCGAAGCATCAAAGGATGACCAGCAGCAGGAGCATGTCACTAATATCATAGACTCGGAGAGCGACTACACCTGGTACCTATGGAACGCATACTCCCTCATCTCTTTTGTTCATTTCTCCATTAAATTCTTCAGAAGACGTTCACAGAAGAAGCCCCATCCAGGAGAGATCATTCAGGAGGATATGGAAGACATCTCTGTCGTGAAAAACCTCTCGGCTGACGTTCCTCTACCGGACCGTGATACACTCAACCGTTTTTACGACAAATGTGTCAAAGTCTCACCCAATGAGAGCTGGAGGGTGACTGAGTTTGTGGAGGGTTTTGCTAATGACCTATTAGAAGCCATGAGGAGCATGAGTGATGTGGAGGTTGGCATGGTGATTGAAGACTTTGTGGTGGAGAGCAGGATCAGTTCCCTTGTGTGTGACATCATAGTCCCCATTGCCCCGTTAGAGCCATACAGTTTCCAGTTTCAACTCTGGTGTAACCAGGCTATTGATGATATGCCACCTGAAATGGAGGGCTGTGGTAGAGTCAAAATGGTGGATGGTGGTGTGAACCAAAATGGCTGCCCATGTCACACAGCTGCCATAGGAGATGATGATATGCTATGCCTGCTGTGTTGTGGCAATGAGAAAGTCAAAGTGGTGAAAGTCACTGATGTATTGGATAATGCTCTTTGCTCAAAACACACCCCTTACCTGGCCAAAACCCAGGTTACCAAATGGTTCCAGACCACGATTAGAAAAGCTTGGGGACAGATATCCCACAAATACGAATTTGAGCTGACATTTCGCAATATGGACGCCCCAGGAGCTCTGATGGTTCGATTCAGATCAGGGAAGGTGATAGCCTTCGATATGGCTCCCGTGGTGAAACTCAAAGACACTGAAGCTTATTTCACCATTTCTCCTTCCACCCCAACTACGAACAAATCCTTGGACACATACTGGAGCCTCTCGTTGACCACTTACGAGGACCACTTCCTTAAGTATCTGACCAATCACCTGCCTGAAAACTCCTGCCACATTCACTGCCTTGGAATTGTAGCGTTCCTTCACAAAAAGCAAACGGGCCTCACAGGCAGAAGTATCCTGACAGATCATCACTTCAAAACAGTGTTAATTCACTTGCTTTTGAGTAAAGAGCCTTCTGACTGGTACCCTGAACACTTGGCTAGCAGGTTACGTGATGCATTGAGCTTCCTAGAAAATAGCCTTCAGGGCAGGAAGTTGCTTCACAGCTTTATTGGAAAGCCTCTGGTTCCAAGTGAGATTGGACTCCCTGCTGTATTTAGTGATGCAGAGCCTGTAAACCTCTTCCGCCCTCTTGGGGTACAAAATGGCAGCTACACCAAGACTGTAAAGCACTTGCAAGAGATGCTCAGGAACTCTTCCATGCTGATACAGGAGTATTTGCCAAAGCCAAAGGAATGCAATGGTCTGGACAAAACTTCAACTGGCAGAGTGTTGAACAATTTAAGGTCTATACTGGACAATTAACTGTAAAGATGCCAAATCTAAAATGACATGAGGAAACAGTGATTTCATGTTATTGAAATGCAACTGAAAAGTTCCACCCCACCACCAAGACCCAAATAAATGCTTATTTGAAGTTACCCGAAATACTTTAGAATTTTTCCAACGTGGGCCAAAACTACATTTAAGTGATTTCCTATAGCCCAATTGAAAAAGTAAAAATATTTCCAAATACCAAACAGACCTGGGGTCAACTGCGTGGTAGTATATACACTGAACACAATAGTTAGATCATAGATCAGTAAATTGAAATACATTAGGCCCCAAGCTACATATTTCACAGGACTGGGCAGGAGCACAGCCATGGTGGGCATTCCCACACCCACCAACTTGGGAGCTAGGCAGAGCCAGGCCAAGCCAGTAGCAATGAGTTTCCCCCCCACAAGAGGGCTTCATTACACAGAAGTACGCCATTTATCAGCTGTCTGAGTGGCTGGTCTCCAATGACCCTACAGATGAAGAAGCTGGATGTTAAGGTCCCGGGCTGGTATAGTTACTCATGGTCTGCAGTTGTGAGGCCAGTTAGACAATGCCCAGTGTTCTAAAATGTGTGGTAGTTTATGGTAGTGAAATTAACAAAATTCTGGCAAACGCTCTGGACACAATTTAAACATTGTGGTCGTGTGACAACTGCATATTTATGAGTGTTTTTTTGTTCCCATCACAAGGTCCACCTGTGTGATGATCATGCCATTTAATCAGCTTCTTGATTTGCCACACCTGCCAGGGTGATGGAGTACCTTAGCAAAGGAGAAATGCTCAAACATGGATTTCAACAAATGTGAACACTTGAACTAAGCTTTATACGTATGGAACATTCCTGGGTTCTTTCATTTCAGCTCATGAAATTAAGTTCACATGTTGGATTTATATATTTGGGGATTTTAAAAATTATATACCAATAATTTCCAAATGCATTCCAATATTCAACTACTTCAAAATAAATCATCACCAAATATGTCTGAAAGTAATATTTGAACCCAGTTCTGCCTGGACCTCTGCAGCCATTTTGAATGAACTCAATACACATGATAGTTTAAAAAGTTTATTTTATCAAAAGCATTGTCCACTGCTCATCAAACCCTCCCAACAGCACCTGAAACCATGAGGGAAAAACACTATTACTTTCAGAAATGTTCTTATATTAACATGAAACATTCTTAAGAATTAAGCAGAGGGACTGAGTACCTTCAGTAGCCCCGTCGTTGAAGGTTTCCATGCTCCACGTTTTATTTTTAGCATGTTCGTCATGGGCCATCGTCATAAAATGACTGGTCACAGTTTGTGCGTGAGCTATGAGAGCATTATCAGATCAGTATTGCATTTCCAGATTACGGTCAAACAAACCAGAAAGTAAAATAACAGTGGTATGAATGCCCGGGTTAAGTCCTCAAAAATGGCTTCCCATTCCCTAATGTGCTCAGATGAAAGGGTTGGTGACAATGAGACAAGACATTACTGGTCATGAACCAGGCCTATGCTCACCGGAGGGTCGTAGAGAAGGAGAAGGACAAGAACCGACACAGCATGAGCAAACCGCAGCTTCACCATACAGTTCCACCCACCTAGGACAATCACAGCAAATATTAGTTAACCCTCATAGCAAGGAGTCCCTCAGAACTCAATCAATCAGGTGAACCTACTTTTTAGTCTTTGTGTCATAGTTGCAGGACTTGGAACTTGGAGTTGGAGTGACATTTCCCGTACTTATTTCACAGTGCAAGTGGAGTTTCTGGAAGAAAATAAAAGTATGTTCTCTTTAAGGTGCATTACTGTAGGACTATAGTATTAAAGAAGCAAACCATCATGATTAGTTGTTTGGAGATTCACACATGAGTCAGACCTGATTGTCCAGGCCCTGGAAGATGAAAGCTCCAACAGTGAACCTCAAAGCATTGTTGGTTGTGTGTGACAGGAACTTTGACTGGACAGTATTCTTGCCATCCACCATGCATCTAGTGAAGAGAAGATTATGCACTTAAATCTAATCCCTCCAATGTGGGACAAGGTTCACCCGCTGGTTCTTATTCTCACCTTGTAAACCAGGGACTGAGTTACAAAAGACACTAGGGCTGTGTTACACAGGCAGACAGTTCTGAGTTCTCTTGGTTGAGGTTTAACAGCCGTTGGCATCCAATATATTGCGTTACCACCCCCAACCGAATTATAGGTCCAGTACACTGATACAAAATGGGAACCAAAAACACTGATTACACAATTTTAACCTCATCTGAGCCTTCCCCAGGACAATGGGCTGAGAGGACAGGACACTACCATGCTACACGTGTCCCCGCCACCTTACTGAAGCACATGCAACTCAATGGCCTATCCCTCTGTGCTGTCGGACATCCCATTCACAGGAATCCTCAGATTTGCTCACCCTTGACCCATTCTCTACTTCACTCCCTCAGCATTCGACACCGCTCTGACTAGCCACCGAACACTTGAGCCCCAGCAACATGTGCACCCTACAGTTGACCACTTTATCCAACAAAACTACACTTATCTCCCTTGCCCTTCTGCACACTTCCACATCTTGGAATCTCCCTCCTACACACTGACAGGACCATAAATGTTGCAGCTGAAACAGCAGTGGATTTGCCACAAAAGCGCCAACAGGATAAGTGATACATCCTAACATGATCTTGTCAGGTAAAGACTGACAACTCAAAAGGACTGAGTGACACCGTGTCGCCCCCGGGTCTGCATCGCACCAAACTTCACAGGAATCGTCAACTTCCATTGCGCCACCTCTACACTAACCCAGAATTGACTCCCTTCAATGGTGCGCAAAGACAGACTATACTAGTTGTCGCACAGAGCGCCTGCTTCCTCTGATCTAAAGAAACACAATCACAAGTCCACTTGACCTACTCAAAAGCACACCCTCTTTCCCACCCATGGATCAGCCAAAAGACCTGGTTCCATCCTCTTAAAAAAATCTGTTCTACTGGACCAAAATGCATCTTTATCATAACCATGCCCTCAACACAAGGCTCATGCTCCTCACAAACCTTTACCCCTTCAATTTCACCTCCATAACTCGAACTGGCATCTGGCCCACTTTCAACTTGACAGTCTTCCTCAACATATCCCTTTCCCTGTTATTGCTAGAGTCTAATTCAAAACCATCCTCTGCCACCATTTGTCTTTAAAACCTTTCCTTCCAATCCTCTTCCCTTAACCAATTACCCGACTCCTGAAAATCCTACATTTTCCCAAGCTGAAATGTCTTCAGGCTTTGGGAGACATGCTAAGCTCTGTACTCCCACTGCAAACTTCAATTTCACCAATCAGATAAGTTCTGAAAAAGACATGTGATTGGTCTTTCAACCAAATTAGTGGACAAAATAGAGTTAGACTGCCTGTGTAAACTGCCCAGCTGTGGAATCTAGCCAATTAACAATAAATTAACCACCAGGAACAAGATAAATTGTAGTTCTATTACAAAGAGGTTTTACCCATAGTTGTCGACCACAGTGTATTTGAGAGTGGAGTTGGGGCTAGCAGTCACGTAACAGTTGTTAATATACACCCGCCGATGCAAAGAAATAGTGGGAACTTTGGCCTCAAAGTACATTGGTTGTCCAATGATATAGGTTTTATTTCCAGCGAGCTTGTTCCATGATTCTGAAGAGAAAGAATAGAGTTAAAGTTTAACAATACTGCAAGTGTATTCTGATTTGGGTGACATCTGTCAAGTCAACTCACCATCATAAGATGTGAGGGTGACGCCAACCTTTGATTTAAGGACCTTGAAGACTTTCCCCAACAAACGAGGATGAAAGCCAAACTTGTAAGAGTGGTGGATCCTGTAGAAAAATGGCCGTTAGTGCAGTCAGACACTCAATAATATCCAGACTAGCATACTACCTAGTATGGAGCCATGTATAGGATATGCTAGTGTGGACATTGGAACGTAGCCACCAAATGTGAAATCATGATGAAGTGGTGGTTCACCGATTGTAGCGGCATTCGATGTGAACCGAGAATGGCAACTCCCTCACAATACCGCCTATGGCCTCTGGCTCGTACTTCAGCACGTTGGAGTAGGAAATATAATCAGCGGTACACTGGAATAGGAGGGGAAAAAAACAAACTCTAAAAACCACCAATACATTTAAACATACTCGATCACTACAGCCATGGAAATACAATCCCTTCAGACAGTCGCAATTTGACTGGATCACTCAGGGCATACATTTGATGTCTGAGTGACAGGGGATTGTATTTCTGATGGCATCGGTAGCCAACCTTTCTATGGAAGCTACAGCTTTTGATGTTGTAGAGCATGTAGTAGTGTTCCGCGGTGGATTTGTTGACTTTGCATTTGTGGAGTTTGAGGTACTTGCAGGCGTCGGGGTTGGTGAAGGCATCCTTTCTGATTCTCACATAAATCCTGTCGAGGTGGCACAGGACCTCAACCTTCTTAGAGTGAGCTGGAGGAGTGGTGGGAGGAGAGGCGGTGGGCAGCAGGATGTGCTTGACTGAGGGGGGCAGCGGCCTGAACTTCCCTTCAGGCTTGAAGACATTCGCTTGGTCCTCAGAAGCACGAATAGGGATGTATACTGGTAGCTTCAGATAGTCTGGCTTACGAGAATGCTCCAACATGGGACTGGCCACGATTTGGGAACGAGATCTGACCTTGGGTTCAGAGTCGTCATCAAACCTCAATCGCTCTGTCTCATCCCACAGAACTTCAGAGTCATTCCCATCATCAACAGCTAAAGGGAAGCCCTTACCTGACAAACAATACACAGAGGAGTAACTCAGGAGCAAAAGCACCAATTTCACCACCATCTTGCCCTTCACCACCAAATCTCTCTCTCAACTAATCCAGAACAGTGGCAAGGTGCATGAGAGAACCACCATTTGCTTGTGTGTTTTATATACTAGCTACAGCACCCAAGTAATTGCAACACCTGGTGCTGACTTTAATCAGTAGCAGAATCAACCAATTAGCAGTCACCAGAGCCCAGTTTTTCAAAAGTTGTATGATCATAGTTTCATTTTAAAGCAGCCATAAATCGCCTTGTGACGGGGAATGGACGTTTATTATGTTCAACAGGGAGGGGCAGTTGAAAGTAAGATTCACAATAAAAGGTTTTATTGTTGAAACCTTTCTAGCCTGTCTATCTATGGGTGACAGGGTTGACATCATGTTTGACCCACTGACGTTTCCACCACAAAATGGGCCAAAAGAGTAGAACCAGCCCACCTGCTTTTATACTATAGTTTGACTATAAGTTGTTAAATGTTTCTTATGAAATAAATATTTTAAAATAAATTGTTTCACTACGTTGAAACGAGAGCTCAGTTCAGAGTTGACCTTAAAATGAGGGACAGATGCATATTAAATCACATTAAATGAATAATAATCTTCAGAAATTAATTTGTCAAAGCAACAAAATAACAAAGCAACAAAATTACTAGGGCTTTCCAATGACGGTGGACTCTTGGAGAAATGTTGGTATTAAGTGGGAACCAACTGAAGCTAGGACAGCAGAGTCCCTACACATCTTCCGAAAACATCTGAAACCCTACCTCCTCAAACGATATCTTAAAATCTTTCATACAAGTCAGAGGGTGCACAGTCACATGTCAAAATTAGGAATTTTGGCACTTTAGCAAGTCATTATCCATATAAAAAATCTGCTTATTAAATTATCCATGTGGTCTATATTAAAGGGCACTTCAATTAATAGAACAGGCTTTTAAAATTCAATATTGGTGCACAATTTTCACCCTACTTAAAATATCAAACGGAAGCAAATGGCACTCATTTCGTGGAATGACCCAACTGCTGGAAGAAGTAAATCGTCAACCTTGGCTTTATACCTGTACAGACCATAAACTCCAGGTGGCAGTGTGCACCCTTTCAGTTTGTTTACCAACTCAAAGAAGTAGTAGAAGAAGAAAATGGGCTACTTCAAAATGGAGATGAGATGGCCTCAATGGTGCCACAATGTTGCGTCACAGAGAGAACAAGGAGCCAGATGTTTCACCATAAAATCTTAAGCATCTGGTTGGAATTTCCGCTTGGTGGGGAGAGGAGGCCAAGTGGCCGGCAGTGGGAGCGAGATGGAACTGGGCCGACATTTGGCTGATTTTCTCATCGAAGAAAAGCCCGATCTCAATACAGTTTTCTGTTCCCAAAACTATGATCTGTTATGAACAGAGTACACTACGTTTTGTAGATGTGACCCTTTGCCAAAGTTTTAAAAAATTACATTGTTTACATCGAATTTAGTTATCGCACACTTCACAGAGAAGGCACTCTCTTCCTCTTCTTTGTCTTCTTCGGTGGGGTTTAATGGCGGTTGTCATCCAATATGTTGCATTACCGCCCCCAACTGGACTCCAGTAGAAGAAAAAAAAAATATAGAAATAGTGGCATGAGGTATAAATGCACAGTGAATAACAATAACGAGTAAAAATAACATGACTATATACAGGGAGTACCAGTACCTAATCGATGTGCAGGGGTACGAGGTAACTGAGGTAGCTATGTACAGTTGAAGTCAGAAGTTTACAAATACCTTAGCCAAATACATTTAAACTCAGTTTCTCACAATTCCTAACATTTAATCCTTGTAAAAATGCCATGTTTTAGGTCAGTCAGGAACACCACTTGATTTTAAGAATGTGAAATATACCTGATTTGTATTGCAATGGTGATCAATGGCACGGCTAAAGTGGAGGGAAAGTCCAGGAGGATGGACATTATTGTGGATGCTGGGACTAAAACATTTCTCAGGGAGACCCGGCCGGATTAATGGAGGGGTTTACTGGGACTGAATTACCAACATTTAACATTTTTCACATTTTAGTCATTTAGCAGATGCTCTTTTCCAGAGCGACTTACAGTTAGTGCATTCATCTTAACATACACAAGAAAAAGTATGTGAACTCTTTGGAATTACCTGGATTTCTGCATAAATTGATCATCAAATTTGAAGTGATCTTAATCACTTCTCTAAGTCACAACAATAGACAAACATAGTTTGCAAACACAGTTTGCTTAAACTAATAACAGATATCTATATTGAATACATAATTTAAACATTCACAGTGTAGGTTGGAAAAAGTATGTGAACCCCCTTAGGCTAATGGCTTCTTTAAAAGCTATTTCGAGTCAGGAGTCAGCTAACCTGGAGTCCAATCAATGAGACGAGATTGGAGATGTTGGTTAGAGCTGCCTTAACCTAGAAAAAAACACTCATAAAATGTGAGTTTTCTATTCACAAGAAGCATGGCCTGATGTGACTTGCATAAATCTGGAAAGGGTTAGCCTTGATGTTCATCAGTCCACTGTAAGACAAATCGTCTATAAATGGAGAATGTTCAGCACTGTTGCTACTCTCCCTAGGAGTGGCCGTCCTGCAAAGATGACTACAAGAGCACAGTGCAGAATGCTCAATGAGGTTAAGAAGAATCCTAGAGTGTCCGCTAAAGACTTACAGAAATCTCTGGAACATACTAATATCAGTCTAAACCTTTGCACATACGCTGCTGCTATCTAGTGGCCAAAATCTAAATAGCAACTTAACTGGAATAATACATTATGGCCTTTCTTTTGCATTTCAAAAATGACGGTACACAAAAAAATACAAAAGAATGGTTGGTTTTTTCTTTGTATTATCTTTTACCAGATCTATTGCGTTGTATTCACCTACATTCCTTTCACATTTCCACAAACTTCAAAGTGTTTCCTTTCAAATGGTATCAAGAATATGCATATCCTTGCTTCAGGACCTGAGCTACAGGCAGTTAGATTTGGGTATGATATTTTAGGTGAAAATTTAAAAAAAGGGGTGGATCCTTTTAAGATACTGTTTGAAGAGGTAGGGTTTCAGATGTTTTCAGGAGATGGGTAGGGACTCTGCTGTCCTAGCTTCAGTTGGTTCCACTATTCGGGGGTCAGGAAAAAAAAAGAGCTTGGACTGGTCTGAGCGTATACAGTGTATTCAGAAAGTATTCAGACCCCTTCACTTTTTCCACGTTTTGTGACGTTACAGCCTTATTCTAAAATGGATTAAGTTCTATTTTTTTCCTCATCAATCTACACACAATACCCCATAATAACAATTTTTGCTAATTTATGAAAATGTTTAAAACTGAAATATCAGTAGTTTACAGTAGTATTCAGACCCTTTATTCAGTACTTTGTTGAAGCACCTTTGGCAGTGATTACAGCCTCAAATTTTCTTGGGTATGACGTTACAAGCTTGGCACACCTATATTTGGGGAGTTTCTCCCATTCTTCTCTGCAGATCCTCTCAAACTCTGTCAGGTTGGATGGGGAGCGTTGCTGCACAGCTATTTTCAGGTCTCTCCAGAGAGTTTTGATGGGGTTCAAGTCCGGGCTCTGGCTGGGCCACTCAAGGACATTCAGAGACTTGTCCTGAAGCCACTCCTGTATTGTCTTGGCTGTGTGCTTAGGGACATTGTCCTGTTGGAAGCTAAACTTTTGCCCCAGTCTGAGGTCGTGAGCGCTCTGGAGCAGGTTTTCATCAAGGTTCTCTGTATTTTGCTTCATTCATCTTTCCCTCTATCCTGACTAGTCTCCCAGTCCTTGCCAATGAAAAACATCCCCACAGCATGATGCTGCCACCACCGTGCTTCACCATAAGGATGGTCCAGATGTGACGCTTGGCACTCATGCCAAATAGTTAAATCTTGATTTCATCTGACCAGAGAATCTTGTTTCTCGTGGTCAGAGTCTTTAGGTGCCTTTTGGCAAACTCCAAGCGGGTTTTGTGCCTTTTACTGAGGAGTGGCTTCCGTCTGGCTACTCTACCATAAAGGCCTGATTGGTGGAGTGCTGCAGAGATGATTGTCCTTCTGGAAGGTTCTCCCATCTCCACAGAGGAACTCTGGAGCTATGTCCTTCCCCAGATCTGTGCCTAGACACGATCCTGTCTCTGAGCTCTATGGACAACTCCTTCGACCTCATGGCTTGGTTTTTGCTATGACATGCACATCAACTATGGGACCTTATATCGACAGGTGTGTGCCTTTCCAAATCATGTCCAATCAATTGAGTTTACCACAGGTGGACTCCAATCAAGTTGTAGAAACATCTCAAGAATGATCCATGGAAACAGGATGCACCTGAGCTCAATTTCGAGTCTCACAGCAAAGGGTCTGAATACTTATGTAAATAAGGTATTTCTGTTTTTTGTTTTTTTATAAATTGGCAAAAATGGCAAAAAAAAAACAGTTTTTGCTTTGTCATTATGGGGTATTGTCTGTAAATTGTTGAGGGGGGAAAATAATTTGATCAATTTTAGAATAAGACTGTAACGTAACAAAATGTGGAAAAACTCAAGGGGTCTGAAAACTTTCAGAATGCACTGTATACGGCTTGTTGCATCGGGCTATAGACATATAATCCATAGAAGGGTTATGGAACCTCTTACCCTGGCAACTTGACTATTCATCTCATGGGTACACTAGCAATGGCTGCCAGTCCTGTCTTGAATGGGAACTGCCATCTGTGGATTATATTTCTATGGTTGGGTATAGCTGGTTGCCTTTTGCAAATTTAGAAATATAAAAAAACGTACAATTTGGAAAGCAAATGCCTACTTTTGACAAGAGAAGACTAACCTGTCTGTAGAACCAATAGTAAAAAATGTTTCTCAACAACTCCCGTTATTTTGCAAACAGCAGCACTGTTTTTCAAAGTAGGTGACCTCATCTTGAGACAGGCTATTCCCAAGACTCGTGTATCGGCCATCACCGTGAGTAGTAGCATATGGCTTCGTCTTCATTATTAGGTGAGTCAGTGTGCCATTGGAAATGTTATTTAGTAGCCTGCTGTAGCCTATAATGTTCCCCATGTGTGAAAATCCTAAAAACACCTCAGCTCAACTGTAGCCTACGCCACAACGCAAATGTTGTTATAGTTTTATTATAAAGGGGATATTTCTTCAACAGTAATTGTACTGCGCATCGAATTGCATCTTGGTGCATGGATTTATATACAGTACGAGAAGAAGAAGAAGAAGAAGTCTTGGCCAAAGCATCCATGGAATTGTTACATGAATTTGAAAGTGCGGCAAGTGAAGTGTGTGACAATGAGTGGAACATGGTGAAATCAAAGAATGGAAACAAAACGAGCTATTCAAATAAACTTGTATCTGTCACATACACATATTTAGCAGTTGTTATTGTGGGTGTAGCGAAATGATTGTGTTCCTAGCTCCAACAGTGCAGTAATATCTTACAATACAAGTACACGACAATAAACACAAATCTAAAAAGTTAAAGAATGGAATTAAGAAATATTTAAATATTAGGACTACCAATAAATATATGATGGGATGTATAAATATTATGGACAGTATATGAATAGAATATGTAGTATACCTGGGATAGAATAGTATATGTACAGCAATAGTTGAATAGGATAGAAAAGCAGGGTGATTTTGTTTATATTTTAAAAAATGTTGATAATTTGTATGATTTTTTTCACCCCACTTTGTTTCCTTTTAGGGATCCTTATTATCCACCCGCACAGTAGGTAGCTTTATGCAAATCAAATTGTTGCGAACGCCATTATACCAGAGAAGAAGAAGAAAAAAAAGAAGAAGAAGAAGAAGAAGAAAACCGGCAAACTGGATGTAAGGATATATAAGTATCCTGTAGGAACTTTTGTGCCGAATACATTACGTTGTTACAGGTGTCAAGCATATGGGCATGTGGCAGCAGTGTGTAGGAGGGAGGTTCCTAGGTGTGAGAAGTGACCAGAAGGGCATGAGACAAAGGAATGTGTAGCATTGGAGAAAGTAGTGGTACACTTGAAGTAGGAAGTTTACATACACTTAGGTTGGAGTAATTAAAACTTGTTTTTCAACCACTCCACAAATTTCTTGTTAACAAACTATAATTTTGGAAAGTCGGTTAGGACATCTACTTTGTGCATGACATAAGTCTTTTTTCCAACAATTGTTTACCAACAATTGTTTACAGTTATTTCAAAACTCACTGTATCACAATTCCAGTGGGTCAGAGGTTTACATACACTAAATTGACTGTGCCTTGGAAAATTCCAGAAAATGATGTCATGGCTTTAGAAGCTTCTGATTGGCAAATTGACATAATTTGAGTCAATAGGAGGTGTACCTGTGGATGAATTTCAAGGCCTACCTTCAAAACCAACTTATTGTGGGAAGCTCCTGGAAGGCTACCTGAAACATTTGACCCAAATTAAACAATTTAAAGGCAATGCTACCAAATTCTAATTTAGTGTATGTAAACTTCTGACCCACTGGGAATGTGATGAAATAAATAAACACTGAAATAAATCATTCTCTCAACTTATTCTGACATTTCACATTCTTAAAATAAAGTGGTGTTCCTAACTGACCTATAGCATTTTTACAAGGATTAAATGTCAGCAATTGTGAGAAACTGAGTTTAAATGTATTTGGCTAAGTTGTATGTAAACTTCCGACTTCAAATGTATGTGTTAATTGTAGTGGTGCCCATGGGGCTGGGGATCAGAAATGTCTTGTGCGAGGCAGGTTGAGGTTTCCAGGGTTAGAGTAATGCAGAAGTTGTCATATGCTGAGCTGGTGAAGAAAGTAGAGGAAGATGGGTCAAGAGGGAGGGATGCTGAGAGGAGTGCTGAGAGTAGTAGATCTGTACCAGTACAGTGGGATAGGCCAAAAAGTGATATATGTTTTAGTAAGATTGGATCTTTATCATTTATAGCAATGGTTATCAACTGTTCTGCAGGGATGGAACGTAAGTCGCAGAAAAATTTGGTTGTTGTGGCAGCTACAGAGAAGTATTTGGGTGTGCGAGACTTGACATCTGAAGAGTTACAGGGTGTGTTAAGTGGTGGTGTCCCATCCTTTCAGGTTGTTGGCCTGAGGTAGGACTAAATATATTTAAATAGTGGAGTAGGGTGGTGTCATGGCTAGGGCCATTCCCCCCAGAAATGTCTTGGAACGTACAGGTGCCTTGGTGGAAGAGTGGGGTAACATCTCACAGCAAGACCTGGCAAATCTGGTGCAGTCCATGAGGAGGAGATGCGCTGCAGTACTTAATGTAGCTGGTGGCCACATCAGATACTGACTGTTACTTTTGATTTTTACCCTCCCTTTGTTCAAGGACACATTATTCCATTAATGTCAGTCACATGTATGTGGAATTTGTTCGGTTTATGTCTCAGTTGTTGAATATTGTTATGTTCATACAAATATTTATTAAGTTTGCTGAAAATAAACGCAGTTGACAGTGAGAGGACGCTTTTTTTTTGCTGGAGTTGAACTCAGGTGGCGGTAATGCAACATATTTTGGATGCCAACCGCTATTAAACTTCATCAAAGAAGAAGAGGCACCGGCAAACCGGATGTTGATGCTGGCAAAAGCAAAATCTTGGGTGATGTTATTTGCATTGCTTAGCTGCTGACACGCACACGAAGGCAACTAATTGTTATTTATGGACTCTTAAATAAAGTACAATTTTCGTTTTGAATTAACATTTCAAAAACAATGTTTTACCTTGTAGAGGGCATTTGGTTTTGGAGGCAGAATGGCCCAGATTAATTAATGTTTTCGTAACCATGTTTAGGTAGCTAACGTTAGCACGGGGTATTTTTATTTCACATAAGTTACTAACGTTAGATAGCTAACTGACGTTAGCTAGGTAATGGATTTTCAAAGAAAACATGATGGAATTGGAGATAATTCGTTCTCAACGCTCATTGTATATTTTGTAGCTAGTTGTGTGCGACACTGCTAGCTAGTAACCTTCATTTCTCTGTGGCTAACAGTATCTTTAGCTAGTAAACAACGTCGTTCGCACCTAAGTGTTCGACAAGGCATTCCACACACAACTTATCCCACCCGCAGTCGAGAATCTCCAAAACTCGGTCTTAACTTGATACCAATGCGTGGGATGATGGCTACACAGGGCAGTCCTGTCAAGAGTTACGACTACCTCCTGAAATTCTTGCTGGTTGGAGACAGTGATGTGGGGAAAGGAGAGATCCTAGACAGTCTGCAGGACGGATCAGCAGAGTCTCCCTATCCCTACAGCAGTGGTGAGTGTATGTAACTAGTTAGAATACATCAAGTGTATACATTATATGAAGTATAAACATACTAGTCAGTGTTTATTTTTACTCTGGAATCAAACTGGCCATTTGCCATTGTACTCTCAAATCAATCCCATGTAGTTTGAGGTTAAGGTTGGGCTGGCTGTCTGCTATAATCATGTTTGTTTTCTCAGGGATTGACTACAAGACTACCACAATCCTGTTGGATGGGAGAAGAGTCAAGTTAGAGTTGTGGTACATGTAGAAAATACTTGTCTAATACTTGTAGAAAACTCATTGACAGAAAGCTAAATGGAATCTAACAGGGTCATTCTTTGTTCAACAGGGATACGTCTGGACAGGGACGATTCTGCACAATCTTCCGGTCATATTCACGTGGGGCACAGGTGGGTTAGACCCCTTAATTCCAAATGCTTCAGGTTCTAGGCTATATCATCTGTGTGTTCAGGGACAAGTGGGCTGTTTACTGATTAAAGATGTATTGCTTGTTCATGTCCCCCCACTCCCCCAACCCACAGGGAATCCTGCTAGTTTATGATATCACAAATGGCTGGTCGTTTGATGGCATTGACCGCTGGATCCGGGAGATCGATGAGGTAAGCTAGTTTGCTGACTCATCATTTAACACTGCATGTCTGACGATGTGACTCAAGTCTTCATTCTAAACAGCATATCTGCCTCATCATGCTGCAGTAACAGCTCAAATGAAATCCACCATACCGGTTTGTAGATGGTAGAATCACTAGCCATGTAGAGCTATTGCCAGGCAGGCAGGCTGTAGTCTGAGGATCTGCTGTTGTTATCAAGAGACTCCCCTCAGGCAAACAGTTTAGGTCAGTCACGACCAAAACCTCCCACAACCTGAATAGCTTTTCCCTCTGTGCTGTGTCCTTCACCAACTGGCCACTGGTAAACCTTTTATCTTCCCGCTCATAGACTTTACACTCTGCACTATTGTGGCAGCAGGTAGCCTAGTGGTTAGAGCGTTAGGCCAGTAACTGAAAGGTTGCCAGATCGAACCCCCGAGCTGACAAGGTAAAAATCTGTCGTACTGCTCCTGAACAAGGCAGTTAACCCACTGTTCCAAGGCCGTCATTGTAAATAATAATTTGTTCTTAACTGACTTGCCTAGTTAAATAAAGGATAAATACAAACAAACAAAATCTGCAAGGTTGCAAACTCATCACTTTTTGGAGATATTTGCCATTTTCACTTCAAAATAGGTTGTCCACGTGAATCGTGTATATCCGGAGAGGCCGAAAATATCTTCTCCCTGTGTGATCAGTAAATGATGGTGCGTTTCTCATTTAGAAACGAATGACTGAGCACAGAATGCTTCCCTACAAATAAAATATTAAACAGAGTTAAGAGTGTGACGTCATATCAGAATGAGTACTTCACCATATGTCACGTGCGACAGCTGTGAGCAGCAAGCCACATCCCCTAACCAGCCATTAGCTCCTCTCCATCTTCTTCATCAGTTTATAAATGTTATTAAGCCGTGATGGCGAGCTGGGGTGTGCAGACAGTGATGAAGTTTGTTGTTACATTTGTTTAGTTATTGGAGCGGCATGGTTTAATTTCTCCAGTAAGAACAAGCAGGGCCAGTCTGACTAGGCTTCTCTGTCACGCAGCCTCTTGAGTGCCACTGCCAGAGAGGAAAAACAGAGCGAAGTGACAGTCATGCTTGCGCCTTTACAACACTGAAAGCCACTCAAAAGTTATGCCCCATGTTACCGGAGCTACCTTCTCCCCTCTCTCCTGTGAATTGGTGCACATTTTTATATCATATTTTCAACCATTGTAGCCGGCCATTTTAAACTACTTGCGGCCGCAAGTTTTTGGTTTGATAACAAACAACCTTGTTTAGCCATGCTACCTGGCTGGCTAGCTAGCATCATGGTACCTTGTCTGTGCACACATTTGGATGGCACTGGAAAAAGGATAGATGCTTCAAAGGTAGCATGCATATGCCTGATAAATGTATTTACAGAATAAAGGTGATTTATGCTCTTCCTGTTTCCTTTCCTGCTTTGAGAAGGCCGGTGTGTTTCCTGTTCGAACAGGGTTTGTGTGTGATTTGATTCAAGGAATCGTAAACAAGATGGGAGTTGTTAACAAAACAACCCCTTCTCTCAATATCATCCCCCTATTGCTTTCTCTCCTTTCCCCCAGCATGCCCCGGGGGTGCCCCGCATCCTAGTAGGCAACCGGCTCCACCTGGCCTATAAGAGGCAGGTGCCCACGGAGCAGGCCCGCGCCTACGCCGAGAAGAACGGCATGACCTTCTTTGAGGTCAGCCCTCTGTGCAACTTCAACGTCATCGAGTCGTTCACGGAGCTGTCGCGCATCGTGCTGATGAGGCACGGCATGGAGAAGTTCTGGAGACCAAACCGAGGTGAGGAGTACAGGGAAGACTAAAGTTACAGCCATTGTAGGGTATTGGGTTGGTAAGTCTTAGGGTGTATTAAAAAAATGGGAAAGGTCAAAGGTTATTGTTGGTGTGAGGAAACTTGGGCTTATTTGTTATTTTATGTTGCTACCCTTCAATTCTTTGATTTGATTGATATATGGAATATATCTAAACTCAGCAAAAAAAGAAACGTCCCTGTCTTTCAAAGATAATTTGTAAAAATCCAAATAACTTCACAGATATTCATTGTAAAGGGTTTAAACACTATTTCCCATGTTTGTTCAATGAACCATAAACAATTAATGAACATGCACCTGTGGAATGGTCATTAAGACACTAACAGCTTACAGACGGTATGCAATTAAGGTCACAGTTATGAAAACGTAGGACACTAAAGAGGCCTTTCTACTGACTCTGAAAAACACCAAAAGTAAGATGCCCAGGGTCCCTGCTCATCTGCGTGAACGTGCCTTAGGCATGCTGCAAATGTAGGCATGAGGACTACAGATGTGGCCAGGGCAATAAATTGCAATGTCCGTACTGTGAGACTCCTAAGACAGCGCTACAGGGAGACAGGATGGACAGCTGATCGTCCTCGCAGTGGCAGACCACATGTAACAACACCTGAACGGGATCGGTACATCTGTACATCACACCTGCGGGACAGGTACAGGATGGCAACAACTGCCCGAGGTACACCAGGAACACACAATCCCTCCATCAGGGCTCAGACTGTCCGTAGTAGCGTGAGAGAGGTAGGACTGAGGGCTTGAAGGCCTGTTGTAAGGCAGTTCCTCACCAGACATCACCGGCAACAACGTCGCTTATGGACACAAACCCATCGTCACTGGCAGGACTGGCAAAAAGTGCTCTTCACTGATGAATTACGGTTTTGTCTCACCAGGGGTGATGGTCAGATTCGCTTTTAGTCGAAGGAATGAGCGTTACACTGAAACCTGTACTCTGGAGTGGGATCGATTTGGAGGTGGAGGGTCCGTCATGGACTGGGGCGGTGTGTCACAGCATCATCGGACTGAGCTTGTTGTCATTGCAGGCAATCTCAACGCTGTGCGTTACAGGGAAGACATCCTCCTCCCTCATGTCGTACCCTTCCTGCAGGCTCATCCTGAAATTACCCTCCAGCATGACAATGTCACCAGCCATACTGCTCGTTCTGTGCGTGAATCCTTGCAAGACAGGAATGTCAGTGTTCTGCCATTGCCAGCGAAAAGCCCGGATCTCAATCCCATTGAGCACGTCTGTGACCTGTTGGATCAGAGGGTGAGGGCTAGGGCCATTCCCCCCCAGAAATGTCAGGGAACTTGCAGGTGCCTTGGTGGAAGAGTTGGGTAACATCTCATAGCAAGAACGGGCAAATCTGGTGCAGTCCATGAGGAGGAGATGCACTGCAGTACTTAATGCAGCTGGTGGCCACACCAGATACTGACTGTTACTTTTGATTTTGACCCCCCCTTTGTTCAGGGACACATTATTCCATTTCTGTTAGTCACATATCTGTGGAACTTGTTCAGTTTGCGTGTCAGCTGTTGAATCTTGTTATGTTCATACAAATATTTACACATGTTAACTTTGCTGAAAATAAACGCAGTTGACAGTGAGAGGACGTTTCTTTTTTTGCTGAGTTTATTTGGAATAATGAAAGGGGGTTGTCTCTTGCTTGCTGGGTTCTCATTTGATGGGTCAAAGCGCACTGGGCTCTCCTCGTCATTGACGCAACAGCAGCTGTCCCACCTGCAAAATAAACCAGCAACACAACTAGATTGTTGTCATGTCCTATGCTATACAGTTATAGAATGTAATACAACTTGACTATGTCCTTCCCTGTCCATCCCCCTCCCCACCAGTGTTCAGCCTCCAGGACCTGTGTTGCCGCTCCATCGTCTCATGCACCCCCGTCCACCTCATTGACAAGCTGCCTCTCCCCATGGCCATCAAGTCCCACCTCAAGTCCTTCTCCATGGCCAACGGAATGAATGCTGTCATGATGCATGGACGCTCCTACTCCGTGGCCACCAATGCGGCGGGCGGCGGCGTGAGCGGCAACAACAGCAGCAGCAGCAAGGGAAACAGTCTCAAACGCTCCAAGTCCTTTAAACCGCCTCCGAGCCCCCCCAAGACTAGTAGCAGCAAAAGTAACTGTAACATCACCTAGTGAGGGGCAAAGGAGGAACTTCTGAGGCCTCCCATTGGGCTTAATGCTATCGCTGTATGGGGCGCTCAGGGTTCCCAATTTGGAGATGCATAAATGCACAACAGGAACTGTAAGAGCTGTGAGGGAGTCCAATATGGCTTTCACTCTTTCATAGCCCCCCATCGCCATCTTGTGGGTCGCTGTTAAAACCCATAGCTACCACCCACTGTGACCAGTAGAGCTCGCTAGCTTGTAGTCCTAAAACCCGGAAGTGAGTTACCTCTGGTTCGTTCAGCCTTTCCTATGGGGAAGGAATGGGGTTTTGGGATAACCTCTGACCTTATTTTCAGTGTTTAACACAGGCTTAGGAGATCTTATACAGTACACTTTGTTCTATGAGATAATATCAGTCAGTTAACATGACCTTTATTCATGTGCTTTTTTTATTACATAAATGCTTCAAAATTCACAAAGTGACATTAGCTGATGAAGATTAACTCCTAGAACAAAACAAACAAGATCTCCTAACCCTGTGTTTACCACAGACCTTATTTTCAGTGTTTATCTAAAAACGACAGTCATTTTCCCCATAGGCTTTGTTCATCGAACCGTGGCGGAGTTAGTGCCTACAAAAAGACACGACTATTTCTCCATACAGCCTCTTGGACTTCAAGCTGTGACTTCATCACTCACCTTACTGTCAACACTACAAGAGAGTATGAGGACTCTGAACAGATTCACTGGGTATATTTAAGTCAGGACTTATTGTACATACGTGGTAATAGGTCAGCTTGTTTTCCAGCGGATTTTTTTTGCACTGACCTCTTACGTGATTTGTCTTTAATGTTTTGGGAGTTTGTGTGGGATTGTGTTATTATGCCTGTCCGTTGACTTTGTCCCTCTCCAATACTTATAGCCTATGTCTGGGTTGTGTTCATTAGGGCATGCGATGGAAAACGTTTTGCAGCGGAAACCGAAAATTTGAGTTTTTTTTTTTTCTTGAACAAGCTCATGTTGTCCTTTCTTGTTTGTCTTTTTTATTTTTATTTGCTGCTTACTGAACATGACCCTGGTTTGATATGGCTCAGAAACACATTGAGTGATTATTATTTTCAAATCTCACACAGATTTGCCAACAAATGTAAAATATTGAAACTGCAGCTAATTTTTAACATTTTATTATTAGCTCTCTGCACTCTGGCAAAGTATTTGTGTGTCTGTTTTAATGATTTTATTAGGAAGGTTAGTTAAGAACAAAGTCTTATTTTCAATGACAGCCTAGGAACAGTGGGTTAACTGCCTTGTTCAGGGGTCGAACGACAGATTTGACCTTGACAGCTCGGGGATTCGATCTTGCAACCTTTCGGTTACTAGTCCAACGCTCTAACCACGCGGCTACCTGCCGATCATCCATCTGTTGGTCTTCTTCTGTGTGTTGCTCTGTCTGTTGACTTGGGTCCTTGTCCTGTTTGGCACCAGAATGTATAACACCAGTCTGGTCTGTGCTCATATGATTGATTTAAAAGCAAATGGGGTCAAGCTGTTATAGCAAAGAGTCATTGTAGATTACACTGGTTTCATTTCAGAATACCGTAAAGGGTGCAATATCAAACTGCTCTCCCTCACTTTGCAGTTTAAAGGTATACTCAGCAATATGACGTAGATGCAGAAAGTAAACCGCATGGGGGGGGGAACTTCCATAACAACTAAGCGTGAGGCTCTACTTCTATGCTGTTATTGTCCCGTGGCTACCAGGCTGTGAACAGTGTGAAGTGAAGTGTGAGAGTGAAGTCTTGCATCATGATCATCTCCATGTCTGCCGTGCTGCTCGTGGCAATGTCATTTAGCTGAGTCTACCTTTTAATGCTGATCAGAGAGCCAATGGTGTGTTGATCCAAGTCTGTTTGCTCATTCATGGCCCTTTGCCCTGAGTGACCCTATGAGTAACCAATAGGTGCCTGGCTTTTTACCGGTATCATGATTTATCTTGAAGTATCAGTAGGATTTTTGGGGGAATGCCGCAAAGGGCTAAAATATCTTTCATCTGAATCACTTTGATAAGTGGTTATGTTAACTTGTGACTTACTAACTTTGGACTCCAGTAAACTTTAAATGTATCCAGATAAAGCAAATTCCATACAGCCTTAATAAAAAAAAGTTCATATTCACAATTTTATTTATACCCATTTGTTTGTAAATAATATTCTGTTTTTTGTTGTCTTATATTTTTGTAAAGGACAAAATTCTTAGAATGTATTTACACAGACATTCCCTATGCTCACTGCAAGAGAGGAAAACCAATGCATGACATTTCTGTTTCTACACCATTTTATTAAATAAAAGGTCAAGGAAAATAATCATTATTCAGGGTATTATAAGCACTACCTGTATGTGGTATAAGCTGCTGAGTTGATTGTAAGGATGATGAACGGTTTTGCAAATAAATGTGGCTGCATAGTTGCCATGGAAATTAAACTGGTGTACCTTTTTTATTCAAAATGATTTATTACTGAATAACTGTATTGTATACTTTTGATTAGTTGATTAAGTTGTGTATATTTAGTACTTACCCTACTCTTCCTGGGAACCAAACAGGAAACAAACACAAAACACAACAAATAATATACACTGCTCAAAAAAATAAAGGGAACACTAAAATAACACGTCCTAGTTCTGAATGAATGAAATATTCTTATTAAATACTTTTCTTTACATAGTTGAATGTGCTGACAACAAAATCACACATTATCAAATGTATCACCCCATGGAGGTCTGGATTTGAAGTCACACTCAAATGCTCAATTGGATTCAGGTCTGGGGAACGGGCGGGCCAGTCCATAGCATCAATGCCTTCCTCTTGCAGGAACTGCTGACACACTCCAGCCACATGAGGTCTAGCATTGTCTTGCATTAGGAGGAACCCAGGGCCAACCACACCAGAATATGGTCTCATAAGGGGTCTGAGGATCTCATCTCGGTACCTAATGGCAGTCAGGCTACCTCTGGCGAGCACATGGAGGGCTGTGCGGCCCCCCAAAGAAAAGCCACTCCACACCATGACTGACCCACCGCCAAACCGGTCATGCTGGAGGATGTTGCAGGCAGCAGAACGTTCTCCACGGCGTCTCCAGACTGTCACGTCTGTCCCGTGCTCAGTGTGAACCTGCTTTCATCTGTGAATAGCACAGGGCGCCAGTGGCGAATTTGCCAATCTTGGTGTTCTCTGGCAAATGCCAAACGTCCTGCACGGTGTTGGGCTGTAAGCACAACCCCGACCTGTGGACGTCGGGCCCTCATACCACCCTCATGGAGTCTGTTTCTGACCGTTTGAGCAGACACATGCACATTTGTGGCCTGCTGGAGGTCATTTTGCAGGGCTCTGGCAGTGCTCCTCCTGCTCCTCCTTGCGCAAAGGTGTAGGTAGCGGTCCTGCTGCTAGGTTGTTGCCCTCCAGGGCCTCCTCCACGTCTCCTGATGTACTGGCCTGTCTCCTGGTAGCGCCTCCATGCTCTGGACACTACGCTGACAGACACAGCAAACCTTCTTGCCACAGCTCGCATTGATGTCCCATCCTGGATAAGCTGCACTACCTGAGCCACTTGTGTGGGTTGTAGACTCCGTCTCATGCTACCACTAGAGTGAAAGCACCGCCAGCATTCAAAAGTGACCAAAACATCAGCCAGGAAGCATAGGAACTGAGAAGTGGTCTGTGGTCACCACCTGCAGAACTACTCCTTTACTGAGGGTGACTTGCTAAATGCATATAATTTCCACCTGTTGTCTATTCCATTTGCACAACAGCATGTGAAATGTATTGTCAATCAGTGTTGCTTCCTAAGTGGACAGTTTGATTTGTGATTGACTTGGAGTTACATTGTGTTGTTTAAGTGTTCTGTTTATTTTTTTGAGCAGTGTACATAATACGATGTCACCTGTTTCTGCCTCATGCTTCAGTAAACAGGAGATGGCTCCTGCCCTATGAGCCGTTCTGGCTCCTGCCCCATAAGCCGTTCTGGCGCCTGCCCTATGAGCCGTTCTGGCTCGCACCAACATAATACCTACATACCTACATAATACTGTGCAAATTACAATACAAAATATATTAAAAAATGTCTCTCTTCACAGTCCCCGTTGTGCCATAATGTGATATTTTATCTGGTTTTATTGCTAGCTTGAGTTTTGGGGTGATATTATTGGCTATTCAAAGCTTTGGCAATGTCAGTGCGCGAGCGGTGGGAATTTTTTGTTTGTCTTTGTCCTCTCCGACCCCTTGGCTGTCGGTATCAAGCTCAAGTGAAGTAAAACGGTGGGGGGTCTGAATTGATTAGTCGCCCCGGGGTTATTGGCTCCGCAGCCCCTAGCTCGCGGCCTCTCCGCAGCGGCTCTGAATGCCGGCGGTCAAAAGTCACGCGAAGGTTGAAGGGTCACGTTCAATGAAAGCGAAGGGAGTTTGCTTCTCATAGCCCTTTGAGCCGTGTGGAGACAAAGATGAGTCACACACCATTGAAAATGTGTCGCTTTACGTCTTGCCACCTGACCGTGGCATCTCTGAGCTTTGTGTGAATGATGGGTGTAAACTGACCGACGCGTCTAGACTTCGACTTGAACACAACCAAACGTAAACAACATGTTTCTATGCATGCGCTATCAGTGTCAAGTTGCGCATATTTCTTGCCAGTTCTGCTGTGCGCGCCTCCTCAAAATGTGATTCTTTCTCATTCAAATAGCCTATCTAGTCTTATTAATCCCACATTTAAAAAGTTGTCTATGTTCATGACATATTCAATATTTAATATCAACATTTTACACGTTCTAGATAAACTAGAATTACACCATAGTCTACTCATTGCGTAAAAGTCGATTGCGTAAAAAACGGAATTAGACACTTATGTCAACTTATTTATCAGTGTGCATTTATTTTATTTGTTTTATTTCACCTTTATTTAACCAGATAGGCCAGTTGAGAACAAGTTCTCATTTACAACTGCGACCTGGCCAAGATAAAGCCAGTGCATGGGTTCACTAGCAAACAAGAAGTACCTCCTGTTAGGAAACTTCTCAATCAATGCCCATTTATATGAGCATTATGAGCAACACTTCTAGAGTTTTTGTCTGGACGCATGAAACATTGATGGATTTCTCACCGGAATGTTTGGCCCAGTGCGTACTGTTGTTGGGACAGCTTGACAACACCGCCCTATCAAGATTCCTTTGATGTCTTTACAATGTTTGTCCAGTTGCTTAGCGCATGGTGCTGCTTCATAAAAGTTTCAGACACTGGACAACCATGGGGGCGGTCAGAGGCGCTGCCCTTCCTACCTCTAGTCACACCAAAACCGATATTGCGACTCTCTCTCTCTATCTCTTTGTGTAGTGAGTTGACTCCGCACGCATTGGAAGTCAGCGTAGATATAGCCAGATTTTTTTGTTGTTGCAGTTTTCTGTTTTAGTCTAACGGTTTTGCGATTTTTATCACAGATGTTATTTTTGTCCTCTTATTCGAGGCTACTTGTTGAATCAATGTACAGCGCAGAGGGAGATCTTTTTGTTGGACAATGGTTTATTCATCTGAAATTTGAGAACCGTTTCTCTTGCGTGGCGAGCGACAAATTGGCACTTGTACCCAGATTGGTTACGCACAAACTGGATGGCTGCATTTGAACAAAATGGACGTATTTTCCTGAGGGGCTGCACGGAAGTTATGGAACTTGTTGATGGATGACTTTCATGAAAGTTCCTTTTAAAATGAATATATCTTCCCTCAGCTGTCGAGGGGTTGGGGGTGGAAAGAACGTGGACACAAACCAGCCAAAAGCACTTATATGCCCAAAAGGACTCTTATCAGGACGCGCTGGTTGGTCCTCTCTTGTGTTTTTGGTTTGCCTCTGCGTCTTCCCACAACAGACGTGGAGTGCAAGTCTAGCTGGTTCCAAAGTGGAACATCCAGGAGTTTGTCCCAACAAGCTGAATGCTAACCTTTGGGTTGATGCACAAAGCACCTGCGAACGGGAATGTGAAGTTGACGAGGTGAGGCATTTATATGTATTCAATATTTAATTTCACAATCCATTGTCTGTCATTTGTTTATGACGAACTTAAACAGTTGTAAGGAAATGTGTTATACTGTGTGACTACACATCCATTACATTTTATTTTTCTTTTATTAGGCCTACCACTTGGTGTTTGTTGTTTTTAAATATACTATGTATTTTTACCTCAGTAAATGCCTGTTGTTATTCTCCAGGACTGTGCTGGCTTTGAGAAATGCTGCACCAATGTGTGTGGACTCTTCAGCTGTGTGGCCGCCCGTTTCTCTGATGGCACCCCTGCTCAGCCGGATGGCCAGGGCGGAGGAGAGAAGGGCCCCGGGGGCCAGGGCTCCATCGCCACCTGCCAGGGCTTCATCTGCAGCCAACAGGGGGCCACCTGCGACATCTGGGAGGACCAGCCCATCTGCAAGTGCCAGGACCACTGCGAGAAGGATCCCAGCTTCACCTGTGCCTCCGACGGACTCACCTACTTCAACAAGTGTTACATGGATGCTGAGGCGTGTACACAGGGTGTGACACTAACTGTGGTGACCTGCCGGTTTCATCTATCTGGGCCTCAAACAAGTCCACTCCCCCAGGACACAACAGCCAATCCGACGCTGACGTCCTTCCTGGAAGACCCCATTCCCCCAACGCTCTTCTCCAACCCCAGCCACCAGTCGGTCTACATAGGCGGCACGGTGAGTTTCCACTGCGATGTAATGGGTGTCCCGCGGCCCGTCGTGACCTGGGAGAAGCAGAGCGAGCGCCACGAGAGCCTGGTAATGCGGCCCGACCGGATGTACGGCAACGTGGTCATCACCAACATTGGCCAGCTAGTCGTCTACAACGCCCAGGTGTGGGACACAGGCATCTACACTTGCGTCGCCCGAAATGCAGCTGGTGTCCTCCGTGCCGACTACCCTCTCTCTGTCATCCGTCGGACCGAGGACGACATCTTCTCAGAGGACCCCGAGATGGCGGGAATGCCCATGGGGCCCCCGTTTTCGCCCACCGACTGCCTGGCGGAGCTGGACCGGCGGGAGTGCTCTGCCGAGCGCTACGTTGACTGGTACTACGACGCCGAGCAAGGTACCTGCCTGGCCTTCTCCAACGGGGGCTGCGATGACAGCCGCAACCGCTTCGAAACCTACGAAGAGTGCCAGGCATCCTGCCAGAGGGAGGGGATGGGGATCTGTTCCTTACCTGCGGTCCAGGGCCCCTGCAAGAGCTGGGAGGCCCACTGGGCCTGGAACTCCCTCTTGAAACAATGCCAGGCCTTTGCTTATGGCGGTTGCCAGGGCAACAGCAATCGCTTTCGATCCAAGAAGGAGTGCGAGGCAAACTGTCCGCAGTCCAAACGACGAGTCTGCAAAACATGCCGGGTCAAAGGTAAAATCGTCCCGAGCCTGTGTCGGAGCGATTTTGCCATTGTCGGTCGATTGACGGAACTGATCGAGGACCTCGATTCTGGGATCGCCCGGTTCAGTCTAGAGAAGATCCTCCGCGACGAGAAGATGGGCTTGGCATTCTTTAACACCCGCCACCTGGAGGTGACCCTGGCTAAGATGGACTGGAGCTGCCCCTGCCCCAACATCACCATGGAGGAGGGCCCCCTATTGGTCATGGGGGATGTACAGGACGGCATGGCCGTGATACATCCCGACAGCTACGTCAGACCCATCTCCGATAAGAGGCTGAAGAGGATTCATGAAGTCTTGGAGAAGAGGACCTGTGAGATGCTGCAGAGGTTCCGGGACTAGGGGCTCTATTCGATTCGTATCTCGGAAGTTCAGCGTTGCAGTGCGATTTAAAGGCAATTATCCCGCATTAGAGGAGACTGCATTCACGGTAAACACTGCAAATGTCGGCTCAATAGGAAATTACCTTCACATTTCTATCACGCAATCTAATGCTTCAGCAAGACAGATTGAATAGAGCCCTAGAACTGATCACCCCAACTTGGGCTGTCATAGCAAGGCTAATATACAATGGCATAGCCCTACAATGACATTTTCTGAAATGGAACGCACCCTACAGGTTGTGAGTAACTCTTCGGTGGAGTTTGTGCCATGATGTCCTGTATCAAATTACAGTGCATTTCTTTCTGACACTGTTTTCATTGTCCAGAAAAATCAAGCACTGACTTTTCAAACAATGCCAATGTTGTACATAACACAATCACATTGAGATGTGTAAATACCATTATTCAAATAGGTTTATTCAAATGTAATGTTTCATGTGTAAGATAACTTGTATTCAGTGTAACGTGCCATACTGTTTTCTAGTGATAATTCTATGCTGAAGTGGTGTAATGTTTCTCCTTTTTTTGAAATCCCATAACTTCAATGCATACTTCTTAAAGGTAAATTAATACTCCAAGTTGATTGAAAAAAATGTTATACTTTTTTCCTACACTTTTCTGATGTGGGTGTCATGCAAAAGCACCTTCCTACAACAATCCTATTCATTTTAATCAATAAAAGCGAGCGCCATACATTTTGAAGTTACCAAACAAATCACCTATGAGGAAATGACTTGTGTAGATCGGAGTTGGAAGGTGAGGGAATTATTGGATTTGGCATTGATTCAAATAAGGTATCAGTTCAGGTTCATTTTCAACCAAGTGTTAAATATCCATTACTGGTAATGTTATACCCTGTACAGACAGGAGCGCGATGGTGCATTTGTGATGTTGGAATGGAACCCCAGAGAGGGCAGTGGACTTCACACCAGACTCTCCTTCCGGAACAGAAGGCACTTGTTGTTAGCTGGCATGTCAACCTAACGTTACAATGACAAGAGAAAGTGGTTATAAGCTGACATCACAAAATATTTCACACATTTTGAAGTAAGAAATGGGTCATGGATGTTTCAATGTGGCATCTTTTGCTATTAGAATACATTTGGTCTGACAGTTAATTTAACATGTTTGTGTTACTTACGCAGATCATTGGGTTTCATTCACATCGTTATGAAATTCCTAAATGACTGATATTTGGAGTATCGCTTCTTACCATTTTCTCCAGGAACAAGCCACTCCTCTCTGCCACAGACCTGAGCAGGGTGACGTCCCTTAGGCCCCACTCTGGATTTCTATAAGACATCAACAGTTTGAGTTATTTGCTTCGATAATGTGTGGTCAAATAGCAGATATATTCAGATTCCGGCATTATTGTAGTTCTCACTTACCTCGACCTTAGACTGAGGTCAAAGTCGATGTTGCTTTGTGGAGTGATTTGTCCATTTAACGCATAGGGCTAGAGAGACGACATTAGAAGACGTAAGACAAGTTCATGAGGGCAATTTTTCACAGTGAGTTCGAAATTGGACTCCCTAAAAACACACCACTTCGATACAAGTGGCTTTTAGTAGCAGTTTAGGAGAGCATTTTCCCCAATCCTTTCCCTAACCTTAACCTAATTCTCCTCACTTGCTACGTACATGTTTGAAACCTGCTGCGTAAGTTCTGCTAACCTGCAACGAAAAGGTATATCAAAGTTGCATATTTTTAGGGAGTCCCAGTTCTAAATATGGGAAATACACAAATATCGCTTCCAACATCCTTTCTTCTACATGCTTATTTACTGCCAACATCAGGTTGAGGATATAGTCAACACTGCTTGTAACACCATTATAATATACCCCGTATGTCAGCAGTACTCCTTGTGGTTTCAGGATGGTTCCCGCTCCTTTGAACAAACCCTGTGGGTAAAAACATAACATCACACGATAATGAGTAGTGTAATAATGACTAGTTTGCAATAAAAGTATCATGTATCATCGGTTAGTGGACCATTAACTGTGTATTTGTAAGAGCATCTGTATAGACAATATGTAGGCCAAGACAGTATTCACCTCAGTGCAGGCCATTGGGGAGATATGGATCATGTTGATGTTGAGTACCAGGTCCAAGGACTCGGGCTGGATCCCACCCCAGTTTTCACAGGGTAGAGAGGCGTCAAGGTGGATGGCAGGCTTCACGTTCGGCAGGTTGTGATGCGCTCTGTATGCGTCTATACTGGTGGCGGGGACAAAATAGATAATTCTCATTGTAAGCATCAACAACAAATAATAGCTGCTGATATAGGCCTAAAGAAAGAGTTAGGCCTACTATTATTATCAACATGAATTCCTAGTAACCTATTTTGAATAACAGGCAGCTTTGGATTTTGGGAAAAACAACTCAGATCTGGACTCACTGAACCGTTATGCCTAACGTTACCACATTATGTATTAATTTGCAAGCTAAAAAAAAACCTCTTTAAACTCACCTGGCTAAAGATTGTCGGTCAAATTCTGACGGCTGCCAGGTAATATTTCGTAATCCCTGTGCGAAGTGGGTGACATGTTGCCCCGTACCAGACGATATCTCCAGTGCATTCAACGGTTTCGCCGTATCCACACTCTCACGGAGCACCGCAAGGATGGGTTCCTTATTTCTCTCGGCGGCAGGTGCATTGAGCATTTGGGCAACTCCTGGATACACTCTCCGCGCTAAAAGATGCAATTGTTTCCACCACTCCAGTTGAACTAGTTGGCTGTGCAAGTTAGTCACAACAGAGCTCTGAACAATATCGCCTCAGGACTATAACAATAGTAATCGACTTCCGCGATGTGTCGCGTGATTAACACGTCACCCGGCCTAGTGTAATAACTGCAACGTTATAATGTGCATTTTTCCTGAGATTGCAGTTCCTTAGGATGGAGTAGCAGGGTGATTCTTCAACTACAGGGCACTTCTATGTCCTCTTGGTACATTTTGTGAATTTTATTTAAAAAAATATACATATATATATATATATATATTGTTGTTCTTTAAGTATTATATTAAATTCACACTACAATCACTCCAGATTTTTTTAACACCTCTCTGTCAAGTATTTTAGCTTCTTTTCATATGCAATTTATCCCTCAATTTCACTGTTTTGCCCTTGTCCCTGACGCAGATTTTTGTGCTTCTACTATGTTTTGCTATTAAAAATCATTAATAATTACACATTATAAGGTTATCTACTCGAGAGAGAGAATATATATCAATATTTATTGTGAGTATGCCTTTATATTGTTTTTTTTTACACAAAAAATGTCCACCACTGGGGGCAAATTCCTCATTTAATAATGTTTTTTCAAGATAATGTTAATTTAGTTACCATGGAAACGTATTGGGCCACTGAAGCACATGACTGCAGCAGACAATTGTTCCTGATGTGATGTCCAGAAGTTGAAGAAAAATCTAGGTAAATATTGCTTGTGTAGAGAATGTTATTTATTGTCAGCCATTTCCAAACAAGCTATAATTGATTTAATTCGTGGTAGAATTTAGATGTTTTTTGTATATTTGATGTATTTAGTGTTAGCTATATGTTAGCTGTAATACTAGCCAAAGCATGCTGAGCAGCCTGTCATTTTTCTCCAATAACTGTAGAAGCTCATTTCCATCACAGTCATTTCGATCACAAACTTAACTGTGGTGGAAATGACTAAAGTCCATTATGTTATTAATTGTATTTTTATTTTATTTTTTACTTTAGGCTTATTTAATAATGTTATAAATTAGTTTATTCTAGACAAGCCTCCAAGGTGTGCACAAGTTGAGAACTTAAGTAGTTAGCCATTAAAATAATAGATGTATTAATTGTTTTTAGAAGATGCCACATAAAACAGCACAGAGGACACAGACATAGAAACAAAATAAAAAATGATCCTATATGATACCAGTAACATCTGCAAAAAGACAGGGAGAGATACTGGAAGAAAAAAGAGAAGGGAGAAGTGAAATCTCTCTCTGAGCTTACAAAGTGACAACAAAGAAGTAAGAGATGGCAATGAAAATGCAACCAATGGAATAGAAGACAGACTTTAAAGAGAACAGTTGCAATGGGAGACCAACCTATCAGCCAACACACCACCTCAGTCACCAGATGACTTGCAGCCAGAACATGAGGCCAACATACCTGCTCTTGCCTTATCTGCCCCTGATGCATGCCCTGATACCCCTTCCTCATTGTCCTCAACAGGAATGAGAAGTCGAATAATTGCTGCAAGGAAAAAGGTTGGAAAAGGTTGCTCAGAAACATACAAAGATCTTTGCATGGCAAATGTCAAACTTGATAAAGCTTCAAGGAAAGCTGAGAAATACCAAACAAGGTATGATCAACTGATGAAGAAAATGGAGAGACAAGATTCCCCAAAGACAAAGACTAAACAGCTAATGGCGGGAACTCCGAAGAACTTGAGAAGGATTTTATTGTTTCAAAATGCCATCATTGCAGAGTTAAAGCCAAAGTATAAAAAAAACGTGCAGTGCCAAGGACAAACAAGTGGCTTCAAAAATGCTCAGAGGCAACATCCTGAGAAAGTATGGCCTGGCCAAAGCCTCAAACAGACAATTTTGATTTTCAGCAAAAGCAATGAAGGCAAATGAAAACAGGCCAACAAGTCTTTAATACTCCAAGAAAAAGTAGTGGAACAGAATTAGCACTGCCACAGAAGAGAAAACCACTCGATTCTATCAACGGGATGACAACAGCAGAGCAACAACAGGGGGAAAAGGACACACTAACGAGGAACAAGAAAAAAAAAGCAGATGCGCTTCTTTTCAGACATTTAAGAGGGAATATTCAGAGATTAAAATGTCCTACTATGAATTCTGCAAAATATGTCATCTTTTGGGTTGTCAAGCCAACAGTCCAAGATGGGGACACATGCCTCTGCAAAACCCCACGCCAACCTCCAGTTCATGTCAGACAAACTACAGCATCACAAAGGGATCAGCTGCAGCAACAATGAGAAAGTTATTGAGTCTTTGTGCTGTGAGAACCTGAAGAAAGAGTGCATGTACACAGAGTGCTCCCTTTGTCAAGCCAAAGAGCATAAAACATCTGACTTTGATGTTGTTGAGCAGACAATGGTGGCTTGGTTGGGAAAACAAAGCTGAAGAGAGAGAAGAACAACAACAACAATTAGGGAAACATGGAGAAGTTCACAGTGCATTTGACAGTAAAAGAAAGGGAGTGTGGCACTGCAGATTCTACTGGAGGACTTCTTCAAAGGATTGAAAGAGAAGTTGGGGAAACAGGTGTACAACATTCCACACCAATACTCCAAACTGAGAGAATTAAAAGAGAATCTGCGGAAAGAGGAGATCATCGTGCAGATTGACTTGGCAGAGAACTACCTGTGTAAATACACCAGTGAAATCCAGGCAGTTGATGATTCTCACAATCAGGTGACCCTCCACACCTGTGTTGGATATACTACAAATGATACAGTTCCCCTTTGCTCACTATTTTATCAGGTGTTGAATTCGAGGGGATGCCCATTTTAGGAATCCCTGTAGGAATTCCTATCCTATTTCATGAATAATCATTTGATATTTCATGTGTAGGCGTCTACGGCAAAGTAAGTCTACCATCTCATTTAAATTACTGCACCGTTGGCGCTAGGAGCACAAGCATTTCGCTACACCCACAGTAACATCTGCTAAATATGTGTATGTGAACAATAAAATTGGATTTGATTTAAATGTGGGTTATGAAATAGTGAGATGGTGATTATTGTACTTGCCTTTGAGTCATGGTATTGAAATTAAGACTTGAAAACTTCAAAAGCACCTATAAGTAGAAGAACAGTTATTGCATTAAGACAATAGGAAATCATTCTGATGTTTGCTTCTCTTTTAAACAATGTTGGTACTACGTTGGTAATGGTTAGTTCTACGTTGGTAATGGTTGGTATTACGTTGGTATTGACATTCACAACTCCCTGTTTCTATTGCAGAACTCAATACAGGACCGTATACATGCAACTACAAACTGCTTGTCATCAGCACTGAGTGATTTCCACAGTCTTCATGTCCTCCATTTTGGCTCTGTACATTGTCCATGTGTCCCGGTGCCGTGCCGTTAGTGGACCCCTGCCTCAGGGGCGGGAAACTGAACGCTCCAGTTCTGGGTTCAGACAGAGGAAAGTCTGGTTCTTATCGTTATTATTGCTGTTGTTACTAGTAGTGGTGGTGACTACCGACTCGCTAAAGATAGTGTCTGAGAAGACAGAGTCTAGATTGAACGGGGTGCCACCGAAGAGGGATTCCTGGCAGGTGGATTTGGGTCGATCGGTGGCTACCTCTGGGTCTCCTGGGGTTTGCTCGGTGGTGGTGGTTGATTATCAGTGTCTGGTTCTTCTGTATTGTTCTGCTTGTTCTGCTGGCTTATTGCGGTGATCTCCTTTGAGACATGACTGAGTCATGGTATTGAAATTGAAACCTGAAACCTGAAATGTTGTGCTGGCTACATCATGTAGATGCTCTGTTACATCATCAGCAGTGAGTGGACAACTCGGGGGAAACGACTGGCTCCACACTGCAGCCTCTCTGATGTTCATATATATCACAGTACAATGTTACCTGAACAAATACTCTACTACACATGTGTGTGGAGCCTCAGTCATATACCATTGAATTGGCAGAAAGGATTGAGCCTTCGTCAAAAATAATAGTATTTTCTGATTGTTCTTGGTGAATGTCAGTTTTGTTTGATAAATAACAGACAATAGGACTCAAGCATATATCAAATTGTCCTTCTGTTTGTCTAACCATCATATAATGCCTATAGCCAGAACCGTGTATTGTAATAGAAGACTGCCTGTACAGTTCTTTAAATTCTCTATTCGTAGCATCCTTTTCTGAGAGCTCTATTTCACTCAATAGTCGAATATGGTGAATTTTTTAAAAATGTTTTCTGAATGCTTTGTACACATGTGCAAGTGTGTGTACAAGGCACTGAACTGGAGAGATAGGGCAAAATGACTATAGGCGCGGGTACGCCTACACTGC
The DNA here is from genome assembly GCF_013265735.2 of Oncorhynchus mykiss. Taxonomy (NCBI): domain Eukaryota; kingdom Metazoa; phylum Chordata; class Actinopteri; order Salmoniformes; family Salmonidae; genus Oncorhynchus; species Oncorhynchus mykiss. The sequence continues at coordinate 15,363,755 of NC_048577.1, read as the reverse complement.
CCAGGTGAGGAAAAGTGCAGGGCTGAGGACACTCATTTCTGTGACAGTGCGCACGTCCTGCGCTTTTACGCACGGTCTCTTTGCAGTAATGCATAAACGTTGTTATGGTGGTATGACACTAGATTACTCTATATTTTATAATCAATTAAAAATAAGAAATTAAACTTGTTTACATTTTGTTTATGGCTATAGCTTGTGGTAAAGCGAATTAGAATTCCATTCTGATTCGAAACAATGTGCAATGACGTGTTCCATCTCTATGCGACCGAGAGGGTCACAATGCCGACGCTTCACATGGAACTCCAGAACCCAAGAGATATGTCCAGAACTCTCAATAAATCGTCAGTTCTTGATCGACAAACAACGAGAGAGACAGCATTATTATGGCAAGCTTTTCATGCATCTTCCCTGAAGACAGACGTTGTTCCATTAAGGACAACGAAGTCAATTCAGGTATGAACAATAACATACATTTCCGTCTGTAAATACAAATATTAATTGAAGGTGTAATTCCTACTGGAAAGGAAATAAAAAACAACATAGAAGATACGGCTTTAGGGGTTTGTTGTTAGTTACCAAACAATGTAACCATGCGAAATGAAGTTTTCCAGCTGACAATGGTTTTATTTTGGCCGATGAAAATGCTTTATGTCCCAATTATCTCTCTCTCTTCCACCCAAAATGTGCACTTGTTCACCTCCCTTTACTGATTTGAAAGGAAATGACTGGTATATTAAATATGGCTAAAACTCTACCTAGCCCCTACTAGCTGAATGTTTTTAGATTTGTGGGAAGTGGTGAATGAGTGCACACTTCAGCAGAAATGAGATGTTATTGGGATGCATGAAGAATATGAAGAATGCAATGAAGAATATCCCTTAATTGTAATGCTGAAATCAGTTTAGTTAACCCTGTGTTGGTGTTTCTGTCAGGGTGGATGTCAACGGTGACCCAACTCAACGCCCTTGGTGGTCCAGAGTCAGAGAGTCGGAAAATTGTTCAGAGCTTTGCAGAGGTACTTGGTGACAAGTACCACTACGAGAATGCCATCGACAGCTCTCTGCTCTGGACTGTTGGGTACACCCCCTACATTCCCCCAGCTCTGAAAGGAAGAAGCTTCCCTTCTGTCGAGAGCTTCTTCCTGGATGAGTGGGAGCCACTGACACTCCTGCAGACTTCTCAGGTTCTGTCCACCAGTGTTTCCATCGAGGAAGACAACCGGATCCAGTCTGCTGCAGGCCTAGTGTCTCAGCTTCTGTCTACCAGTGTTTCCATCGTGGAGAATGACCTGATCCAGTCTGCTGCAGGCCTAGTGTCTCAGGTTCTGTCCACCAGTGTTTCCATCGTGGAGAATGACCTGATCCAGTCTGCTGCAGTCCTAGTGTCTCAGGTTCTGTCCACCAGTGTTGCCATCGTGGAGAATGACCTGATTCAGTCTGCTGCAGGCCTAGTGTCTCAGGTTCTGTCCACCAGTGTTTCCATCGTGGAGAATGACCTGATCCAGTCTGCTGCAGTCCTAGTGTCTCAGGTTCTGTCCACCAGTGTTTCCATCGAGGAAGACAACCTGATCCAGTCTGCTGCAGGCCTAGTGTCTCAGGTTCTGTCCACCAGTGTTACCATCATGGAGAATGACCTGATCCAGTCTGCTGCAGTCCTAGTGTCTCAGGTTCTGTCCACCAGTGTTGCCATCGTGGAGAATGACCTGATCCAGTCTGCTGCAGGCCTAGTGTCTCAGGTTATGTCCACCAGTGTTTCCATCGTGGAGAAAGACCTGATCCAGTCTGCTGCAGTCCTAGTGTCTCAGGTTCTGTCCACCAGTGTTGCCATCGTGGAGAATGACCTGATCCAGTCTGCTGCAGGCCTAGTGTCTCAGGTTCTGTCCACCAGTGTTACCATCGTGGAGAATGACCTGATCCAGTCTGCTGCAGGCCTAGTGTCTCAGGTTCTGTCCACCAGTGTTTCCATCGAGGAAGACAACCTGATCCAGTCTGCTGCAGGCCTAGTGTCTCAGGTTCTGTCCACCAGTGTTACCATCGTGGAGAATGACCTGATCCAGTCTGCTGCAGGCCTAGTGTCTCAGGTTCTGTCCAGCAGTGACGCTAGAGTGAAGGATCGTGATGATTCCACACTGAGAGACTCCAACCAACCTGAGGTCCATGTGGCTGATGTCTCAACCAAGAGAAGTAGACTAGTCATCACTATTTCTATGTTTTCAACCGAGAGTTGCAATGCTTCGGTCCATGAGGTTGATGCTATTGCTACCAGCCTGGAGCACTCTGCTGAGAAAATGTCTACCTCTACCGCTGATGGCCACATTGTTTCATCCACTGCTGTAGCCAATCAGAAGGAAACAAGGGGCGGATTCGTCTCATCTCTACGGAGACTGTTCACAAGAAAGAACAGGATGCCTGTCAGTAATACTTATATACTTATATAATCTTTTGTACTGTAATATGTTATCATTTATTAACTATTGTTATACTAATATCCAGTGTTAATGGTTGTCTTTAAAATATTTTTCTCTGTTGTCTACTTGTCTGTTTTCAGGCTAAAGTGGCTTCCAAGAAGGAGCACATTCACTTGGTTGACCGCCTCAATGCTGAAGTCACCCACTGAGGGCACTCACTCACTGCTGAAGGCATCCAGAATGATGCTTCTGTTTCTCCTCAACGCCACCTACACCCCTGCCCCTCTCCCCCACACCAAACCCTACCAGGGTTGGGGTGAATTCCAGATATATTCAGTCAATTCAGCAAGTCAACTAAAATTCCAATTCCAATTGTTTCTCATAGGAGGCAATGAGGTAAATTTGAATTGCTATTGGAATTTCAGTTTACTTACTGAATTGACTGAATTGAAAATGAATTGACCCCAACCCTGATCCCTAAGCCCCCACCCCATCCATTTCTATCTTCAGTAAACTTTGTAGAATTTTATTTGAATGTGTTTTGGATCTTCATTAAAACCCACAATACATCTCTAATGAGGGTCACTCATGTTACACATCTAGATTTATCATCAAATATCGTAGAATTCAACAACAAATGCAGTGGTTTAGCAGTTCAACTTCAGTACTTGTCAATGAGTAACTGCACTGTGACCTTCAGAAACATGTAACATTGTGGAAAAACTGAAAACTTTTGCTGACATTTGGTTACAATGTAACTACACTGAACAAAAATATTAGCGCAACATGTAAAGTATTGGTCCCATGTTTCATGAGCTGAAATAAAATCCCAGAAGTGTTCCATATGTACAAAAAGGTTATTTCTCTCAAATGTTGTGTTTACATCCCTGTTAGTGAGCATTTCTCCTTGGCCAAGATAATCCATCCACCTGCCAGGTGTGGCATATCAAGAAGCTGATTAAACTGCATGATCATTACACAGGTGCATCTTGTACTGGGGAAAAGAAGAGGCCACTTTAAAATGAGCAGTTTTGTCACACAACACAATGCCACAGATGTCAGAAGTTTTGAGGGAGCGTGCAATTGGCATGCTGACTGCGGAAATGTTCACCAGAGCCATTACTAGAGAAGTCAATGTTAATTTCTTTACCATAAACTTTCCAATGTCGTTTTAGCGAATTTGGCAGACCACACCAGGGTCTGAGGAGTATTTCTGTCTGTAATAAAGCCCGTTTGTAGGGAAAAACTCATTCTGATTAGCTGGGCCTAGCTCCCCAGTGGGTGGGTCTGGCTGCCAGGTGGGTGGGCCTATGCCATCCAAGGCCCTCCCATGGCAGCACCCCTGCCCAGGACCTAATTAATTTATTTCAATTGTTTGATTTCCTTATGTGAACTGCACCTCAGTCAAATCTTTCAAATTGTTGCATGTTGCGTTTATATTTTTGTCTGCACATTTTCTTGAGAATGACATGCGTTCTCACTCATTACTTCTAGAATCAGAAATGAAAACCGACTCAACGTAATATATTAAAGGAATGAAAAGGGCTTTATTCAACGGTGGCTCCTGAAGTCCCTGCACACATTTACATTTACAAGGTTCCATCTTCACTGAGGACAATCTCAGTATCGGATTTTAGCAGAGACAATGAAGCAGAGACAATGAAAAGCAAACAAATTAACAAACTGAACAAACCAAACAAAAACTCAGTCCCCACATGATATGTGACATGACACATGACCCGAAGAACCATATTGGTGCGTTTTTCCTAATCAGATGATTACTGATTGTGTTTGTTATTATAAGTTCACTGTAATGTCCAACGTTCTGAACTAACATGGTAATGTAATGTACATGTTGTCTACTAGTCTGTATGTGATATCAACACTCTGGACAGAGAGCTATGGTTTTTCGGTAGAAGGATTTATGTGTATAACTAGATCTACTGTATGGGACAACAAAAAGTACATATGAATAGGGAGTTGAAGCATTTGTAGAGTGACACGGCCTATTAACACAAATTAAAACACAAATATCAACACAGACTTATATAAATACTAATAAAAACATAATACTGAAAACTTTTGTCAAACAACAAAGGAAGATTGTCAATGTGCTTTTTTGAAAACAACAACTTATTCCCTAAAAGTACATTCTATTTATATCTTCATTTGGACTAAATATAAAAAATCTGTACATTAGAGAAACAAGTGTAGTATGTGAATGTGTCTTTGTATGTTTTCAGTTCATCTTATCATTATATACAGTCTATAATCTCAGCCCAGAAACAGAGATCTTATAATACTGTATAACACAGAGTTATAATGACTTGTGAAAAGTGCCTAAAACCAAAACATCACTACTTCAAAAGCACCTATAAGAAGAAGAACAGTTATTGCATCAACACAATAGGAAATAATTATGTTTGCATCTCTTTTAAACAATGTTGGTACTACATTGGTAATGATTAGTTCTACGTTGGTAATGGTTGGTACTATGTTGGTACTGACATCCACAACTCCCTGTTTCTATTGCAGAACTCAATACAGGACCGTATACATGCAACTACAAACTGCTTGTCATCAGCAATCAGCACGGAGTGATTTCCACAGTATTACTCTCACAGTCTTCTTGTCCTCCATTTTGGCTCTGTACATTGTCCATGCGTCCCAGTGCCGTGCCGTTAGTGGACTCCTGACTCAGGGCCGGGAAACGGACGTTACGCTCCAGTTCTGGGTTCAGACAGAGGAAAGTCTGGTTCTTATCGTTATTATTGCTGTTGTTACTAGTAGTGGTGGTGACTACCGACTCGCTAAAGATAGTGTCTGAGAAGACAGAGTCTAGGTTGAACAAGGTGCCACCGAAGAGGGATTCCTGGCAGGTGGATTTGGGCCGATCGGTGGCTACCTCTGGGTCTCCTGGGGTTTGCTTGGTGGTGGTGGTTGATTTTCAGTGTCTGGTTCTTCTGTATTGTTCTGCTTGTTCTGCTGGCTTATTGCGGTGATCTCCTTTGAGACATGACTGAGTCATGGTATTGAAATTGAAACCTGAAACCTGAAATGTTGTGCTGGCTACATCATGTAGATGCTCTGTTACATCATCAGCAGTGAGTGGACAACTCGGGAAAAATGACTGGCTCCATACTGCAGCCTCTCTAATGTTCATATATATCACAGTACAATGTTACCTGAACAAAAACTCTACTACACATGTGTGTGGAGCCTCAGTCATGTACCATTGAATTGGCAGAAAGTATTGAGCCTTCGTCAAAAATAATAGTGTTTTCTGATTGTTCTTGGTGAATGTCAGTTTTGTTTGATAAATAACAGACAATAGGACTCAAGCGTATATCAAATTGTCCTTCTGTTTGTCTAACCATCATATAATGCCTATAGCCAGAACCGTGTATTGTAATAGAAGACTGCCTGTACAGTTCTTTAAATTCTCTATTCGTAGCATCCTTTTCTGAGAGCTCTATTTCACTCAATAGTCGAATATGGTGATTTTTTTTTTATTGTTTTCTGAATGCTTTGTACACATGTGCAAGTGTGTGTACAAGGCACTGAACTGGAGAGATAGGGCAAAATGACTATAGGCGCGGGTACGCCTACACTGCCCAGGTGAGAAAAAGTGCAGGGCTGAGGACACTCATTTCTGTGACAGTGCGCACGTCCTGCGCTTTTACGCACGGTCTCTTTGCAGTAATGCATAAACGTTGTTATGGTGTTATGACACTAGATTACTCTATATTTTATAATCAATTAAAAATAAGAAATTAAACTTGTTTACATTTTGTTTATGGCTATAGCTTGTGGTAAAGCGAATTAGAATTCCATTCTGATTCGAAACAATGTGCAATGACGTGTTCCATCTCTATGCGACCGAGAGGGTCACAATGCCGACGCTTCACATGGAACTCCAGAACCCAAGAGATATGTCCAGAACTCTCAATAAATCGTCAGTTCTTGATCGACAAACAACGAGAGAGACAGCATTATTATGGCAAGCTTTTCATTCATCTTCCCTGAAGACAGACGTTGTTCCATTAAGGACAACGAAGTCAATTCAGGTATGAACAATAACATACATTTCCGTCTGTAAATACAAATATTAATTGAAGGTGTAATTCCTACTGGAAAGGAAATAAAAAACAACATAGAAGATACGGCTTTAGGGGTTTGTTGTTAGTTACCAAACAATGTAACCATGCGAAATGAAGTTTTCCAGCTGACAATGGTTTTATTTTGGCCAATGAAAATGCTTTATGTCCCAATTATCTCTCTCTCTTCCACCCAAAATGTGCACTTGTTCCCCTCCCTTTACTGATTTGAAAGGAAATGACTGGTATATTAAATATGGCTAAAACTCTACCTAGCCCCTACTAGCCGAATGTTTTTAGATTTGTGGGAAGTGGTGAATGAGTGCACACTTCAGCAGAAATGAGATGTTATTGGGATGCATGAAGAATATGAAGAATGCAATGAAGAATATCCCTTAATTGTAATGCTGAAATCAGTTTAGTTAACCCTGTGTTGGTGTTTCTGTCAGGGTGGATGTCAACGGTGACCCAACTCAACGCCCTTGGTGGTCCAGAGTCAGAGAGTCGGAAAATTGTTCAGAGCTTTGCAGAGGTACTTGGTGACAAGTACCACTACGAGAATGCCATCGACAGCTCTCTGCTCTGGACTGTTGGGTACACCCCCTACATTCCCCCAGCTCTGAAAGGAAGAAGCTTCCCTTCTGTCGAGAGCTTCTTCCTGGATGAGTGGGAGCCACTGACACTCCTGCAGACTTCTCAGGTTCTGTCCACCAGTGTTTCCATCGAGGAAGACAACCGGATCCAGTCTGCTGCAGGCCTAGTGTCTCAGGTTCTGTCCACCAGTGTTTCCATCGTGGAGAATGACCTGATCCAGTCTGCTGCAGGCCTAGTGTCTCAGGTTCTGTCCACCAGTGTTTCCATCGTGGAGAATGACCTGATCCAGTCTGCTGCAGTCCTAGTGTCTCAGGTTCTGTCCACCAGTGTTGCCATCGTGGAGAATGACCTGATTCAGTCTGCTGCAGGCCTAGTGTCTCAGGTTCTGTCCACCAGTGTTTCCATCGTGGAGAATGACCTGATCCAGTCTGCTGCAGTCCTAGTGTCTCAGGTTCTGTCCACCAGTGTTTCCATCGAGGAAGACAACCTGATCCAGTCTGCTGCAGGCCTAGTGTCTCAGGTTCTGTCCACCAGTGTTACCATCATGGAGAATGACCTGATCCAGTCTGCTGCAGTCCTAGTGTCTCAGGTTCTGTCCACCAGTGTTACCATCATGGAGAATGACCTGATCCAGTCTGCTGCAGGCCTAGTGTCTCAGGTTATGTCCACCAGTGTTTCCATCGTGGAGAAAGACCTGATCCAGTCTGCTGCAGTCCTAGTGTCTCAGGTTCTGTCCACCAGTGTTGCCATCGTGGAGAATGACCTGATCCAGTCTGCTGCAGGCCTAGTGTCTCAGGTTCTGTCCACCAGTGTTACCATCGTGGAGAATGACCTGATCCAGTCTGCTGCAGGCCTAGTGTCTCAGGTTCTGTCCACCAGTGTTTCCATCGAGGAAGACAACCTGATCCAGTCTGCTGCAGGCCTAGTGTCTCAGGTTCTGTCCACCAGTGTTACCATCGTGGAGAATGACCTGATCCAGTCTGCTGCAGGCCTAGTGTCTCAGGTTCTGTCCAGCAGTGACGCTAGAGTGAAGGATCGTGATGATTCCACACTGAGAGACTCCAACCAACCTGAGGTCCATGTGGCTGATGTCTCAACCAAGAGAAGTAGACTAGTCATCACTATTTCTATGTTTTCAACCGAGAGTTGCAATGCTTCGGTCCATGAGGTTGATGCTATTGCTACCAGCCTGGAGCACTCTGCTGAGAAAATGTCTACCTCTACCGCTGATGGCCACATTGTTTCATCCACTGCTGTAGCCAATCAGAAGGAAACAAGGGGCGGATTCGTCTCATCTCTACGGAGACTGTTCACAAGAAAGAACAGGATGCCTGTCAGTAATACTTATATACTTATATAATCTTTTGTACTGTAATATGTTATCATTTATTAACTATTGTTATACTAATATCCAGTGTTAATGGTTGTCTTTAAAATATTTTTCTCTGTTGTCTACTTGTCTGTTTTCAGGCTAAAGTGGCTTCCAAGAAGGAGCACATTCACTTGGTTGACCGCCTCAATGCTGAAGTCACCCACTGAGGGCACTCACTCACTGCTGAAGGCATCCAGAATGATGCTTCTGTTTCTCCTCAACGCCACCTACACCCCTGCCCCTCTCCCCCACACCAAACCCTACCAGGGTTGGGGTGAATTCCAGATATATTCAGTCAATTCAGCAAGTCAACTAAAATTCCAATTCCAATTGTTTCTCATAGGAGGCAATGAGGTAAATTTGAATTGCTATTGGAATTTCAGTTTACTTACTGAATTGACTGAATTGAAAATGAATTGACCCCAACCCTGATCCCTAAGCCCCCACCCCATCCATTTCTATCTTCAGTAAACTTTGTAGAATTTTATTTGAATGTGTTTTGGATCTTCATTAAAACCCACAATACATCTCTAATGAGGGTCACTCATGTTACACATCTAGATTTATCATCAAATATCGTAGAATTCAACAACAAATGCAGTGGTTTAGCAGTTCAACTTCAGTACTTGTCAGTGAGTAACTGCACTGTGACCTTCAGAAACATGTAACATTGTGGAAAAACTGAAAACTTTTGCTGACATTTGGTTACAATGTAACTACACTGAACAAAAATATTAGCGCAACATGTAAAGTATTGGTCCCATGTTTCATGAGCTGAAATAAAATCCCAGAAGTGTTCCATATGTACAAAAAGGTTATTTCTCTGAAATGTTGTGTTTACATCCCTGTTAGTGAGCATTTCTCCTTGGCCAAGATAATCCATCCACCTGCCAGGTGTGGCATATCAAGAAGCTGATTAAACTGCATGATCATTACACAGGTGCATCTTGTACTGGGGAAAAGAAGAGGCCACTTTAAAATGAGCAGTTTTGTCACACAACACAATGCCACAGATGTCAGAAGTTTTGAGGGAGTGTGCAATTGGCATGCTGACTGCGGAAATGTTCACCAGAGCCATTACTAGAGAAGTCAATGTTAATTTCTTTACCATAAACTTTCCAATGTCGTTTTAGCGAATTTGGCAGACCACACCAGGGGCTGAGGAGTATTTCTGTCTGTAATAAAGCCCGTTTGTAGGGAAAAACTCATTCTGATTAGCTGGGCCTAGCTCCCCAGTGGGTGGGTCTGGCTGCCAGGTGGGTGGGCCTATGCCATCCAAGGCCCTCCCATGGCAGCACCCCTGCCCAGGACCTAATTAATTTATTTCAATTGTTTGATTTCCTTATGTGAACTGCACCTCAGTCAAATCTTTCAAATTGTTGCATGTTGCGTTTATATTTTTGTCTGCACATTTTCTTGAGAATGACATGCGTTCTCACTCATTACTTCTAGAATCAGAAATGAAAACCGACTCAACGTAATATATTAAAGGAATGAAAAGGGCTTTATTCAACGGTGGCTCCTGAAGTCCCTGCACACATTTACATTTACAAGGTTCCATCTTCACTGAGGACAATCTCAGTATCGGATTTTAGCAGAGACAATGAAGCAGAGACAATGAAAAGCAAACAAATAAACAAACTGAACAAACCAAACAAAAACTCAGTCCCCACATGATATGTGACATGACACATGACCCGAAGAACCATATTGGTGCGTTTTTCCTAATCAGATGATTACTGATTGTGTTTGTTATTATAAGTTCACTGTAATGTCCAACGTTCTGAACTAACATGGTAATGTAATGTACATGTTGTCTACTAGTCTGTATGTAATATCAACACTCTGGACAGAGAGCTATGGTTTTTCGGTAGAAGGATTTATGTGTATAACTAGATCTACTGTATGGGACAACAAAAAGTACATATGAATAGGGAGTTTAAGCATTTGTAGATTGACACGGCCTATTAACAACAAATTAAAACACAAATATCAACACAGACTTATATAAATACTAATAAAAACATAATACTGAAAACTTTTGTCAAACAACAAAGGAAGATTGTCAATGTGCTTTTTTGAAAACAACAACTTATTCCCTAAAAGTACATTCTATTTACATCTTCATTTGGACTAAATATAAAAAATCTGTACATTAGAGAAACAAGTGTAGTATGTGAATGTGTCTTTGTATGTTTTCAGTTCATCTTATCATTATATACAGTCTATAATCTCAGCCCAGAAACAGAGATCTTATAATACTGTATAACACAGAGTTATAATGACTTGTGAAAAGTGCCTAAAACCAAAACATCACTACTTCAAAAGCACCTATAAGAAGAAGAACAGTTATTGCATCAACACAATAGGAAATAATTATGTTTGCATCTCTTTTAAACAATGTTGGTACTACATTGGTAATGATTAGTTCTACGTTGGTAATGGTTGGTACTATGTTGGTACTGACATCCACAACTCCCTGTTTCTATTGCAGAACTCAATACAGGACCGTATACATGCAACTACAAACTGCTTGTCATCAGCAATCAGCACGGAGTGATTTCCACAGTATTACTCTCACAGTCTTCTTGTCCTCCATTTTGGCTCTGTACATTGTCCATGCGTCCCAGTGCCGTGCCGTTAGTGGACTCCTGACTCAGGGCCGGGAAACGGACGTTACGCTCCAGTTCTGGGTTCAGACAGAGGAAAGTCTGGTTCTTATCGTTATTATTGCTGTTGTTACTAGTAGTGGTGGTGACTACCGACTCGCTAAAGATAGTGTCTGAGAAGACAGAGTCTAGGTTGAACAAGGTGCCACCGAAGAGGGATTCCTGGCAGGTGGATTTGGGCCGATCGGTGGCTACCTCTGGGTCTCCTGGGGTTTGCTTGGTGGTGGTGGTTGATTTTCAGTGTCTGGTTCTTCTGGATTGTTCTGCTTGTTCTGCTGGCTTATTGCAGTGATCTCCTTTGAGACATGACTGAGTCATGGTATTGAAATTGAAACCTGAAACCTGAAATGTTGTGCTGGCTACATCATGTAGATGCTCTGTTACATCATCAGCAGTGAGTGGACAACTCGGGAAAAATGACTGGCTCCATACTGCAGCCTCTCTAATGTTCATATATATCACAGTACAATGTTACCTGAACAAAAACTCTACTACACATGTGTGTGGAGCCTCAGTCATGTACCATTGAATTGGCAGAAAGTATTGAGCCTTCGTCAAAAATAATAGTATTTTCTGATTGTTCTTGGTGAATGTCAGTTTTGTTTGATAAATAACAGACAATAGGACTCAAGCGTATATCAAATTGTCCTTCTGTTTGTCTAACCATCATATAATGCCTATAGCCAGAACCGTGTATTGTAATAGAAGACTGCCTGTACAGTTCTTTAAATTCTCTATTCGTAGCATCCTTTTCTGAGAGCTCTATTTCACTCAATAGTCGAATATGGTGATTTTTTTTTTATTGTTTTCTGAATGCTTTGTACACATGTGCAAGTGTGTGTACAAGGCACTGAACTGGAGAGATAGGGCAAAATGACTATAGGCGCGGGTACGCCTACACTGCCCAGGTGAGGAAAAGTGCAGGGCTGAGGACACTCATTTCTGTGACAGTGCGCACGTCCTGCGCTTTTACGCACGGTCTCTTTGCAGTAATGCATAAACGTTGTTATGGTGTTATGACACTAGATTACTCTATATTTTATAATCAATTAAAAATAAGAAATTAAACTTGTTTACATTTTGTTTATGGCTATAGCTTGTGGTAAAGCGAATTAGAATTCCATTCTGATTCGAAACAATGTGCAATGACGTGTTCCATCTCTATGCGACCGAGAGGGTCACAATGCCGACGCTTCACATGGAACTCCAGAACCCAAGAGATATGTCCAGAACTCTCAATAAATCGTCAGTTCTTGATCGACAAACAACGAGAGAGACAGCATTATTATGGCAAGCTTTTCATGCATCTTCCCTGAAGACAGACGTTGTTCCATTAAGGACAACGAAGTCAATTCAGGTATGAACAATAACATACATTTCCGTCTGTAAATACAAATATTAATTGAAGGTGTAATTCCTACTGGAAAGGAAATAAAAAACAACATAGAAGATACGGCTTTAGGGGTTTGTTGTTAGTTACCAAACAATGTAACCATGCGAAATGAAGTTTTCCAGCTGACAATGGTTTTATTTTGGCCAATGAAAATGCTTTATGTCCCAATTATCTCTCTCTCTTCCACCCAAAATGTGCACTTGTTCACCTCCCTTTACTGATTTGAAAGGAAATGACTGGTATATTAAATATGGCTAAAACTCTACCTAGCCCCTACTAGCCGAATGTTTTTAGATTTGTGGGAAGTGGTGAATGAGTGCACACTTCAGCAGAAATGAGATGTTATTGGGATGCATGAAGAATATGAAGAATGCAATGAAGAATATCCCTTAATTGTAATGCTGAAATCAGTTTAGTTAACCCTGTGTTGGTGTTTCTGTCAGGGTGGATGTCAACGGTGACCCAACTCAACGCCCTTGGTGGTCCAGAGTCAGAGAGTCGGAAAATTGTTCAGAGCTTTGCAGAGGTACTTGGTGACAAGTACCACTACGAGAATGCCATCGACAGCTCTCTGCTCTGGACTGTTGGGTACACCCCCTACATTCCCCCAGCTCTGAAAGGAAGAAGCTTCCCTTCTGTCGAGAGCTTCTTCCTGGATGAGTGGGAGCCACTGACACTCCTGCAGACTTCTCAGGTTCTGTACACCAGTGTTTCAATCGAGGAAGAGAACCGGATCCAGTCTGCTGCAGGCCTAGTGTCTCAGCTTCAGTCTACCAGTGTTACCATCGTGGAGAATGACCTGATCCAGTCTGCTGCAGGCCTAGTGTCTCAGGTTCTGTCCACCAGTGTTACCATCATGGAGAATGACCTGATCCAGTCTGCTGCAGTCCTAGTGTCTCAGGTTCTGTCTACCAGTGTTACCATCGAGGAAGACAACCTGATCCAGTCTGCTGCAGTCCTAGTGTCTCAGGTTCTGTCCACCAGTGTTGCCATCGTGGAGAATGACCTGATCCAGTCTGCTGCAGGCCTAGTGTCTCAGGTTCTGTCCACCAGTGTTTCCATCGTGGAGAATGACCTGATCCAGTCTGCTGCAGGCCTAGTGTCTCAGATTCTGTCCACCAGTGTTTCCATCGTGGAGAATGACCTGATCCAGTCTGCTGCAGGCCTAGTGTCTCAGGTTCTGTCCACCAGTGTTTCCATCGTGGAGAATGACCTGATCCAGTCTGCTGTAGGCCTAGTGTCTCAGATTCTGTCCACCAGTGTTTCCATCGTGGAGAATGACCTGATCCAGTCTGCTGCAGGCCTAGTGTCTCAGGTTCTGTCTACCAGTGTTTCCATCGTGGAGAATGACCTGATCCAGTCTGCTGCAGTCCTAGTGTCTCAAGTTCTGTCCACCAGTGTTTCCATCGTGGAGAATGACCTGATCCAGTCTGCTGCAGGCCTAGTGTCTCAGGTTCTGTCCACCAGTGTTTCCATCGTGGAGAATGACCTGATCCAGTCTGCTGCAGTCCTAGTGTCTCAGGTTCTGTCTACCAGTGTTTCCATCGTGGAGAATGACCTGATCCAGTCTGCTGCAGTCCTAGTGTCTCAAGTTCTGTCCACCAGTGTTTCCATCGTGGAGAATGACCTGATCCAGTCTGCTGCAGGCCTAGTGTCTCAGGTTCTGTCCACCAGTGTTTCCATCGTGGAGAATGACCTGATCCAGTCTGCTGCAGGCCTAGTGTCTCAGGTTCTGTCCACCAGTGTTTCCATCGTGGAGAATGACCTGATCCAGTCTGCTGCAGGCCTAGTGTCTCAGGTTCTGTCCACCAGTGTTTCCATCGTGGAGAATGACCTGATCCAGTCTGCTGCAGTCCTAGTGTCTCAGGTTCTGTCTACCAGTGTTACCATCGAGGAAGACAACCTGATCCAGTCTGCTGCAGTCCTAGTGTCTCAGGTTCTGTCCACCAGTGTTTCCATCGTGGAGAATGACCTGATCCAGTCTGCTGCAGGCCTAGTGTCTCAGGTTCTGTCCACCAGTGTTACCATCGTGGAGAATGACCTGATCCAGTCTGCTGCAGGCCTAGTGTCTCAGGTTCTGTCCACCAGTGTTTCCATCGAGGAAGACAACCTGATCCAGTCTGCTGCAGGCCTAGTGTCTCAAGTTCTGTCCAGCAGTGACGCTAGAGTGAAGGATCGTGATGATTCCACACTGAGAGACTCCAACCAACCTGAGGTCCATGTGGCTGATGTCTCAACCAAGAGAAGTAGACTAGTCATCACTATTTCTATGTTTTCAACCGAGAGTTGCAATGCTTCGGTCCATGAGGTTGATGCTATTGCTACCAGCCTGGAGCACTCTGCTGAGAAAATGTCTACCTCTACCGCTGATGGCCACATTGTTTCATCCACTGCTGTAGCCAATCAGAAGGAAACAAGGGGCGGATTCGTCTCATCTCTACGGAGACTGTTCACAAGAAAGAACAGGATGCCTGTCAGTAATACTTATATACTTATATAATCTTTTGTACTGTAATATGTTATCATTTATTAACTATTGTTATACTAATATCCAGTGTTAATGGTTGTCTTTAAAATATTTTTCTCTGTTGTCTACTTGTCTGTTTTCAGGCTAAAGTGGCTTCCAAGAAGGAGCACATTCACTTGGTTGACCGCCTCAATGCTGAAGTCACCCACTGAGGGCACTCACTCACTGCTGAAGGCATCCAGAATGATGCTTCTGTTTCTCCTCAACGCCACCTACACCCCTGCCCCTCTCCCCCACACCAAACCCTACCAGGGTTGGGGTGAATTCCAGATATATTCAGTCAATTCAGCAAGTCAACTAAAATTCCAATTCCAATTGTTTCTCATAGGAGGCAATGAGGTAAATTTGAATTGCTATTGGAATTTCAGTTTACTTACTGAATTGACTGAATTGAAAATGAATTGACCCCAACCCTGATCCCTAAGCCCCCACCCCATCCATTTCTATCTTCAGTAAACTTTGTAGAATTTTATTTGAATGTGTTTTGGATCTTCATTAAAACCCACAATACATCTCTAATGAGGGTCACTCATGTTACACATCTAGATTTATCATCAAATATCGTAGAATTCAACAACAAATGCAGTGGTTTAGCAGTTCAACTTCAGTACTTGTCAATGAGTAACTGCACTGTGACCTTCAGAAACATGTAACATTGTGGAAAAACTGAAAACTTTTGCTGACATTTGGTTACAATGTAACTACACTGAACAAAAATATTAGCGCAACATGTAAAGTATTGGTCCCATGTTTCATGAGCTGAAATAAAATCCCAGAAGTGTTCCATATGTACAAAAAGGTTATTTCTCTCAAATGTTGTGTTTACATCCCTGTTAGTGAGCATTTCTCCTTGGCCAAGATAATCCATCCACCTGCCAGGTGTGGCATATCAAGAAGCTGATTAAACTGCATGATCATTACACAGGTGCATCTTGTACTGGGGAAAAGAAGAGGCCACTTTAAAATGAGCAGTTTTGTCACACAACACAATGCCACAGATGTCAGAAGTTTTGAGGGAGCGTGCAATTGGCATGCTGACTGCGGAAATGTTCACCAGAGCCATTACTAGAGAAGTCAATGTTAATTTCTTTACCATAAACTTTCCAATGTCGTTTTAGCGAATTTGGCAGACCACACCAGGGGCTGAGGAGTATTTCTGTCTGTAATAAAGCCCGTTTGTAGGGAAAAACTCATTCTGATTAGCTGGGCCTAGCTCCCCAGTGGGTGGGTCTGGCTGCCAGGTGGGTGGGCCTATGCCATCCAAGGCCCTCCCATGGCAGCACCCCTGCCCAGGACCTAATTAATTTATTTAAATTGTTTGATTTCCTTATGTGAACTGCACCTCAGTCAAGTCTTTCAAATTGTTGCATGTTGCGTTTATATTTTTGTCTGCACATTTTCTTGAGAATGACATGCGTTCTCACTCATTACTTCTAGAATCAGAAATGAAAACCGACTCAACGTAATATATTAAAGGAATGAAAAGGGCTTTATTCAACGGTGGCTCCTGAAGTCCCTGCACACATTTACATTTACAAGGTTCCATCTTCACTGAGGACAGTCTCAGTATCGGATTTTAGCAGAGACAATGAAGCAGAGACAATGAAAAGCAAACAAATTAACAAACTGAACAAACCAAACAAAAACTCAGTCCCCACATGATATGTGACATGACACATGACCCGAAGAACCATATTGGTGCGTTTTTCCTAATCAGATGATTACTGATTGTGTTTGTTATTATAAGTTCACTGTAATGTCCAACGTTCTGAACTAACATGGTAATGTAATGTACATGTTGTCTACTAGTCTGTATGTGATATCAACACTCTGGACAGAGAGCTATGGTTTTTCGGTTGAAGGATTTATGTGTATAACTAGATCTACTGTATGGGACAACAAAAAGTACATATGAATAGGGAGTTTAAGCATTTGTAGATTGACACGGCCTATTAACAACAAATTAAAACACAAATATCAACACAGACTTATATAAATACTAATAAAAACATAATACTGAAAACTTTTGTCAAACAACAAAGGAAGATTGTCAATGTGCTTTTTTGAAAACAACAACTTATTCCCTAAAAGTACATTCTATTTACATCTTCATTTGGACTAAATATAAAAAATCTGTACATTAGAGAAACAAGTGTAGTATGTGAATGTGTCTTTGTATGTTTTCAGTTCATCTTATCATTATATACAGTCTATAATCTCAGCCCAGAAACAGAGATCTTATAATACTGTATAACACAGAGTTATAATGACTTGTGAAAAGTGCCTAAAACCAAAACATCACTACTTCAAAAGCACCTATAAGAAGAAGAACAGTTATTGCATCAACACAATAGGAAATAATTATGTTTGCATCTCTTTTAAACAATGTTGGTACTACATTGGTAATGATTAGTTCTACGTTGGTAATGGTTGGTACTATGTTGGTACTGACATCCACAACTCCCTGTTTCTATTGCAGAACTCAATACAGGACCGTATACATGCAACTACAAACTGCTTGTCATCAGCAATCAGCACGGAGTGATTTCCACAGTATTACTCTCACAGTCTTCTTGTCCTCCATTTTGGCTCTGTACATTGTCCATGCGTCCCAGTGCCGTGCCGTTAGTGGACTCCTGACTCAGGGCCGGGAAACGGACGTTACGCTCCAGTTCTGGGTTCAGACAGAGGAAAGTCTGGTTCTTATCGTTATTATTGCTGTTGTTACTAGTAGTGGTGGTGACTACCGACTCGCTAAAGATAGTGTCTGAGAAGACAGAGTCTAGGTTGAACAAGGTGCCACCGAAGAGGGATTCCTGGCAGGTGGATTTGGGCCGATCGGTGGCTACCTCTGGGTCTCCTGGGGTTTGCTTGGTGGTGGTGGTTGATTTTCAGTGTCTGGTTCTTCTGGATTGTTCTGCTTGTTCTGCTGGCTTATTGCAGTGATCTCCTTTGAGACATGACTGAGTCATGGTATTGAAATTGAAACCTGAAACCTGAAATGTTGTGCTGGCTACATCATGTAGATGCTCTGTTACATCATCAGCAGTGAGTGGACAACTCGGGAAAAATGACTGGCTCCATACTGCAGCCTCTCTAATGTTCATATATATCACAGTACAATGTTACCTGAACAAAAACTCTACTACACATGTGTGTGGAGCCTCAGTCATGTACCATTGAATTGGCAGAAAGTATTGAGCCTTCGTCAAAAATAATAGTATTTTCTGATTGTTCTTGGTGAATGTCAGTTTTGTTTGATAAATAACAGACAATAGGACTCAAGCGTATATCAAATTGTCCTTCTGTTTGTCTAACCATCATATAATGCCTATAGCCAGAACCGTGTATTGTAATAGAAGACTGCCTGTACAGTTCTTTAAATTCTCTATTCGTAGCATCCTTTTCTGAGAGCTCTATTTCACTCAATAGTCGAATATGGTGATTTTTTTTTTATTGTTTTCTGAATGCTTTGTACACATGTGCAAGTGTGTGTACAAGGCACTGAACTGGAGAGATAGGGCAAAATGACTATAGGCGCGGGTACGCCTACACTGCCCAGGTGAGGAAAAGTGCAGGGCTGAGGACACTCATTTCTGTGACAGTGCGCACGTCCTGCGCTTTTACGCACGGTCTCTTTGCAGTAATGCATAAACGTTGTTATGGTGTTATGACACTAGATTACTCTATATTTTATAATCAATTAAAAATAAGAAATTAAACTTGTTTACATTTTGTTTATGGCTATAGCTTGTGGTAAAGCGAATTAGAATTCCATTCTGATTCGAAACAATGTGCAATGACGTGTTCCATCTCTATGCGACCGAGAGGGTCACAATGCCGACGCTTCACATGGAACTCCAGAACCCAAGAGATATGTCCAGAACTCTCAATAAATCGTCAGTTCTTGATCGACAAACAACGAGAGAGACAGCATTATTATGGCAAGCTTTTCATGCATCTTCCCTGAAGACAGACGTTGTTCCATTAAGGACAACGAAGTCAATTCAGGTATGAACAATAACATACATTTCCGTCTGTAAATACAAATATTAATTGAAGGTGTAATTCCTACTGGAAAGGAAATAAAAAACAACATAGAAGATACGGCTTTAGGGGTTTGTTGTTAGTTACCAAACAATGTAACCATGCGAAATGAAGTTTTCCAGCTGACAATGGTTTTATTTTGGCCAATGAAAATGCTTTATGTCCCAATTATCTCTCTCTCTTCCACCCAAAATGTGCACTTGTTCACCTCCCTTTACTGATTTGAAAGGAAATGACTGGTATATTAAATATGGCTAAAACTCTACCTAGCCCCTACTAGCCGAATGTTTTTAGATTTGTGGGAAGTGGTGAATGAGTGCACACTTCAGCAGAAATGAGATGTTATTGGGATGCATGAAGAATATGAAGAATGCAATGAAGAATATCCCTTAATTGTAATGCTGAAATCAGTTTAGTTAACCCTGTGTTGGTGTTTCTGTCAGGGTGGATGTCAACGGTGACCCAACTCAACGCCCTTGGTGGTCCAGAGTCAGAGAGTCGGAAAATTGTTCAGAGCTTTGCAGAGGTACTTGGTGACAAGTACCACTACGAGAATGCCATCGACAGCTCTCTGCTCTGGACTGTTGGGTACACCCCCTACATTCCCCCAGCTCTGAAAGGAAGAAGCTTCCCTTCTGTCGAGAGCTTCTTCCTGGATGAGTGGGAGCCACTGACACTCCTGCAGACTTCTCAGGTTCTGTACACCAGTGTTTCAATCGAGGAAGAGAACCGGATCCAGTCTGCTGCAGGCCTAGTGTCTCAGCTTCAGTCTACCAGTGTTACCATCGTGGAGAATGACCTGATCCAGTCTGCTGCAGGCCTAGTGTCTCAGGTTCTGTCCACCAGTGTTACCATCATGGAGAATGACCTGATCCAGTCTGCTGCAGTCCTAGTGTCTCAGGTTCTGTCTACCAGTGTTACCATCGAGGAAGACAACCTGATCCAGTCTGCTGCAGTCCTAGTGTCTCAGGTTCTGTCCACCAGTGTTGCCATCGTGGAGAATGACCTGATCCAGTCTGCTGCAGGCCTAGTGTCTCAGGTTCTGTCCACCAGTGTTTCCATCGTGGAGAATGACCTGATCCAGTCTGCTGCAGGCCTAGTGTCTCAGATTCTGTCCACCAGTGTTTCCATCGTGGAGAATGACCTGATCCAGTCTGCTGCAGGCCTAGTGTCTCAGGTTCTGTCCACCAGTGTTTCCATCGTGGAGAATGACCTGATCCAGTCTGCTGTAGGCCTAGTGTCTCAGATTCTGTCCACCAGTGTTTCCATCGTGGAGAATGACCTGATCCAGTCTGCTGCAGGCCTAGTGTCTCAGGTTCTGTCTACCAGTGTTTCCATCGTGGAGAATGACCTGATCCAGTCTGCTGCAGTCCTAGTGTCTCAAGTTCTGTCCACCAGTGTTTCCATCGTGGAGAATGACCTGATCCAGTCTGCTGCAGGCCTAGTGTCTCAGGTTCTGTCCACCAGTGTTTCCATCGTGGAGAATGACCTGATCCAGTCTGCTGCAGTCCTAGTGTCTCAGGTTCTGTCTACCAGTGTTTCCATCGTGGAGAATGACCTGATCCAGTCTGCTGCAGTCCTAGTGTCTCAAGTTCTGTCCACCAGTGTTTCCATCGTGGAGAATGACCTGATCCAGTCTGCTGCAGGCCTAGTGTCTCAGGTTCTGTCCACCAGTGTTTCCATCGTGGAGAATGACCTGATCCAGTCTGCTGCAGGCCTAGTGTCTCAGGTTCTGTCCACCAGTGTTTCCATCGTGGAGAATGACCTGATCCAGTCTGCTGCAGGCCTAGTGTCTCAGGTTCTGTCCACCAGTGTTTCCATCGTGGAGAATGACCTGATCCAGTCTGCTGCAGTCCTAGTGTCTCAGGTTCTGTCTACCAGTGTTACCATCGAGGAAGACAACCTGATCCAGTCTGCTGCAGTCCTAGTGTCTCAGGTTCTGTCCACCAGTGTTTCCATCGTGGAGAATGACCTGATCCAGTCTGCTGCAGGCCTAGTGTCTCAGGTTCTGTCCACCAGTGTTACCATCGTGGAGAATGACCTGATCCAGTCTGCTGCAGGCCTAGTGTCTCAGGTTCTGTCCACCAGTGTTTCCATCGAGGAAGACAACCTGATCCAGTCTGCTGCAGGCCTAGTGTCTCAAGTTCTGTCCAGCAGTGACGCTAGAGTGAAGGATCGTGATGATTCCACACTGAGAGACTCCAACCAACCTGAGGTCCATGTGGCTGATGTCTCAACCAAGAGAAGTAGACTAGTCATCACTATTTCTATGTTTTCAACCGAGAGTTGCAATGCTTCGGTCCATGAGGTTGATGCTATTGCTACCAGCCTGGAGCACTCTGCTGAGAAAATGTCTACCTCTACCGCTGATGGCCACATTGTTTCATCCACTGCTGTAGCCAATCAGAAGGAAACAAGGGGCGGATTCGTCTCATCTCTACGGAGACTGTTCACAAGAAAGAACAGGATGCCTGTCAGTAATACTTATATACTTATATAATCTTTTGTACTGTAATATGTTATCATTTATTAACTATTGTTATACTAATATCCAGTGTTAATGGTTGTCTTTAAAATATTTTTCTCTGTTGTCTACTTGTCTGTTTTCAGGCTAAAGTGGCTTCCAAGAAGGAGCACATTCACTTGGTTGACCGCCTCAATGCTGAAGTCACCCACTGAGGGCACTCACTCACTGCTGAAGGCATCCAGAATGATGCTTCTGTTTCTCCTCAACGCCACCTACACCCCTGCCCCTCTCCCCCACACCAAACCCTACCAGGGTTGGGGTGAATTCCAGATATATTCAGTCAATTCAGCAAGTCAACTAAAATTCCAATTCCAATTGTTTCTCATAGGAGGCAATGAGGTAAATTTGAATTGCTATTGGAATTTCAGTTTACTTACTGAATTGACTGAATTGAAAATGAATTGACCCCAACCCTGATCCCTAAGCCCCCACCCCATCCATTTCTATCTTCAGTAAACTTTGTAGAATTTTATTTGAATGTGTTTTGGATCTTCATTAAAACCCACAATACATCTCTAATGAGGGTCACTCATGTTACACATCTAGATTTATCATCAAATATCGTAGAATTCAACAACAAATGCAGTGGTTTAGCAGTTCAACTTCAGTACTTGTCAATGAGTAACTGCACTGTGACCTTCAGAAACATGTAACATTGTGGAAAAACTGAAAACTTTTGCTGACATTTGGTTACAATGTAACTACACTGAACAAAAATATTAGCGCAACATGTAAAGTATTGGTCCCATGTTTCATGAGCTGAAATAAAATCCCAGAAGTGTTCCATATGTACAAAAAGGTTATTTCTCTCAAATGTTGTGTTTACATCCCTGTTAGTGAGCATTTCTCCTTGGCCAAGATAATCCATCCACCTGCCAGGTGTGGCATATCAAGAAGCTGATTAAACTGCATGATCATTACACAGGTGCATCTTGTACTGGGGAAAAGAAGAGGCCACTTTAAAATGAGCAGTTTTGTCACACAACACAATGCCACAGATGTCAGAAGTTTTGAGGGAGCGTGCAATTGGCATGCTGACTGCGGAAATGTTCACCAGAGCCATTACTAGAGAAGTCAATGTTAATTTCTTTACCATAAACTTTCCAATGTCGTTTTAGCGAATTTGGCAGACCACACCAGGGTCTGAGGAGTATTTCTGTCTGTAATAAAGCCCGTTTGTAGGGAAAAACTCATTCTGATTAGCTGGGCCTAGCTCCCCAGTGGGTGGGTCTGGCTGCCAGGTGGGTGGGCCTATGCCATCCAAGGCCCTCCCATGGCAGCACCCCTGCCCAGGACCTAATTAATTTATTTCAATTGTTTGATTTCCTTATGTGAACTGCACCTCAGTCAAGTCTTTCAAATTGTTGCATGTTGCGTTTATATTTTTGTCTGCACATTTTCTTGAGAATGACATGCGTTCTCACTCATTACTTCTAGAATCAGAAATGAAAACCGACTCAACGTAATATATTAAAGGAATGAAAAGGGCTTTATTCAACGGTGGCTCCTGAAGTCCCTGCACACATTTACATTTACAAGGTTCCATCTTCACTGAGGACAGTCTCAGTATCGGATTTTAGCAGAGACAATGAAGCAGAGACAATGAAAAGCAAACAAATTAACAAACTGAACAAACCAAACAAAAACTCAGTCCCCACATGATATGTGACATGACACATGACCCGAAGAACCATATTGGTGCGTTTTTCCTAATCAGATGATTACTGATTGTGTTTGTTATTATAAGTTCACTGTAATGTCCAACGTTCTGAACTAACATGGTAATGTAATGTACATGTTGTCTACTAGTCTGTATGTGATATCAACACTCTGGACAGAGAGCTATGGTTTTTCGGTTGAAGGATTTATGTGTATAACTAGATCTACTGTATGGGACAACAAAAAGTACATATGAATAGGGAGTTGAAGCATTTGTAGATTGACACGGCCTATTAACAACAAATTAAAACACAAATATCAACACAGACTTATATAAATACTAATAAAAACATAATACTGAAAACTTTTGTCAAACAACAAAGGAAGATTGTCGATGTGCTTTTTTGAAAACAACAACTTATTCCCTAAAAGTACATTCTATTTATATCTTCATTTGGACTAAATATAAAAAATCTGTACATTAGAGAAACAAGTGTAGTATGTGAATGTGTCTTTGTATGTTTTCAGTTCATCTTATCATTATATACAGTCTATAATCTCAGCCCAGAAACAGAGATCTTATAATACTGTATAACACAGAGTTATAATGACTTGTGAAAAGTGCCTAAAACCAAAACATCACTACTTCAAAAGCACCTATAAGAAGAAGAACAGTTATTGCATCAACACAATAGGAAATAATTATGTTTGCATCTCTTTTAAACAATGTTGGTACTACATTGGTAATGATTAGTTCTACGTTGGTAATGGTTGGTACTATGTTGGTACTGACATCCACAACTCCCTGTTTCTATTGCAGAACTCAATACAGGACCGTATACATGCAACTACAAACTGCTTGTCATCAGCAATCAGCACGGAGTGATTTCCACAGTATTACTCTCACAGTCTTCTTGTCCTCCATTTTGGCTCTGTACATTGTCCATGCGTCCCAGTGCCGTGCCGTTAGTGGACTCCTGACTCAGGGCCGGGAAACGGACGTTACGCTCCAGTTCTGGGTTCAGACAGAGGAAAGTCTGGTTCTTATCGTTATTATTGCTGTTGTTACTAGTAGTGGTGGTGACTACCGACTCGCTAAAGATAGTGTCTGAGAAGACAGAGTCTAGGTTGAACAAGGTGCCACCGAAGAGGGATTCCTGGCAGGTGGATTTGGGCCGATCGGTGGCTACCTCTGGGTCTCCTGGGGTTTGCTTGGTGGTGGTGGTTGATTTTCAGTGTCTGGTTCTTCTGTATTGTTCTGCTTGTTCTGCTGGCTTATTGCGGTGATCTCCTTTGAGACATGACTGAGTCATGGTATTGAAATTGAAACCTGAAACCTGAAATGTTGTGCTGGCTACATCATGTAGATGCTCTGTTACATCATCAGCAGTGAGTGGACAACTCGGGAAAAATGACTGGCTCCATACTGCAGCCTCTCTAATGTTCATATATATCACAGTACAATGTTACCTGAACAAAAACTCTACTACACATGTGTGTGGAGCCTCAGTCATGTACCATTGAATTGGCAGAAAGTATTGAGCCTTCGTCAAAAATAATAGTATTTTCTGATTGTTCTTGGTGAATGTCAGTTTTGTTTGATAAATAACAGACAATAGGACTCAAGCGTATATCAAATTGTCCTTCTGTTTGTCTAACCATCATATAATGCCTATAGCCAGAACCGTGTATTGTAATAGAAGACTGCCTGTACAGTTCTTTAAATTCTCTATTCGTAGCATCCTTTTCTGAGAGCTCTATTTCACTCAATAGTCGAATATGGTGAATTTTTTTTTATTGTTTTCTGAATGCTTTGTACACATGTGCAAGTGTGTGTACAAGGCACTGAACTGGAGAGATAGGGCAAAATGACTATAGGCGCGGGTACGCCTACACTGCCCAGGTGAGGAAAAGTGCAGGGCTGAGGACACTCATTTCTGTGACAGTGCGCACGTCCTGCGCTTTTACGCACGGTCTCTTTGCAGTAATGCATAAACGTTGTTATGGTGTTATGACACTAGATTACTCTATATTTTATAATCAATTAAAAATAAGAAATTAAACTTGTTTACATTTTGTTTATGGCTATAGCTTGTGGTAAAGCGAATTAGAATTCCATTCTGATTCGAAACAATGTGCAATGACGTGTTCCATCTCTATGCGACCGAGAGGGTCACAATGCCTACGCTTCACATGGAACTCCAGAACCCAAGAGATATGTCCAGAACTCTCAATAAATCGTCAGTTCTTGATCGACAAACAACGAGAGAGACAGCATTATTATGGCAAGCTTTTCATTCATCTTCCCTGAAGACAGACGTTGTTCCATTAAGGACAACGAAGTCAATTCAGGTATGAACAATAACATACATTTCCGTCTGTAAATACAAATATTAATTGAAGGTGTAATTCCTACTGGAAAGGAAATAAAAAACAACATAGAAGATACGGCTTTAGGGGTTTGTTGTTAGTTACCAAACAATGTAACCATGCGAAATGAAGTTTTCCAGCTGACAATGGTTTTATTTTGGCCAATGAAAATGCTTTATGTCCCAATTATCTCTCTCTCTTCCACCCAAAATGTGCACTTGTTCACCTCCCTTTACTGATTTGAAAGGAAATGACTGGTATATTAAATATGGCTAAAACTCTACCTAGCCCCTACTAGCCGAATGTTTTTAGATTTGTGGGAAGTGGTGAATGAGTGCACACTTCAGCAGAAATGAGATGTTATTGGGATGCATGAAGAATATGAAGAATGCAATGAAGAATATCCCTTAATTGTAATGCTGAAATCAGTTTAGTTAACCCTGTGTTGGTGTTTCTGTCAGGGTGGATGTCAACGGTGACCCAACTCAACGCCCTTGGTGGTCCAGAGTCAGAGAGTCGGAAAATTGTTCAGAGCTTTGCAGAGGTACTTGGTGACAAGTACCACTACGAGAATGCCATCGACAGCTCTCTGCTCTGGACTGTTGGGTACACCCCCTACATTCCCCCAGCTCTGAAAGGAAGAAGCTTCCCTTCTGTCGAGAGCTTCTTCCTGGATGAGTGGGAGCCACTGACACTCCTGCAGACTTCTCAGGTTCTGTCCACCAGTGTTTCCATCGAGGAAGACAACCGGATCCAGTCTGCTGCAGGCCTAGTGTCTCAGCTTCTGTCTACCAGTGTTACCATCGTGGAGAATGACCTGATCCAGTCTGCTGCAGGCCTAGTGTCTCAGGTTCTGTCTACCAGTGTTTCCATCGTGGAGAATGACCTGATCCAGTCTGCTGCAGTCCTAGTGTCTCAGGTTCTGTCCACCAGTGTTTCCATCGTGGAGAATGACCTGATTCAGTCTGCTGCAGGCCTAGTGTCTCAGGTTCTGTCCACCAGTGTTTCCATCGTGGAGAATGACCTGATCCAGTCTGCTGCAGTCCTAGTGTGTCAGGTTCTGTCCACCAGTGTTTCCATCGAGGAAGACAACCTGATCCAGTCTGCTGCAGGCCTAGTGTCTCAGGTTCTGTCCACCAGTGTTACCATCATGGAGAATGACCTGATCCAGTCTGCTGCAGTCCTAGTGTCTCAGGTTCTGTCCACCAGTGTTACCATCATGGAGAATGACCTGATCCAGTCTGCTGCAGGCCTAGTGTCTCAGGTACTGTCCACCAGTGTTGCCATCGTGGAGAATGACCTGATCCAGTCTGCTGCAGGCCTAGTGTCTCAGGTTATGTCCACCAGTGTTTCCATCGTGGAGAATGACCTGATCCAGTCTGCTGCAGTCCTAGTGTCTCAGGTTCTGTCCACCAGTGTTGCCATCGTGGAGAATGACCTGATCCAGTCTGCTGCAGGCCTAGTGTCTCAGGTTCTGTCCACCAGTGTTACCATCGTGGAGAATGACCTGATCCAGTCTGCTGCAGGCCTAGTGTCTCAGGTTCTGTCCACCAGTGTTTCCATCGAGGAAGACAACCTGATCCAGTCTGCTGCAGGCCTAGTGTCTCAGGTTCTGTCCACCAGTGTTACCATCGTGGAGAATGACCTGATCCAGTCTGCTGCAGGCCTAGTGTCTCAGGTTCTGTCCAGCAGTGACGCTAGAGTGAAGGATCGTGATGATTCCACACTGAGAGACTCCAACCAACCTGAGGTCCATGTGGCTGATGTCTCAACCAAGAGAAGTAGACTAGTCATCACTATTCCTATGTTTTCAACCGAGAGTTGCAATGCTTCGGTCCATGAGGTTGATGCTATTGCTACCAGCCTGGAGCACTCTGCTGAGAAAATGTCTACCTCTACCGCTGATGGCCACATTGTTTCATCCACTGCTGTAGCCAATCAGAAGGAAACAAGGGGCGGATTCGTCTCATCTCTACGGAGACTGTTCACAAGAAAGAACAGGATGCCTGTCAGTAATACTTATATACTTATATAATCTTTTGTACTGTAATATGTTATCATTTATTAACTATTGTTATACTAATATCCAGTGTTAATGGTTGTCTTTAAAATATTTTTCTCTGTTGTCTACTTGTCTGTTTTCAGGCTAAAGTGGCTTCCAAGAAGGAGCACATTCACTTGGTTGACCGCCTCAATGCTGAAGTCACCCACTGAGGGCACTCACTCACTGCTGAAGGCATCCAGAATGATGCTTCTGTTTCTCCTCAACGCCACCTACACCCCTGCCCCTCTCCCCCACACCAAACCCTACCAGTGTTGGGGTGAATTCCAGATATATTCAGTCAATTCAGCAAGTCAACTAAAATTCCAATTCCAATTGTTTCTCATAGGAGGCAATGAGGTAAATTTGAATTGCTATTGGAATTTCAGTTTACTTACTGAATTGACTGAATTGAAAATGAATTGACCCCAACCCTGATCCCTAAGCCCCCACCCCATCCATTTCTATCTTCAGTAAACTTTGTAGAATTTTATTTGAATGTGTTTTGGATCTTCATTAAAACCCACAATACATCTCTAATGAGGGTCACTCATGTTACACATCTAGATTTATCATCAAATATCGTAGAATTCAACAACAAATGCAGTGGTTTAGCAGTTCAACTTCAGTACTTGTCAATGAGTAACTGCACTGTGACCTTCAGAAACATGTAACATTGTGGAAAAACTGAAAACTTTTGCTGACATTTGGTTACAATGTAACTACACTGAACAAAAATATTAGCGCAACATGTAAAGTATTGGTCCCATGTTTCATGAGCTGAAATAAAATCCCAGAAGTGTTCCATATGTACAAAAAGGTTATTTCTCTGAAATGTTGTGTTTACATCCCTGTTAGTGAGCATTTCTCCTTGGCCAAGATAATCCATCCACCTGCCAGGTGTGGCATATCAAGAAGCTGATTAAACTGCATGATCATTACACAGGTGCATCTTGTACTGGGGAAAAGAAGAGGCCACTTTAAAATGAGCAGTTTTGTCACACAACACAATGCCACAGATGTCAGAAGTTTTGAGGGAGCGTGCAATTGGCATGCTGACTGCGGAAATGTTCACCAGAGCCATTACTAGAGAAGTCAATGTTAATTTCTTTACCATAAACTTTCCAATGTCGTTTTAGCGAATTTGGCAGACCACACCAGGGGCTGAGGAGTATTTCTGTCTGTAATAAAGCCCGTTTGTAGGGAAAAACTCATTTTGATTAGCTGGGCCTAGCTCCCCAGTGGGTGGGTCTGGCTGCCAGGTGGGTGGGCCTATGCCATCCAAGGCCCTCCCATGGCAGCACCCCTGCCCAGGACCTAATTAATTTATTTCAATTGTTTGATTTCCTTATGTGAACTGCACCTCAGTAAAATCTTTCAAATTGTTGCATGTTGCGTTTATATTTTTGTCTGCACATTTTCTTGAGAATGACATGCGTTCTCACTCATTACTTCTAGAATCAGAAATGAAAACCGACTCAACGTAATATATTAAAGGAATGAAAAGGGCTTTATTCAACGGTGGCTCCTGAAGTCCCTGCACACATTTACATTTACAAGGTTCCATCTTCACTGAGGACAATCTCAGTATCGGATTTTAGCAGAGACAATGAAGCAGAGACAATGAAAAGCAAACAAATTAACAAACTGAACAAACCAAACAAAAACTCAGTCCCCACATGATATGTGACATGACACATGACCCGAAGAACCATATTGGTGCGTTTTTCCTAATCAGATGATTACTGATTGTGTTTGTTATTATAAGTTCACTGTAATGTCCAACGTTCTGAACTAACATGGTAATGTAATGTACATGTTGTCTACTAGTCTGTATGTGATATCAACACTCTGGACAGAGAGCTATGGTTTTTCGGTTGAAGGATTTATGTGTATAACTAGATCTACTGTATGGGACAACAAAAAGTACATATGAATAGGGAGTTGAAGCATTTGTAGAGTGACACGGCCTATTAACACAAATTAAAACACAAATATCAACACAGACTTATATAAATACTAATAAAAACATAATACTGAAAACTTTTGTCAAACAACAAAGGAAGATTGTCGATGTTCTTTTTTGAAAACAACAACTTATTCCCTAAAAGTACATTCTATTTACATCTTCATTTGGACTAAATATAAAAAATCTGTACATTAGAGAAACAAGTGTAGTATGTGAATGTGTCTTTGTATGTTTTCAGTTCATCTTATCATTATATACAGTCTATAATCTCAGCCCAGAAACAGAGATCTTATAATACTGTATAACACAGAGTTATAATGACTTGTGAAAAGTGCCTAAAACCAAAACATCACTACTTCAAAAGCACCTATAAGAAGAAGAACAGTTATTGCATCAACACAATAGGAAATCATTATGTTTGCATCTCTTTTAAACAATGTTGGTACTACATTGGTAATGATTAGTTCTACGTTGGTAATGGTTGGTACTATGTTGGTACTGACATCCACAACTCCCTGTTTCTATTGCAGAACTCAATACAGGACCGTATACATGCAACTACAAACTGCTTGTCATCAGCAATCAGCACGGAGTGATTTCCACAGTATTACTCTCACAGTCTTCTTGTCCTCCATTTTGGCTCTGTACATTGTCCATGCGTCCCAGTGCCGTGCCGTTAGTGGACTCCTGACTCAGGGCCGGGAAACGGACGTTACGCTCCAGTTCTGGGTTCAGACAGAGGAAAGTCTGGTTCTTATCGTTATTATTGCTGTTGTTACTAGTAGTGGTGGTGACTACCGACTCGCTAAAGATAGTGTCTGAGAAGACAGAGTCTAGGTTGAACAAGGTGCCACCGAAGAGGGATTCCTGGCAGGTGGATTTGGGCCGATCGGTGGCTACCTCTGGGTCTCCTGGGGTTTGCTTGGTGGTGGTGGTTGATTTTCAGTGTCTGGTTCTTCTGTATTGTTCTGCTTGTTCTGCTGGCTTATTGCGGTGATCTCCTTTGAGACATGACTGAGTCATGGTATTGAAATTGAAACCTGAAACCTGAAATGTTGTGCTGGCTACATCATGTAGATGCTCTGTTACATCATCAGCAGTGAGTGGACAACTCGGGAAAAATGACTGGCTCCATACTGCAGCCTCTCTAATGTTCATATATATCACAGTACAATGTTACCTGAACAAAAACTCTACTACACATGTGTGTGGAGCCTCAGTCATGTACCATTGAATTGGCAGAAAGTATTGAGCCTTCGTCAAAAATAATAGTGTTTTCTGATTGTTCTTGGTGAATGTCAGTTTTGTTTGATAAATAACAGACAATAGGACTCAAGCGTATATCAAATTGTCCTTCTGTTTGTCTAACCATCATATAATGCCTATAGCCAGAACCGTGTATTGTAATAGAAGACTGCCTGTACAGTTCTTTAAATTCTCTATTCGTAGCATCCTTTTCTGAGAGCTCTATTTCACTCAATAGTCGAATATGGTGATTTTTTTTTTATTGTTTTCTGAATGCTTTGTACACATGTGCAAGTGTGTGTACAAGGCACTGAACTGGAGAGATAGGGCAAAATGACTATAGGCGCGGGTACGCCTACACTGCCCAGGTGAGAAAAAGTACAGGGCTGAGGACACTCATTTCTGTGACAGTGCGCACGTCCTGCGCTTTTACGCACGGTCTCTTTGCAGTAATGCATAAACGTTGTTATGGTGTTATGACACTAGATTACTCTATATTTTATAATCAATTAAAAATAAGAAATTAAACTTGTTTACATTTTGTTTATGGCTATAGCTTGTGGTAAAGCGAATTAGAATTCCATTCTGATTCGAAACAATGTGCAATGACGTGTTCCATCTCTATGCGACCGAGAGGGTCACAATGCCGACGCTTCACATGGAACTCCAGAACCCAAGAGATATGTCCAGAACTCTCAATAAATCGTCAGTTCTTGATCGACAAACAACGAGAGAGACAGCATTATTATGGCAAGCTTTTCATTCATCTTCCCTGAAGACAGACGTTGTTCCATTAAGGACAACGAAGTCAATTCAGGTATGAACAATAACATACATTTCCGTCTGTAAATACAAATATTAATTGAAGGTGTAATTCCTACTGGAAAGGAAATAAAAAACAACATAGAAGATACGGCTTTAGGGGTTTGTTGTTAGTTACCAAACAATGTAACCATGCGAAATGAAGTTTTCCAGCTGACAATGGTTTTATTTTGGCCAATGAAAATGCTTTATGTCCCAATTATCTCTCTCTCTTCCACCCAAAATGTGCACTTGTTCCCCTCCCTTTACTGATTTGAAAGGAAATGACTGGTATATTAAATATGGCTAAAACTCTACCTAGCCCCTACTAGCCGAATGTTTTTAGATTTGTGGGAAGTGGTGAATGAGTGCACACTTCAGCAGAAATGAGATGTTATTGGGATGCATGAAGAATATGAAGAATGCAATGAAGAATATCCCTTAATTGTAATGCTGAAATCAGTTTAGTTAACCCTGTGTTGGTGTTTCTGTCAGGGTGGATGTCAACGGTGACCCAACTCAACGCCCTTGGTGGTCCAGAGTCAGAGAGTCGGAAAATTGTTCAGAGCTTTGCAGAGGTACTTGGTGACAAGTACCACTACGAGAATGCCATCGACAGCTCTCTGCTCTGGACTGTTGGGTACACCCCCTACATTCCCCCAGCTCTGAAAGGAAGAAGCTTCCCTTCTGTCGAGAGCTTCTTCCTGGATGAGTGGGAGCCACTGACACTCCTGCAGACTTCTCAGGTTCTGTCCACCAGTGTTTCCATCGAGGAAGACAACCGGATCCAGTCTGCTGCAGGCCTAGTGTCTCAGGTTCTGTCCACCAGTGTTTCCATCGTGGAGAATGACCTGATCCAGTCTGCTGCAGGCCTAGTGTCTCAGGTTCTGTCCACCAGTGTTTCCATCGTGGAGAATGACCTGATCCAGTCTGCTGCAGTCCTAGTGTCTCAGGTTCTGTCCACCAGTGTTGCCATCGTGGAGAATGACCTGATTCAGTCTGCTGCAGGCCTAGTGTCTCAGGTTCTGTCCACCAGTGTTTCCATCGTGGAGAATGACCTGATCCAGTCTGCTGCAGTCCTAGTGTCTCAGGTTCTGTCCACCAGTGTTTCCATCGAGGAAGACAACCTGATCCAGTCTGCTGCAGGCCTAGTGTCTCAGGTTCTGTCCACCAGTGTTACCATCATGGAGAATGACCTGATCCAGTCTGCTGCAGTCCTAGTGTCTCAGGTTCTGTCCACCAGTGTTACCATCATGGAGAATGACCTGATCCAGTCTGCTGCAGGCCTAGTGTCTCAGGTTATGTCCACCAGTGTTTCCATCGTGGAGAAAGACCTGATCCAGTCTGCTGCAGTCCTAGTGTCTCAGGTTCTGTCCACCAGTGTTGCCATCGTGGAGAATGACCTGATCCAGTCTGCTGCAGGCCTAGTGTCTCAGGTTCTGTCCACCAGTGTTACCATCGTGGAGAATGACCTGATCCAGTCTGCTGCAGGCCTAGTGTCTCAGGTTCTGTCCACCAGTGTTTCCATCGAGGAAGACAACCTGATCCAGTCTGCTGCAGGCCTAGTGTCTCAGGTTCTGTCCACCAGTGTTACCATCGTGGAGAATGACCTGATCCAGTCTGCTGCAGGCCTAGTGTCTCAGGTTCTGTCCAGCAGTGACGCTAGAGTGAAGGATCGTGATGATTCCACACTGAGAGACTCCAACCAACCTGAGGTCCATGTGGCTGATGTCTCAACCAAGAGAAGTAGACTAGTCATCACTATTTCTATGTTTTCAACCGAGAGTTGCAATGCTTCGGTCCATGAGGTTGATGCTATTGCTACCAGCCTGGAGCACTCTGCTGAGAAAATGTCTACCTCTACCGCTGATGGCCACATTGTTTCATCCACTGCTGTAGCCAATCAGAAGGAAACAAGGGGCGGATTCGTCTCTTCTCTACGGAGACTGTTCACAAGAAAGAACAGGATGCCTGTCAGTAATACTTATATACTTATATAATCTTTTGTACTGTAATATGTTATCATTTATTAACTATTGTTATACTAATATCCAGTGTTAATGGTTGTCTTTAAAATATTTTTCTCTGTTGTCTACTTGTCTGTTTTCAGGCTAAAGTGGCTTCCAAGAAGGAGCACATTCACTTGGTTGACCGCCTCAATGCTGAAGTCACCCACTGAGGGCACTCACTCACTGCTGAAGGCATCCAGAATGATGCTTCTGTTTCTCCTCAACGCCACCTACACCCCTGCCCCTCTCCCCCACACCAAACCCTACCAGGGTTGGGGTGAATTCCAGATATATTCAGTCAATTCAGCAAGTCAACTAAAATTCCAATTCCAATTGTTTCTCATAGGAGGCAATGAGGTAAATTTGAATTGCTATTGGAATTTCAGTTTACTTACTGAATTGACTGAATTGAAAATGAATTGACCCCAACCCTGATCCCTAAGCCCCCACCCCATCCATTTCTATCTTCAGTAAACTTTGTAGAATTTTATTTGAATGTGTTTTGGATCTTCATTAAAACCCACAATACATCTCTAATGAGGGTCACTCATGTTACACATCTAGATTTATCATCAAATATCGTAGAATTCAACAACAAATGCAGTGGTTTAGCAGTTCAACTTCAGTACTTGTCAGTGAGTAACTGCACTGTGACCTTCAGAAACATGTAACATTGTGGAAAAACTGAAAACTTTTGCTGACATTTGGTTACAATGTAACTACACTGAACAAAAATATTAGCGCAACATGTAAAGTATTGGTCCCATGTTTCATGAGCTGAAATAAAATCCCAGAAGTGTTCCATATGTACAAAAAGGTTATTTCTCTGAAATGTTGTGTTTACATCCCTGTTAGTGAGCATTTCTCCTTGGCCAAGATAATCCATCCACCTGCCAGGTGTGGCATATCAAGAAGCTGATTAAACTGCATGATCATTACACAGGTGCATCTTGTACTGGGGAAAAGAAGAGGCCACTTTAAAATGAGCAGTTTTGTCACACAACACAATGCCACAGATGTCAGAAGTTTTGAGGGAGTGTGCAATTGGCATGCTGACTGCGGAAATGTTCACCAGAGCCATTACTAGAGAAGTCAATGTTAATTTCTTTACCATAAACTTTCCAATGTCGTTTTAGCGAATTTGGCAGACCACACCAGGGGCTGAGGAGTATTTCTGTCTGTAATAAAGCCCGTTTGTAGGGAAAAACTCATTCTGATTAGCTGGGCCTAGCTCCCCAGTGGGTGGGTCTGGCTGCCAGGTGGGTGGGCCTATGCCATCCAAGGCCCTCCCATGGCAGCACCCCTGCCCAGGACCTAATTAATTTATTTCAATTGTTTGATTTCCTTATGTGAACTGCACCTCAGTCAAATCTTTCAAATTGTTGCATGTTGCGTTTATATTTTTGTCTGCACATTTTCTTGAGAATGACATGCGTTCTCACTCATTACTTCTAGAATCAGAAATGAAAACCGACTCAACGTAATATATTAAAGGAATGAAAAGGGCTTTATTCAACGGTGGCTCCTGAAGTCCCTGCACACATTTACATTTACAAGGTTCCATCTTCACTGAGGACAATCTCAGTATCGGATTTTAGCAGAGACAATGAAGCAGAGACAATGAAAAGCAAACAAATAAACAAACTGAACAAACCAAACAAAAACTCAGTCCCCACATGATATGTGACATGACACATGACCCGAAGAACCATATTGGTGCGTTTTTCCTAATCAGATGATTACTGATTGTGTTTGTTATTATAAGTTCACTGTAATGTCCAACGTTCTGAACTAACATGGTAATGTAATGTACATGTTGTCTACTAGTCTGTATGTAATATCAACACTCTGGACAGAGAGCTATGGTTTTTCGGTAGAAGGATTTATGTGTATAACTAGATCTACTGTATGGGACAACAAAAAGTACATATGAATAGGGAGTTGAAGCATTTGTAGAGTGACACGGCCTATTAACACAAATTAAAACACAAATATCAACACAGACTTATATAAATACTAATAAAAACATAATACTGAAAACTTTTGTCAAACAACAAAGGAAGATTGTCAATGTGCTTTTTTGAAAACAACAACTTATTCCCTAAAAGTACATTCTATTTATATCTTCATTTGGACTAAATATAAAAAATCTGTACATTAGAGAAACAAGTGTAGTATGTGAATGTGTCTTTGTATGTTTTCAGTTCATCTTATCATTATATACAGTCTATAATCTCAGCCCAGAAACAGAGATCTTATAATACTGTATAACACAGAGTTATAATGACTTGTGAAAAGTGCCTAAAACCAAAACATCACTACTTCAAAAGCACCTATAAGAAGAAGAACAGTTATTGCATCAACACAATAGGAAATAATTATGTTTGCATCTCTTTTAAACAATGTTGGTACTACATTGGTAATGATTAGTTCTACGTTGGTAATGGTTGGTACTATGTTGGTACTGACATCCACAACTCCCTGTTTCTATTGCAGAACTCAATACAGGACCGTATACATGCAACTACAAACTGCTTGTCAACAGCAATCAGCACGGAGTGATTTCCACAGTATTACTCTCACAGTCTTCTTGTCCTCCATTTTGGCTCTGTACATTGTCCATGCGTCCCAGTGCCGTGCCGTTAGTGGACTCCTGACTCAGGGCCGGGAAACGGACGTTACGCTCCAGTTCTGGGTTCAGACAGAGGAAAGTCTGGTTCTTATCGTTATTATTGCTGTTGTTACTAGTAGTGGTGGTGACTACCGACTCGCTAAAGATAGTGTCTGAGAAGACAGAGTCTAGGTTGAACAAGGTGCCACCGAAGAGGGATTCCTGGCAGGTGGATTTGGGTCGATCGGTGGCTACCTCTGGGTCTCTGGGGGGTTTGCTTGGTGGTGGTGGTTGATTTTCAGTGTCTGGTTCTTCTGTATTGTTCTGCTTGTTCTGCTGGCTTATTGCGGTGATCTCCTTTGAGACATGACTGAGTCATGGTATTGAAATTGAAACCTGAAACCTGAAATGTTGTGCTGGCTACATCATGTAGATGCTCTGTTACATCATCAGCAGTGAGTGGACAACTCGGGAAAAATGACTGGCTCCATACTGCAGCCTCTCTAATGTTCATATATATCACAGTACAATGTTACCTGAACAAAAACTCTACTACACACGTGTGTGGAGCCTCAGTCATGTACCATTGAATTGGCAGAAAGTATTGAGCCTTCGTCAAAAATAATAGTGTTTTCTGATTGTTCTTGGTGAATGTCAGTTTTGTTTGATAAATAACAGACAATAGGACTCAAGCGTATATCAAATTGTCCTTCTGTTTGTCTAACCATCATATAATGCCTATAGCCAGAACCGTGTATTGTAA
Organism: Oncorhynchus mykiss; assembly: GCF_013265735.2. Classification (NCBI taxonomy): domain Eukaryota; kingdom Metazoa; phylum Chordata; class Actinopteri; order Salmoniformes; family Salmonidae; genus Oncorhynchus; species Oncorhynchus mykiss. Next base: position 15,326,654 of record NC_048577.1, on the reverse strand, counting down.
TAGAAGACTGCCTGTACAGTTCTTTAAATTCTCTATTCGTAGCATCCTTTTCTGAGAGCTCTATTTCACTCAATAGTCGAATATGGTGATTTTTTTTTTATTGTTTTCTGAATGCTTTGTACACATGTGCAAGTGTGTGTACAAGGCACTGAACTGGAGAGATAGGGCAAAATGACTATAGGCGCGGGTACGCCTACACTGCCCAGGTGAGGAAAAGTGCAGGGCTGAGGACACTCATTTCTGTGACAGTGCGCACGTCCTGCGCTTTTACGCACGGTCTCTTTGCAGTAATGCATAAACGTTGTTATGGTGTTATGACACTAGATTACTCTATATTTTATAATCAATTAAAAATAAGAAATTAAACTTGTTTACATTTTGTTTATGGCTATAGCTTGTGGTAAAGCGAATTAGAATTCCATTCTGATTCGAAACAATGTGCAATGACGTGTTCCATCTCTATGCGACCGAGAGGGTCACAATGCCGACGCTTCACATGGAACTCCAGAACCCAAGAGATATGTCCAGAACTCTCAATAAATCGTCAGTTCTTGATCGACAAACAACGAGAGAGACAGCATTATTATGGCAAGCTTTTCATTCATCTTCCCTGAAGACAGACGTTGTTCCATTAAGGACAACGAAGTCAATTCAGGTATGAACAATAACATACATTTCCGTCTGTAAATACAAATATTAATTGAAGGTGTAATTCCTACTGGAAAGGAAATAAAAAACAACATAGAAGATACGGCTTTAGGGGTTTGTTGTTAGTTACCAAACAATGTAACCATGCGAAATGAAGTTTTCCAGCTGACAATGGTTTTATTTTGGCCAATGAAAATGCTTTATGTCCCAATTATCTCTCTCTCTTCCACCCAAAATGTGCACTTGTTCACCTCCCTTTACTGATTTGAAAGGAAATGACTGGTATATTAAATATGGCTAAAACTCTACCTAGCCCCTACTAGCCGAATGTTTTTAGATTTGTGGGAAGTGGTGAATGAGTGCACACTTCAGCAGAAATGAGATGTTATTGGGATGCATGAAGAATATGAAGAATGCAATGAAGAATTTCCCTTAATTGTAATGCTGAAATCAGTTTAGTTAACCCTGTGTTGGTGTTTCTGTCAGGGTGGATGTCAACGGTGACCCAACTCAACGCCCTTGGTGGTCCAGAGTCAGAGAGTCGGAAAATTGTTCAGAGCTTTGCAGAGGTACTTGGTGACAAGTACCACTACGAGAATGCCATCGACAGCTCTCTGCTCTGGACTGTTGGGTACACCCCCTACATTCCCCCAGCTCTGAAAGGAAGAAGCTTCCCTTCTGTCGAGAGCTTCTTCCTGGATGAGTGGGAGCCACTGACACTCCTGCAGACTTCTCAGGTTCTGTCCACCAGTGTTTCCATCGAGGAAGACAACCGGATCCAGTCTGCTGCAGGCCTAGTGTCTCAGCTTCTGTCTACCAGTGTTACCATCGTGGAGAATGACCTGATCCAGTCTGCTGCAGGCCTAGTGTCTCAGGTTCTGTCTACCAGTGTTTCCATCGTGGAGAATGACCTGATCCAGTCTGCTGCAGTCCTAGTGTCTCAGGTTCTGTCCACCAGTGTTTCCATCGTGGAGAATGACCTGATTCAGTCTGCTGCAGGCCTAGTGTCTCAGGTTCTGTCCACCAGTGTTTCCATCGTGGAGAATGACCTGATCCAGTCTGCTGCAGTCCTAGTGTCTCAGGTTCTGTCCACCAGTGTTTTCATCGAGGAAGACAACCTGATCCAGTCTGCTGCAGGCCTAGTGTCTCAGGTTCTGTCCACCAGTGTTACCATCATGGAGAATGACCTGATCCAGTCTGCTGCAGTCCTAGTGTCTCAGGTTCTGTCCACCAGTGTTACCATCATGGAGAATGACCTGATCCAGTCTGCTGCAGGCCTAGTGTCTCAGGTTATGTCCACCAGTGTTTCCATCGTGGAGAATGACCTGATCCAGTCTGCTGCAGTCCTAGTGTCTCAGGTTCTGTCCACCAGTGTTGCCATCGTGGAGAATGACCTGATCCAGTCTGCTGCAGGCCTAGTGTCTCAGGTTCTGTCCACCAGTGTTACCATCGTGGAGAATGACCTGATCCAGTCTGCTGCAGGCCTAGTGTCTCAGGTTCTGTCCACCAGTGTTTCCATCGAGGAAGACAACCTGATCCAGTCTGCTGCAGGCCTAGTGTCTCAGGTTCTGTCCACCAGTGTTACCATCGTGGAGAATGACCTGATCCAGTCTGCTGCAGGCCTAGTGTCTCAGGTTCTGTCCAGCAGTGACGCTAGAGTGAAGGATCGTGATGATTCCACACTGAGAGACTCCAACCAACCTGAGGTCCATGTGGCTGATGTCTCAACCAAGAGAAGTAGACTAGTCATCACTATTTCTATGTTTTCAACCGAGAGTTGCAATGCTTCGGTCCATGAGGTTGATGCTATTGCTACCAGCCTGGAGCACTCTGCTGAGAAAATGTCTACCTCTACCGCTGATGGCCACATTGTTTCATCCACTGCTGTAGCCAATCAGAAGGAAACAAGGGGCGGATTCGTCTCATCTCTACGGAGACTGTTCACAAGAAAGAACAGGATGCCTGTCAGTAATACTTATATACTTATATAATCTTTTGTACTGTAATATGTTATCATTTATTAACTATTGTTATACTAATATCCAGTGTTAATGGTTGTCTTTAAAATATTTTTCTCTGTTGTCTACTTGTCTGTTTTCAGGCTAAAGTGGCTTCCAAGAAGGAGCACATTCACTTGGTTGACCGCCTCAATGCTGAAGTCACCCACTGAGGGCACTCACTCACTGCTGAAGGCATCCAGAATGATGCTTCTGTTTCTCCTCAACGCCACCTACACCCCTGCCCCTCTCCCCCACACCAAACCCTACCAGGGTTGGGGTGAATTCCAGATATATTCAGTCAATTCAGCAAGTCAACTAAAATTCCAATTCCAATTGTTTCTCATAGGAGGCAATGAGGTAAATTTGAATTGCTATTGGAATTTCAGTTTACTTACTGAATTGACTGAATTGAAAATGAATTGACCCCAACCCTGATCCCTAAGCCCCCACCCCATCCATTTCTATCTTCAGTAAACTTTGTAGAATTTTATTTGAATGTGTTTTGGATCTTCATTAAAACCCACAATACATCTCTAATGAGGGTCACTCATGTTACACATCTAGATTTATCATCAAATATCGTAGAATTCAACAACAAATGCAGTGGTTTAGCAGTTCAACTTCAGTACTTGTCAATGAGTAACTGCACTGTGACCTTCAGAAACATGTAACATTGTGGAAAAACTGAAAACTTTTGCTGACATTTGGTTACAATGTAACTACACTGAACAAAAATATTAGCGCAACATGTAAAGTATTGGTCCCATGTTTCATGAGCTGAAATAAAATCCCAGAAGTGTTCCATATGTACAAAAAGGTTATTTCTCTGAAATGTTGTGTTTACATCCCTGTTAGTGAGCATTTCTCCTTGGCCAAGATAATCCATCCACCTGCCAGGTGTGGCATATCAAGAAGCTGATTAAACTGCATGATCATTACACAGGTGCATCTTGCACTGGGGAAAAGAAGAGGCCACTTTAAAATGAGCAGTTTTGTCACACAACACAATGCCACAGATGTCAGAAGTTTTGAGGGAGCGTGCAATTGGCATGCTGACTGCGGAAATGTTCACCAGAGCCATTACTAGAGAAGTCAATGTTAATTTCTTTACCATAAACTTTCCAATGTCGTTTTAGCGAATTTGGCAGACCACACCAGGGGCTGAGGAGTATTTCTGTCTGTAATAAAGCCCGTTTGTAGGGAAAAACTCATTCTGATTAGCTGGGCCTAGCTCCCCAGTGGGTGGGTCTGGCTGCCAGGTGGGTGGGCCTATGCCATCCAAGGCCCTCCCATGGCAGCACCCCTGCCCAGGACCTAATTAATTTATTTCAATTGTTTGATTTCCTTATGTGAACTGCACCTCAGTCAAATCTTTCAAATTGTTGCATGTTGCGTTTATATTTTTGTCTGCACATTTTCTTGAGAATGACATGCGTTCTCACTCATTACTTCTAGAATCAGAAATGAAAACCGACTCAACGTAATATATTAAAGGAATGAAAAGTGCTTTATTCAACGGTGGCTCCTGAAGTCCCTGCACACATTTACATTTACAAGGTTCCATCTTCACTGAGGACAATCTCAGTATCGGATTTTAGCAGAGACAATGAAGCAGAGACAATGAAAAGCAAACAAATAAACAAACTGAACAAACCAAACAAAAACTCAGTCCCCACATGATATGTGACATGACACATGACCCGAAGAACCATATTGGTGCGTTTTTCCTAATCAGATGATTACTGATTGTGTTTGTTATTATAAGTTCACTGTAATGTCCAACGTTCTGAACTAACATGGTAATGTAATGTACATGTTGTCTACTAGTCTGTATGTAATATCAACACTCTGGACAGAGAGCTATGGTTTTTCAGTTGAAGGATTTATGTTTATAACTAGATCTACTGTATGGGACAACAAAAAGTACATATGAATAGGGAGTTGAAGCATTTGTAGAGTGACACGGCCTATTAACACAAATTAAAACACAAATATCAACACAGACTTATATAAATACTAATAAAAACATAATACTGAAAACTTTTGTCAAACAACAAAGGAAGATTGTCAATGTGCTTTTTTGAAAACAACAACTTATTCCCTAAAAGTACATTCTATTTATATCTTCATTTGGACTAAATATAAAAAATCTGTACATTAGAGAAACAAGTGTAGTATGTGAATGTGTCTTTGTATGTTTTCAGTTCATCTTATCATTATATACAGTCTATAATCTCAGCCCAGAAACAGAGATCTTATAATACTGTATAACACAGAGTTATAATGACTTGTGAAAAGTGCCTAAAACCAAAACATCACTACTTCAAAAGCACCTATAAGAAGAAGAACAGTTATTGCATCAACACAATAGGAAATAATTATGTTTGCATCTCTTTTAAACAATGTTGGTACTACATTGGTAATGATTAGTTCTACGTTGGTAATGGTTGGTACTATGTTGGTACTGACATCCACAACTCCCTGTTTCTATTGCAGAACTCAATACAGGACCGTATACATGCAACTACAAACTGCTTGTCATCAGCAATCAGCACGGAGTGATTTCCACAGTATTACTCTCACAGTCTTCTTGTCCTCCATTTTGGCTCTGTACATTGTCCATGCGTCCCAGTGCCGTGCCGTTAGTGGACTCCTGACTCAGGGGTGGGAAACTGACGGTACGCTCCAGTTCTGGGTTCAGACAGAGGAAAGTCTGGTTCTTATCGTTATTATTGCTGTTGTTACTAGTAGTGGTGGTGACTACCGACTCGCTAAAGATAGTGTCTGAGAAGACAGAGTCTAGATTGAACGGGGTGCCACCGAAGAGGGATTCCTGGCAGGTGGATTTGGGTCGATCGGTGGCTACCGCTGGGTCTCTGGGGGGTTTGCTCGGTGGTGGTGGTTGATTATCAGTGTCTGGTTCTTCTGTATTGTTCTGCTTGTTCTGAACCTGATTAACCGTGTCCGTCTCCTGATTCGGGCTCCCATCAGATTCCATGATAGGTAAGGGATCTACCTTCGCCATCACCCTAGAGTCACTGTTGACACTGGATCGTCGCGAGGAACCCTCGGCTGTTGAGATGACGCTACTGGCCCGGGGTAGAGAGGCAGGAGACCATGGCCCTCTCAGACGCGCCTCCTTCCCCAACGGGGTGGAGAAACAGTTGAGACACCCAGACACAGAGGAAGATTCACCCTGGACATAGAGCACCGTGGTCGGGGACATGGCTGAGGCTCGGGTGGTGATGGTCTCCGGAGCTTTGTTCAGACCTAATCCAGATCGAGGTAGTACGGCTGTTTTGGGGACATTCCCATCGGAAGGGCGCTGGGGGGCTCTGCTGCCGCTGGCGCACCTCCTGAGGACACTCCTTCTGGGCCAGGGGTCCTGGGTGCTACCCACCTCCCTCCCCCTACAGGGAACTGAACCCTGGGTGTTTGCTATGGCAATAGGTGAGGAGTTCTTTACTCCTACCCTCTCTCTGTGTTTGTTGCTGCTGGTGTGTGTTAAGGAAGTGGATCGCTGCTGTGTGTGTGTGGTCGGCGAGGGGTTCTGCCGTGTATGTCGCGGGGTGGAGGTATCGCTAGGCGGAAGGCAGGAGGAAGAGGAGCGGCGGGATGACGGAGGCGGCTGGACCGGACTACTGCCGTTGGACCAGGGTTCATTGTCTAGGCTGAGGCTGAACTCTCCACTGCTCTGGCTCTGGGCACGGCTCGGCACGCCATTCAGACCTGGGGGAACCGCAGAGAGAACGTCTCTTTAGGTTACACCAATAGCAGGCTACACTCTTGATTACAACTGTCTGGAAAATGTATGCATTTTCACAGTGTATTATAAACATTTTCCATGTCAAATAAACATAGCATAAGTGACAATACAAGCTAGTAAATGCATGTAACATTATTTCTGCCTATAGAGGGCAGTATTATCAAGCTGTTCAGACTAATGCCTACTTTGAGCAAAATAAGAGATTCACTTGAAAAAAGGCCACGGTAACAGATATTGATGTATTCTTCATTTGAACTCCTTATACACCTGCATACATTAGTCTGCATCCCAAATGGCACCCTAACTCTCTTTATAGGGCTCTGGTCAAAAGTAGTGCACTGTCTATTGAACAGGGTGCCATTTGGGAACCCTCAAATAATGAGTTAGCGGGATGTTGCTTACCGCGGTTTTGTAGTTCATCCCCGTCGTCAAAGTCAGCCGCCACAGCACTGTCATTACAATCCTTGTCTGTGCAACACAAAATGGCACGGGACAGAAAATGAGACGACACGGTATGGGGTATCCAGGAGCGAGGGGGTGTTTGCGGTCAAACTGGTCAGGTTAAAAGCAAGAGAAGCATATGGGAAGTGGTAGTGTTCATTCAAGCAAACGGAATTGCAGATGTATGAAGCAACACAATCCCTATAGAGACGTTGTAGCTCAAACCCCTTGGCAAATGTACCCTTGTAGCATGATTCTTAAAACTAGCAGATGAAGATGTCAAATGGAAGGACGTAATATGGATGGTGGAATCACTCTACCTGTCAAACATCGCTCGTTGCCATCAGTGGCAGCGGCAGCAGCCGTGGTGGTGGGATAAAACAAAGGAGTGGTGGTGGGCTGGTGTTGATGATTGATGATGGACAAGATGGAGTCGCTCATGGATGAGGTCATAGACTCCTTCCTGGATCTGTCATTTGTGACCCCTGAACCCTCTAGCTGCTCAGGGTCCTCAGACAGGGTTGAGGGGTACACCAAGTCATTCAGTTTGTCCAGGTCATTCAGGGCTGGGGGTGGAGGTGGAGAGAGATGACTTGAGTTGCCTCTGGTTAATGGGTAAGTCCTATGTTTTCTTTCCCTTCCTGTCTTTCATTCAAAGGAGAGAAGATTCTACACGCTTCACTTGAAAAGTATGACGTTGATCAATAACTACGGTTTAAGCCTCACAACCTCCGCCAGAGTCTTCCTGCCTTCCAGCAATGTGGTCCTGAGAAACTAAAACATTCTGCAGTACCAGTGTTCTGCAATGCAGCATTCCCCTGACCTCTTGGGTAACTCTACAGAACTGCATGGAGAACAGAAGAGTGAAAATATCTATGGTGGCGGATGCTTATGCTAACAGTGAGAAAGAGTGGGTATGGGTATCAAAATTGCAATATATAGCAATATTCTGGCTGAACTCAATCATAGGAAGGATGCCAAGCTGCACACTTTGCAGAACTCTACACGTAATTCCATGAGTATTGTCTCGGAGGATTTCTGCTGCATTCCTTAAAACAATGGTAGACTAAAGAATAAGGTAAAGCATAGTTCACTAGCCTGGGTCCCAGATCTGTTTGTGCTGTCTTGCCAACTTCGTATGGAATTGTCAATCCTAAGAAGTTGGCAAGACGGCACAAACAGATCTGGGACCCAGGCTAATAGTTCGCTAATGATGAGAAAATAGGCAGGTCGCAGCCAAGATGAGGTAGTCACGAGACATCGACCCATCATGTTTCTTACACACGGAACGACGAAAGAGGGACTTGACTTTGTCCTTATCCTTCAGTCTGTTCCTCATAAGGGGAAAGATTTTCAGAGTGGACACTTCACAGTGTGGGACAACAAGGGACAGGGGAGGGAGAAACAGGGGAGGATGAGGGGGGGGGGGGGGGGGGAGAACACGTTAACACACACAAAACAGACATGGGGATAGACAGAAATAGACAAAACACAAGTTTGGCCTTATTGAGGGAAGGATCCACATAAAGAAACATGCAGACACATCCGTAGTGCAACACTAAGTAACAAGTGTTTCTGCATGCACTGTCTGTCATAGAAACCCACTTATACTACACAGCCCTCAAACTACACTCTGGCCCTCCAAGCCAGTTCCACTGCATTTTTTAATTGTTCCCCTCTAATCAGGGACTGATTTAGACCTGGGACACCAGGTGGGTTCAATTAATTACTATGTAGAACAGAAAACCAGCAGGCTCCGGGACCTCGTAGGGTCAGAGGTGAGTTATCCTGCTATACAGGGTAGATACAGACAGAGCGGCCCTACATCTTACCACTTCAGAAGTCAAGTGTGTATGATGATTTCATACCCAGGAGACTCCTATACAATGGCACAGCAACAGATGAGTTTCCAACAGATTATTTTTATTCCTTCTCATAGATCTCTAAAGAGCCTGGGAGGCGGTTCTATCTTGATACAAATAGGAAGAGTCTGTCTTGTAGGGACGTCAAATAAAGATGTAGCAATTGAGTGACTTCTGTCTCCCTGTCGAATCAGTGGTGGCTGGGGGAGGTTCCCTGCAGTAACTGGCTCCGCCCAAATTTTTCTGTCCTATCCCTGCTGGCCGTGGCTGCGGGGTTGGCCGTGGCGGGGGAAGGGGCCTAGCTGTCGCTCTCTCTTCTTGGCCTATAGCTCGTAGCAGGGCGGGTGGGCCTGCGGTGATGGTGGAGGGTGATTGGACAGCCTGTTTCTGACTGGCCTATCAGGGCTCTCAGACGGGACCAATGGGAGGGGATAAGGAGGTCATACTCACTGCTGCTCCTCCGGGGGGAAGTGGTGGACCCACCCGAGCCGTCCGAACCCACGAAGGAGCCGTTGTCCTGGCAACAGGAAGCAGAGGGGGAGGTGGGCGGGAGGGCCTCGAAGGAGCCGGAGCGTGTGGGGGTGAGGGAGCGATGGTGGTCAGAAGAGGAGGCGGGGCCACAACGCTCGCGGCTCCTCGGCTTCATCAGCTTCCTCATCTTCAGGGCGATCCAGTTCCCACGCCTCGGGAAATATAATAGATATGTTAAAATCGCTATAGAATAGAATAAACTTTATTATCCCTGATGGGAAAACTGTCTTAAAAATAAACAGGTAAAACTAACTAATACTGTATCCAAACTAATACATCTTGTCACTGTCAAAGTGAATTGATTTCCTCTCCAAACGGCACTGTACCTCCGTGGGGGTGAGGGGTCATAGAACTTGTACTGGTCCATGATCTTCTCCTCCAACTTCTCCTTCTGTCTCCTCAGCTCATTCAGCTTGTCTCTGAGAGAGAGGAGAGAGAGAAAAACACAGAGAGGTAGCATCAACAGAAGAGGTGTCGCTGCTGCAAAGATGGCTGGTGTGTTTACGTCTCAGAATAAACTCTGACTGAACTGTCTCAACCGTCACACTGTCGCACCCGGCACCTTTAAACACCATCAAACCCCAAGGTCGTATTTATTAGGCAGCAAACGGAAAGAAAATGGACTGAAACAGTGAGGGACTACATGTACTCGTCCAATAAGGAACTCTCATTTCCATTTCCCGTTGCAAAGCGTTTTCCGTTGCATGCCGCAATGAATACGACCCAAGTTAAAAGAATGTGAATGTTATATTTCCATACTTTCCTACATATTACACATAGCTTAGTATGCCCCATATGTCCAGAAGATAAACTCAAAATGGAGGGGAATTTATTCCATATAGGCCAACGTTTACACTAGCAGAGAGAGGATTTTTCTTTAGGTCAGCCAACTTTTTTTCTAAACTGGCACTACAGATGGCAGACGACATCAATAATCCATGCTCTGTCAACCTCAAGAGGCCCAGTGGTTTTGGTGCTCTAAATATGATGGGATGCACTGTGTTTTTGGTGCAACGGTGCTCTATAGCTGAATCAATGCCTTTTGTTTTGTGCTGCTCTGGAATGCCTTGTGTCCTATGTGAAGCCCATTGTTTTAGCATAATGTGAATACATTCCATAAGTCGATCATTATGAGAAGAACTATACTGTGGCTGTAGCTACTATTGTACAAACTCTGCTCTTATATACTGCAGATATACTGTACAGAGTCTGCTGCTTGTGGTGGAACATCTATTTCACTTGGTTCAGTTAACTTCTAATTCAGTCCATTAACCGCAAGGGGTTAAAGCTCTACGACTCGGCCTTCAGCCAGATAGACGGGTCCCTTACATGTGCTGTCTCTGTTCTACGTGGAACAGGTCCTTGCTCTCCATGGTCTGTTCTAGCAGGGTGCGGTTCTGCAGCATCAGGGTCTGGATCTGGTCCAGCAGGTGCCGGTTCTCCTCCTCCAGGTTCCCCTTCAACTGACTCAGCAGCTAGACACAAGAGCACATAGTATATGTCAATTACTTCTTTAATGATAGAATCACTACAACACATCAATCTGGCACTAAAACTGCTTTGAGAGCAGATGCGAATGCGTATATCCTCACATAGCCTCTTCGTATAGTGCTTGGGGAATACAGAATCCAATTACTTTGCCGGCAATGCTGTAACGACCCTGGGTTAATAAGGGTGGAGAATCGACTTTGCCACACGAGCATTCTTCTGTGGCACAGTCGATGGTGCACTGGGCTTCGGGTCAGAAGGTGGAGGGTTCGAGCCGCACTCCCCGACTGTTTCATTACAATACGATCAACAACACCTTCAACTGTACAGCATATTGGATATGTTATCAAGTTTGATTGATTAAAATGGATGCTTTTAGGTAAATATATTTTTAATTATAACTAAAATTAACCTGGATGGTGAAAGTATTATTAGAAACTGGGTGGTTCGAGCCCTGAACTTTGATTGGCTGACAGCTGTGGTATATCAGACCGCATACCACGGGTATTTTACTGGTCTAATTACGTTTGTAACCAGTTTATAATAGCAATAAGGCACCTCGGGGGTTTGTGGTATATGGCCAATATATCACGGCTAAGGGCTGTATCAAGGCACTCCACGTTGCGTCATGCCTTGAAAGAGCCCTTAGCCGTGGGTATATTGGTAATTTACCAAACCCCCTCGAGCCTTATTGCTTAAATATATCCTTCATACCTCACACTGGTTGGTAAGCTTGGTGCTGGTGATGTCTAGCTGTTGGTACTGCTCTCTGAGCTTGCTGAAGTCAGACTCGAGCTTGGTCTGCTCCAGCTTAGTGCTGTTCAGCAGGGTCTTCATGTTCTTATGGTCCGCCTGGAGCTCCTCCTGATCCTTCAACAGCTGACGGTACGTCTGGTTCAGCCTGGGGGCACATAGAAATATACATAGAAGAAACAGTCTGACAAAGTAAGGCGAAAACATATTGATAAGAACAACAGTTAGACAAGCAAAGTTCTCTGAATTCTAGGTAAAAGCTATCGGCCTGTAACTATCTTTATTGTGAGCTTATGTGTGTGGTGAGCTATGCTGTGTGTAGAGGGAGTCTTTGTCATCTTTAGGAGATGCTGTGTGTGTGTGTGTATGTTATGCTATGTGCGCCCCTCACCAGTCCTTCTCATCCCGGAGCTGTCGACACTCTGAGGCGGTGGTCCTGTGCTGCTCCTTCTCCACAGACATCTTGTCCTGCTCCTCTCTCAGAGCCTTCTCCAGACCCTCTAGTTTGGCCTTCTGCTGCAGCAGGAATTTGTACCTACAGCAACACACCATCGTGGTTACTTAGAGAGCTTTCCTCTCGGTTGCTGTTTTCATTGTTGTTGCATGGATGGGAAATGAGTGTCACAGCCATTGATGAGTGTCTTTGATAAAATATGAACGGGTAGAACCTACAGTGCCTTGCGAAAGTATTCGGCCCCCTTGAACTTTGCGACCTTTTGCCACATTTCAGGCTTCAAACATAAAGATATAAAACTGTTTTTTGTGAAGAATCAACAACAAGTGGGACACAATCATGAAGTGGAATGACATTCATTGGATATTTCAAACTTTTTTAACAAATCAAAAACTGAAAAATTGGGCGTGCAAAATTATTCAGCCCCTTTACTTTCAGTGCAGCAAACTCTCTCCAGAAGTTCAGTGAGGATCTCTGAATGATCCAATGTTGACCTAAATGACTAATGATGATAAATACAATCCACCTGTGTGTAATCAAGTCTCCGTATAAATGCACCTGCACTGTGATAGTCTCAGAGGTCCGTTAAAAGCGCAGAGAGCATCATGAAGAACAAGGAACACACCAGGCAGGTCCGAGATACTGTTGTGAAGAAGTTTAAAGTCGGATTTGGATACAAAAAGATTTCCCAAGCTTTAAACATCCCAAGGAGCACTGTGCAACCGATAATATTGAAATGGAAGGAGTATCAGACCACTGCAAATCTACCAAGACCTGGCTGTCCCTCTAAACTTTCAGCTCATACAAGGAGAAGACTGATCAGAGATGCAGCCAAGAGGCCCATGATCACTCTGGATGAACTGCAGAGATCTACAGCTGAGGTGGGAGACTCTGTCCATAGGACAACAATCAGTCGTATATTGCACAAATCTGGCCTTTATGGAAGAGTGGCAAGAAGAAAGCCATTTCTTAAAGATATCCATAAAAAGTGTCGTTTAAAGTTTGCCACAAGCCACCTGGGAGACACACCAAACATGTGGAAGAAGGTGCTCTGGTCAGATGAAACCAAAATTGAACTTTTTGGCAACAATGCAAAACGTTATGTTTGGCGTAAAAGCAACACAGCTGAACACACCATCCCCACTGTCAAACATGGTGGAGGCAGCATCATGGTTTGGGCCTGCTTTTCTTCAGCAGGGACAGGGAAGATGGTTAAAATTGATGGGAAGATGGATGGAGCCAAATACAGGACCATTCTGGAAGAAAACCTGATGGAGTCTGCAAAAGACCTGAGACTGGGGCGGATATTTGTCTTCCAACAAGACAATGATCCAAAACATAAAGCAAAATCTACAATGGAATGGTTCAAAAATAAACATATCCAGGTGTTAGAATGGCCAAGTCAAAGTCCAGACCTGAATCCAATCGAGAATCTGTGGAAAGAACTGAAAACTGCTGTTCACAAATGCTCTCCATCCAACCTCACTGAGCTCGAGCTGTTTTGCAAGGAGGAATGGAAAGCATTTTCAGTCTCTTGATGTGCAAAACTGATAGAGATATACCCCAAGCGACTTACAGCTGTAATCGCAGCAAAAGGTGGCGCTACAAAGTATTAACTTAAGGGGGCTGAATAATTTTGCACGCCCAATTTTTCAGTTTTTGATTTGTTAAAAAAGTTTGAAATATTCAATAAATGTCGTTCCACTTCATGATTGTGTCCCACTTGTTGTTGATTCTTCACAAAAAAATACAGTTTTATATCTTTATGTTTGAAGCCTGAAATGTGGCAAAAGGTTGCAAAGTTCAAGGGGGGCGAATACTTTCGCAAGGCACTGTATATACTGTAGTTCTAAAATCCACATGATTTTTCAAGATCCATTTGACTTGGTGGCACAACAGATATCCATCCTCATTGTTGCACGAGAACATAACATAGCTACACAAAAAAAATGTACTTTTATGTTGAGAGGTGGAATTTAAGCAACCATTACTCAAGCATTCAAATTGTATATCATGAACAATGATATATGGTCTCTGGTCCCCTTCCTCTACCTGTCCTCCAGCGTTCTATGCTCCAGCTCCAAAGTGCGGTGGGCGTTCTTCAGACAGCCCTGTTTTCCCATCAGGGCCTCGTAGTCCATGGCTTGTCTCTCGTGCAGCGCCGCCAGCCTCTCGTGGTCCCTCAGGAGCTGGTCGTGCATGCCGCGCAGCTCCTCTCGCTCACGCATGGCCACCTCCTTATCACCCTCGGTGCTGGATTGTTGGCATTGGAGCTGAGCGTTCTGGGCCAGGAGTGATGCACTCTGGGAGTTCAGAGTGGACTTCTCCACCTGTGGATGGATAGGCGTGGAGATGATTATTATGCATGAAAAGGTTGTAATTTAAAGGTATGAGTTTATACTGTATAAGATGAACTACTACTCATACCATGTATGAAAGGACTCTATAGTTCACATTTAACAAATCAACTAAAGTTGCATTCAAACTGCTTCAAGTAAACACCAGCCTTACAGTATCAGGTTCTACTAGAATGGCATTATAGGAGGCAACTTGAGTGGGGTCTGTCCTAGGTATAAAAACAAGATAAATCCAATGCAGAATGGATATCTGCATACAGATTTAACTTCAAAATAAAAGTACTAATTTCAAAATAAAAGTTCATATTTTGGAAGCATTAAATCAGTGTGTGGGTATTTCTGTATTTTGAGTATCTTATCAGTATACTAGGAGTATATTAGTATATCAGGAATGTTGCTCCTCTAACCTGCAGGTTAGCGTTGTGTGTCTGGAGAGCCGTGTTGTTCTCCTGCAGGGAAGCGGTCTGTCTCTGCAGGGCCAGGATCTGAGCCTGCAGGCCGTCTGACTGGGTCTCCAGCTGTCTGAGCTGGGCCTGCAGTGCCTGACGCTCTGCCTGCAGTGTGGCATTCTGCAGCAGGGGGGGAAAAGAGGGACAAGTCAATAATACATAGAAAAAATGTGAAGCTGGTGTTGATCCATAGTAACAGTATGGTTGAGATTAGAGGTCGACCGATTATGATTTTTCAACGCCGATACCGATACCGATTATTGGAGGACCAAAAAAGCCGATACCGATTAATCGGCAGATTTTTATTTATTTATTTGTAATAATGACAATTACAACAATACTGAATGAACACTTACTTCAACTTAATATAATACATCAATAAAAATCAATTTAACCTCAAATAAATAATGAAACATTTTTAATTTGGTTTAAATAATGCAAAAACAAATGTTGGAGAAGAAAGTAAAAGTGCAATATGTGCTATGTAAGAAAGCTAACGTTTAAGTTCCTTGCTCAGAACATGACAACATATGAAAGCTGGTGGTTCCTTTTAACATGAGTCTTCAATATTCCCAGGTAAGAAATTTTAGGTTGTAGTTATTATAGGAATTATAGGACTATTTCCCTCTATACCATTTGTATTTCATTAACCTTTGACTATTGGACGTTCTTATTTTTTTTTATTTAAAAAAAAAATGTTTTACCTTTATTTTACTAGGCAAGTCAGTTAAGAACAAATTCTTATTTTCAATGACGGCCTAGGAACAGTGGGTTAACTGCTTGTTCAGGGGCAGAACGACCTGCACTTTAGTATTGGCACTTTAGTATTGCCAGTGTAACAGTTTAGCTTCCGTCCCTCTCCTCGCTCCTCCCTGGGCTCGAACCAACGACAACACCCACCCTCAAATCAGCGTTACCCATGCAGAGCAAAGGAAACAACCACTGCAAGGCTCAGAGCGAGTGAAGTTTGAAACACTATTAGCGCGCACTAACTAGATAGTCATTTCAATGCTTGACGCACAACGAAGAGCTGCTGGCAAAACGCAACAAAGTGCTGTTTGAATGAATGTTTACGCGCCTGCTTCTGCCTACCACCGCTCAGTCAGATACTTAGATACTTGTATGCTCAGTCAGATTATATGCAACGCAGGACACGCTAGATAATATCTAGTAATATCATCAACCATGTGTAGTTAACTAGTGATTATGATTGATTGATTGTTTTTTATAAGATAAGTTTAATGCTAGCTAGCAACTTACCTTGGATTGCTGCATTCGCGTAACAGGCAGTCTCCTTGTGGAGTGCAACGAGAGAGAGGCAGGTCGTTATGCGTTGGATAGGTTAACGGTAAGGTTGCAAGATTGGATCCCCGAGCTGACAATGTGAAAATCTGAACGAGGCAGTTAACACACCGTTCCTAGGCCGTCATTGAAAATAAGAATGTGTTCTTAACTGACTTGCCTAGTTAAATAAAGATTAAATAAAGGTGTAAAAAAATATATTAAAAAAAATAGATTTCCGGCTGTTATGAAAACTTGATATCGGCCCTAATTAATCGGCCATTCCGATTAGTCGGTCGACCTCTAGTTGAGATGGATAGCATTTGTATTAACGTGACAATGTAATGTAATGAAATAATGAAGCGTCTGCTAAATGACTAAAATGTAAAGTAGGTTTGATTTCTATCATCCCATAATCATTATTGGGAGGCCTTTAAACAAGGCAGATGCATGTCAGAAAATATACAAATTGAAATAAGAGCATCAAATTTAGTGCTTAGTCACAACATGATGACACAAAGTTCTCCACTCACGTTCCTCTCCACCTCGATGAGGCGGTCCTTGACCCTCAGCAGCTCCCTGGTGGCCTCCTGGCTCTCCCACTGCCATTCGCTTACCGCCCTGTCACTCTCCCTCTGAGGGGTGGGGCTACGGGCCGCATGCTCCTCCTCCTCCCTCTGCAGCAGGGCTTCGTAGTTCAGACGTACCTGTAGGGGGTCAAGATCAAAGGTCAGATATTGCTACTGAGCGAGGCCATTTTTCAACTTCGGACTTCAATATGCTTTGACAAAGAATTCCAATTTAAAAGTGAATGAATGTAGACAAGGTATAGTTTCCCTTTGAAACCGAGGAACTTTAGGCCAGACTCACAGTCTTGAGCTCTTGACGTAGCTGCTGGTTGAGGGTGGAGGACTCCTGCAGACGAGCCTCAACGGCAGCCATCTTGTCTTCTTTGATCTGCAGGGACCTCTTCAGAGACGACTCCAGCTCAGACTCCAACATCTTGAATCTACTGGGGAGAGGGAAATAAAATAAATGGGGATTTAGAACAACACGTGGGGGAGGGAAAAGTAGACATATTTTTCTGTATTTTGTCACTGATTGTAATTGATTTCCTTGAGAAATAACTCACCAATCTATTGTCATATGTATAACACAGCCATTCAAACTTAATTGAAGATTTGTGTAACTATCACCTAACCCTGGTTTGTGGGGGGTAGACTAAATCAGTTGCATGAACCTCGCTGTGTCCAGTGTTTTACCTGTTGTCTGGAGTTTCCTCGTCACTCTGTGGTGATGTGTCCTGGTTGAGGACTCTCATCTCCAGCTCGTGGGCCAGCCTCTCCAGCTCATTCTCCCTCTGCTGGGTCTTCAGCTTGTCACTCACCAACTCCTACAGAGGAACGACGGTCAGACATATCCGCTTTTTGTATCATCACATATTTCAGTTCAGTGACTCCTCTTGCTGCCATGTAAAGCTCTTGTGACCATTTACTTATTTATCAATGACCTCTTTATCAGAGAGCTGTTAAATCAAACACAATTGATATATATATATTCATGACATGTGATCTAAACCTCCACGACTCCAAGCTCGCTTAACTTGATCTTTCCATAAGGAAACGTACAAATCTGTCATGTCAGGCACACTGAAATACATGAGCATCACACATAAGAAGCTAATGCTGATCTGAGTGGCTTCACCTCTCTCAGGGTGACCAGGGCCCTCTGGTTGATCGCTCCCTGCTTGGCCAGCTCTCTGTTATCCCTCTCCAGCCCCTTGACCCTCTCCTCCACCTCCTTCAGCCTCTCCACCTCCTTCCCCATCCCCCTGTTATAATTTCATAGAAATATAAACCATTTATCAGATGCTTTAATCCAAAGCGACTTACAGTACAGTCAGGGCACACATTTGTGTATATTATATTGTATATTAGATACATTTGTATACGAGTGCATACTTTTTTATACAGTTGAAGTCGGAAGTTTACATACACTTAGGTTATATTCATTAAAACTTGTTTTTCAACCACACCACAAATGTCCTGTTAACAAACTCTTGTTTTGGCAAGTCTGTTAGGACATCTACTTTGAGCATGACAAAAGTAATTTTTCCAAAAATGGTTTACAAACAGATTATTTCACTTATAATTCACTGTATCACAATTCCAGTGGGTCAGAGGTTTACATACACTAAGTTGACTGTGCCTTTAAACAGCTTGGAAAATTCCAGAAAATGATGTCATGGCTTTAGAAGCTTCTGATAGGCTATTTGTCATCATCTGGGTCAATTGGAGGTGTACCTGTGGATGTATTCCAAGGCCTACCTACAAACTCAGTGCCTCTTTGCTTGACATCATGGGAAAATCTAAAGAAATCAGCCAAGACCTCAGAAAAAAAATTGTAGACCTGCACAAATCTGGTTCATCCTTGGGAGCAATTTCCAAACGCCTGAAGGTACCACGTTCATCTGTACAAACAATAGTACGCAAGTATAAACACCATGGGACCACGCAGCCGCCATACCGCTCAGGAAGGAGATGCGTTCTGTCTCCTAGAGATTAATGTACTTTGGTGCGAAAAGTGCAAATAAATCCCAGAACAACAGCAAAGGACCTTGTGAAGATGCTGGAGGAAACCGGTACAAAAGTATCTATATCCACAGTAAAACAAGTCCTATATCGACGTAACCTGAAAGGCCGCTCAGCAGGGAAGAAGCCACTGCTCTAAAACCACCATAAAAAAGCCAGACTACGGTTTGCAACTGCACATGTGGACAAAGATCGTACTTTTTGGAGAAATGTCCTCTAGTCTGATGAAACAAAAATGGAACTGTTTGGCTATAATGACCATCGTTACGTTTGGAGGAAAAAGCGGGAGGCTTGCAAGCCGAAGAACACCATCCCAACCGTGAAGCACGGGGGTGGCAGCATCAACTTGTTGTGGGGGTGCTTTGTTGCAGGAGGGACTGGTGCACTTCACAAAATAGATGGAATCATGAGGAAGGAAAATTCTGTAGATATATTGAAGACATCAGTCAGTTATAGCTTTGTTGCAAATGGGTCTTCCAAATGAACAATGACCCCAAGCATACTTCCAAAGTTGTGGCAAAATGGCTTAGTACAACAAAGTCAAGGTATTGGAGTGGCCATCACAAAGCCCTGACCTCAATCCTATAGAAAATTTGTGGGCAGAACTGAAAAAGTGTGTGCGAGCAAGGAGGCCTACAAACCTGACTCAGTCATACCAGCTCTGTCAGGAGGCATGGGCCAAAATTCACCCAACTTATTGTGGGAAGCTTGTGGAAGGCTACCTGAAACATTTGACCCAAGTTAAACAATTTAAAGGCAATGCTACCAAATACTAATTGAGTGTATGCAAACTTCTGACCCACTGGGAATGTGATGAAATAAATAAAAGCTGAAATAAATCATTCTTTCAACTATTATTCTGACATTTAACATTCCTAAAATAAAGTGATGATCCTAACTGACCTAAGACAGGGAATTTTTACTCGGATTAAATGGCAGGAATTGTGAAAAACTGAGTTTAAAAGTAGTTGGTGTATGTAAACTTCCAGTTTCAACTGTACATGTGATCCTAGCGAGAATCAAACCCACAACCCTGACGTTGCTAGCACCCCGATCATACCATGGTGACCATTAGCATCATACCTGTTCTCTCTCTCCAGACTAGCCACCCTCAGGTTGCTCCCGTCCAGGGTAGAGTCCTGGATCTCTGCCTGTTGCCTCAGCCTGCGGTTCTCCTTCTCCAGCCTCCTCTTGTCTCTCTCCAGGCAAGAAGCCTCCTGCTCCAGGGTCTGCTTCTCCTGACCTAGCTGCTCCATGCGCCGCGAGGAGATCCTCAGCTCCTCCAGCCCAGCCTGCAGGTTCTGGTTCTCAGCCTCCAGCTCGTGGACCTCGGCCTCCAGCCGATGGAGCTTCCGGCCTGGAGGTGAGTGGATGTATGGATGGAAGGGTGTGGAGGTGGGGTGGATGGATAGGTGGTTGGATGGATGGATGGATGGATGGGCATGCGCGTGGGTAGGTGGATAAAAAAATAAAAATAATTCATCACCAATCATCAATTATTAGGTTAGCTGGCATACAGAGCACAAAAATCAACAAGCAAATGGATCCCTGAACAAATAAAGAGCATCACATTGCCCATTCAATGCCCCTGTATCTAACGCAACAGAGCCAAACGCTACAAAGAGACAGCAGTACCACAACATTCTCCCAGAAGACCAACCTGTGTTGTCCAGGGCAGCCTGAAGCCGCTGGTTCTCTGTGTCCAGGGCTCTACACTTCGCCTCCAGACGCTCTGTGTGCTTTGTGGATGAAGAGGAAGCCCTCGTCTGCAGCCCCGTGCTTCTGTTCTCCCGACGTGGACTCTTGTTCTTAGAGCAGGGTGAGGTATCACGAGTCAGAGACACTGAAGCGCCTGGTTGAAGGAGATTGCGGGTGTTGTCTTTAGCTTCTGCTTCCAGGTCAGCCATGGGGTCACTCAGATCGCAAGACTCTCCGTCTTCGAGTTGGCCTTTCTCTTGCTTCTGAAGATCCATCTTCTCCTTGAGGGTCTCGCTCTCTCTCTCCAGTCGGTCAATCTCTCCCTCTAGGTCATCCGACACTCCGTTGCATTTTGGGTCCCTGTGATGTGATGTGTCTATGTCAATGTCACAATCCTCTTTGATGACCAATTCAGACTGCTCCCAGGAGGTGTTGTCTAAACTGCCAAGGTACTCTCTAACCACCTCAGCCTAATAAACAAGGAAACACGACCAACATTTTCACATGGAAATAGCACCGTTCACTGCAATAGTTCAATAGAGTCGCCGGAATCCGAATGTGTGGGTTGATGGTTGTACGTGTGCTGCCTGAGCAGCTGTGTGTGGCTATTGTGTTCATGTTTGGGTCGTGGTGCCTGGCTAGTTACCGTGTTTGTGGGTCGCTGGCCGTCCCTCCACGTGTGCTCATGGTTATGGTTGTGCTGCGGTCCCAGGCTGAGGTCAGCAGCTCTCAGTTCCTCTATGGTCCTGAGCAGGCTTTGGTTCTCTCTCTCCAGCCTCAGCAGACGACTCCTGGTCCCGTCAACCACCTCCTCACCCAGAGACTTCTGACCTGAACACAACCATCAGACCGAAAGGATGACAGGAATACGAACTAGCTGTTACATAACCTCCACTGTGAACAGACAGGTGAGATAATGACTGACTGACTGAATAATCTATTTGAAGTTATCCTTTTTGTGCCATATAGAATAGCCCATAACGTTAGAATGATATTTCACATGTCACTTTTCTTCCCATAAGAACCACAGCTCCCACAGGGCAGAGGAAGTGGGTAGAAAGAGTCTGTCAGCCTTTACCCTGTGAGTTGTCGGGGCTCCTGGACAGCTGCTCCAGCTCCCATCCCAGGTGCTGTGACTCCTCCATGCTCCTTCTCTGGGCCAGCTCCAGGGCCAGGTTCTCCTCCTGCAGCTCCTCCATGCGCCTCCTGTCCACCACCTTCTCCTGGGAAGGGCCGAGAGAGAGAGAGAGAGAGAGAGGACGAGGGGGAGATGACGTTGTTATTCTAAAGATATTCAACTTCCTATTTCTCGATCTGATCTTCGTTGAACGTATGACCTTTTGACCACGGCACACACATGTCCCCAACATAATCCAAGCATGTATGATCCTCTTTGTCCATCAACCTGTTCCATCGCATGTATCTTCCAATACACATCCTCCCCTGCACTAAGACCAGTCCCTTTCCCATCCTTCCCTTAACCTTTAACCTGTTTCCCCACAATGTTGATATTGACCACCGTTTACATACATGTAATCCACTGCATAATACTCCATGTTTTCTACCTGTTCCATGACGTGGACCCTGGCGTTGAGCAGCAGACTGTGTTTCTCTAGCTGGTGTAGTTTATCAGAGCGGGCCCTCCACCCCTCCAGCTGCTGCTGTAGTACAGCCTTGGTCTCCAGCAACACAGAGTTATCCTCCTTCAGCTCCTACAAGATGAGACACAAATCAAGGCTGTTACAAACAAAGAAACCCCTGTCGGGTGATGATAACAGCAGATTAATGTCAATTGGTAAATGATGAAATACGTGAAGTATTGTTTGAGATCTAGCTAAGTTTTTTGCAAAGTGCGATAACAGTCATTTGTAAAACCTTAACAATTGATTTGAAATATTAGTAGCTGTGGTGCTTTGCATTCTGAAACGTTCTGATATAAATTTAACAGTGGACAAAATGCACATTTGAAGGTAAAACCGCATTTTGTTTTCATTGTGGCTGTTTATCATGCTATAGTCTGAGTATTGAATGTGTTTCTCCGTACGCTACCGTACCTCCACTTTGGCCTTGTAGAACTCCATGTTGTGTAGCTTCTCGCGGTATCGTCCCACCTCGCTCTCCAGCTTGTCAGCCCTGGTGGCCCTCTCTCTCAGGGCATCCAGCTCGTCACGGTACGTACGGGCTGACCGGGCCTCCGCTAGCAACACAGAGTTCTGATACGGACACCGACACGGGAAAGGGTTTTAACATACATGGGACACCGTCGTGAGGTAAATATACGGACACCGACACGGGAAAGGGTTTTAGCATACATGGGACACCGTCGTGAGGTAAATATACGGACACCGACACGGGAAAGGGTTTTAACATACATGGGACACCGTCGTGAGGTAAATATACAGACACCGACACGGGAAAGGGTTTTAGCATACATGGGACACCGTCGTGAGGTAAATATACGGACACCGACACGGGAAAGGGTTTTAACATACATGGGACACCGTCATGAGGTAAATATACGGACACCGACACGGGAAAGGGTTTTAGCATACATGGGACACCGTCGTGAGGTAAATATACGGACACCGACACGGGAAAGGGTTTTAACATACATGGGACACCGTCGTGAGGTAAATATACGGACACCGACACGGGAAAGGGTTTTAGCATACATGGGACACCGTCGTGAGGTAAATATACAGCAAAAGTTCTCTCAAGTGGGGAGAGGAAAATGCTGGGAAGTAGCTCCTGTCTTATAATAAATCTACAGTTTAAACAAAACTATCTACACTGTGTTTATCTTTTGAAGATTAAAGTCTTTGAATTTCACTGAATGTATGAGAGGTTTCCCTGACCATGTAACCCAGTTGATGTAGAACCATGTTTTAGGCATGGAAATAAATAGGAAATCTCTCTTTCTCCTTTCAGGAAAACAGATTTAGGAACTCAGGAGATCAAGCTGCAGCTTTCGTACTGTTGTAGAAAACTGTCACTAGCTAAACACTAAGGCTTTATCTACACTAAAGCACAGTGTACATTCATCTGAATAATCTCTGATAGCAGTAAGGATACTGTGTGTCATGTTACTGAGGGTTAGAGAGGAGGTCCATGTGTGTGTGTCTGTGTGTGTGTCTGTGTGCGTGTATGTGTGTGTGTGTCTGTGTGTGTGTGTCTGTGTGTGTGTGTGTGCGTGCGTCACTTCTCTCTACCTCCTGTTGAATCCTGTTGAACTCAGCCTCCATGTTCTCCAGCTCCTGTCTACAGTCCAGTACCTGCTCACTCTTCTCCTCTCTGAGCGGGAGGGAGGGAGGGAGGGAGGGAGGGAGGGAGGGAGGGAGGGAGGGAGGGAGGGAGGGAGGGAAAGAGATGGAGAGGGATGGTGTAAGTATGCAGAGCTTTTCTTAATGATGCCGCACAAACGCATGCACGCCACACGCACAGTCCCGACTTCTACCCCCCATCCACTCAGACAGATACAGTAGGTCAAGTCATACAGCCATTATATACAGCTCTTGGAGAAGACATTTAACATGTTCAATTTAATATTATATAAGAGAACCATTTGAAGAACCCCTTTTGGTTCCCTGTAGAACCCTTTTGGGACCCTTTTTTTTAAAGAGTGCAGATATGGGATGCCTGGCTCCTGCTTGCTTGGCCACATTCCACCACACACTGCAGCACGCAGACCATCACTTCCTCCACCCCCAGTTTCTCTGGGAAGTAGCAACATACTGGCCAGTACTACGGCATCCCATCCATTACTATTTTTTAGAACCCTAGGAGAAAAGCTTCTCTTGTACATGTTTTCTCACAAACCTATCACTTTGTTGACATCAAGTGTGCACTACAACCTAAAGCATTTCTAGGGACAGAACAGATAGTGTTGGGTTGCATTATGAGGATACTGCTGTCAGTCTGGGGGCTTGAGTCAGCATATCCCAGTTAGACAATGAAAGCGATAAAAGAGAGAAGAGGAGGAGAGATGGAGGGCTGAATCAGGTCTGGGGGGTGGCAGAGGGCGAATGTGGGACAATGGCGATGCAAGGCCCTGGAGGTTCATGCCAAGGCAGGCCAGGGAGAGAATCTGGGCCAAACTATCCCCAGACACCTTCTCCTGTATCCGTTCAGGAAGACTCTCTCTCTCTCTCTCTTTCTCTCTCTCTCTCTCTCGACCGTTTGCCTTGTCTCCCAGCTCAACTGTTTAACCTCCAAACATATGTGGAGACAACCTGAGAAAAAAAAAAAGCACTTACAGAATTTGCTTTCAATTAATTCTTAAAAAACGAGTTGGTCTTATTCATGCTATTTCAAATGTACAGAATATAAAACAAGGAATTAAGGTGCCCTAGGGTGCTTTTGAGGTATTTAAAGAAGGCTTACATACAGTATATCCTCTAACGCTGGGTTAGGGAAATGACATATGTATCCTCTAAACACAATGAGCAGTTGGGTGGAAGATGACTCAGAAAGTCCTGAAGCAGTACTGCATTACTGTTGAAATGACAGATTGTGCCTTTCAAATACATTTATGCTTAGCCTGCATTCAAGATCTGTTTATGTCGTCTTGCCAACCCCATTGCTGTCATTGTCATGCCCAGGTTACTTTATGACCACTGAGTGGGAGGGTTGGGACTGGGAGTGTCCTTATCTGACTACTCACAGCTCCTGGCGCAGCCGTCTGACCTTGGCCTTGGAGTCGGCCAGCTCCACAGACAGGTGCTGGTGGGAGGCCGCCTGCTGTTGCATGCTGGGACAGTCACTGGGGGACTGGGCGCTGGGCGGAGAAGGTGACGGGGTGGACTCTCTCTCCTGCATTAGCTCTAAAATAGTCTGGGGTGGGGAGGAGAAAAGAACAGAGGGAGGAAAGATTAAAATAGGACAGGAAATGACACTCCTTCACCTGTCATTTCAAGTGCAACTTCCTCCCTTTCAAGTTCCTCCATTTCAAGTTCCTCCATTTCATCACAGATCAATATAAAAAGTCAATCAGTAACTACTGCTATAAAAGCCTAGTAAGACAATGCTCAAAGATATTCCATTGAAATACATTATCGTCAAATTACAGAATTTTATGGCACAGCAATATCTTGTATGACTCAGCAAGGTCAAACCTATAAACACTGTGCAGTGTGTCAACAGTGGCCCCTTCCTCCAGCTGTGTGTCTCTCTGGCCCACCCGGCCTACATAAGGATAACATAACACATTCATAACCCTTCATAACCCCTCCATAACCCATTTATAACCCCCTACCTCCAGCTGTGTGTCTCTCTGGCCCACCAGGCCTACATAAGGATAACATAACACATTCATAACCCTTCATAACCCCTCCATAACCCATTTATAACCCCCTACCTCCAGCTGTGTGTCTCTCTGGCCCACCAGGCCTACATAAGGATAACATAACACATTCATAACCCTTCATAACCCCTCCATAACCCATTTATAACCCCCTACCTCCAGCTGTGTGTCTCTCTGGTCCACCAGGCGCCTGAACAGGGTCTCCAGGTCCTCAGCACAGAGCTCGCTGGCCTCCAGCCAGTGGAGGTCCAGTACACTGTCCTGACTGTGGGTAACCTGACCAATCACAGGGAGGAACAGAGAGTTGCGGTCACAATGATTTACAGCACCGTAGGTTGGTGAGGACGGGCTCGTGGTAAAGGCTGCAGCAGAACGAGTGGAATTTGATCAAATAAATCAAACACATGGTTTGACGCCATTCCATTCACTCCGTTCTCCCTATATATGTACCTCAAAGCAGTATGTGGAATGATACTGTACATAGGTACCACTCCATAATAAATTACCCTAAAAACATGTTAGTGTGTGTAGTCAAGTATAGTGAAATATTGTGCAGGTCTTTTAGCAGCATCTATGTGTGTTATTAGACACATCCTCTAATGTTGCGAAACACCCAGCACATGTGTTTCAAATGACAATGTTTGGACCATGTTATTGGCAACCAAGTAGGAGTGCCTCTGTGACTAGATTGGCTACAATGGAAGACTGGCAATGCAATGACAGTTTTTCATTTTTCATTGCACACTGTACCCAATAAGCGCTTGATGATCGTGCTGTGTAACAGTGACAGAACACTGTGTATTGTTGTCACGCAGACAAGACAACACGTGCTAGAACGTTCCTTTGGTATTCGTTCCTGGGGAATCCGAAAGCCTTTTCATTTAGTTTGCATTGCTCGTGACCTGTTCAGAGTATGTAACATCTAGCACACTGAATCATGTGATTCAATCCCTGATCCTATCACACGTAGAGTACTGTCCAGTTTTATGGTCAATCCCTGGTCCCCTATCACACTTACTGTCCAGTTATATGGTCAATCCCTGGTCCCCTATCACACTTACTGTCCAGTTATATGGTCAATCCCTGATCCTATCACACTTAGAGTACTGTCCAGTTATATGGTCAATCCCTGGTCCTATCACACTTAGAGTACTGTCTGGTTATATGGTCAATCCCTGATCCTATCACACTTAGAGTACTGTCTGGTTATATGGTCAATCCCTGGTCCTATCACACTTAGAGTACTGTCCAGTTACATGGTCAATCCCTGGTCCTATCACACTTAGAATACTGTCCAGTTACATGGTCAATCCCTGGTCCTATCACACTTAGAGTACTGTCCAGTTATATGGTCATCTGCAGCAAAGAAAGATCTAAAAATTATCCAAATGGCTCCTAACAGGGCAGCCAGATTCTCTTCATTGATCTAACCGTATGAATATTATCCAAATGCATCAGAATCTCTCATGGCTTCACGTTCAAAACAAATTACTATCCAGTCTTCTGATTTTCTTTAGGAATGTTCTATTTTTTAAAAACACACTGCATTTTTCAGTCCAGTTATTACATACTAACAACACGCATAACCACCAAACCAGACAGGCAAATTCAGGGCAGCTAAAACAACCTAACCCAAGGACAAATCGCCTTAACTCTACAGTTTTATATAGAGCCATAGCTGAATGGAACTCTTTACCAATCCATATTTCTCAGGCAAAAAGTAAATCCACCTTCAAGAATAAAATAAAATAACATCTAATGTGATAGACCATATGACTGGACAGGAAATAGAAAGCATCAACTGAATGTTAAATGTGTTTCCTGTCAGGTATTTGAATTGTCTGTATTGTCTACTTGTTGAATGTTTGTGAAGACTTGATTGTGATTGTTTGTAATGTCTTGTTAATTGGTGTTGGACCCCAGGAAGATTAGCTAGCGTTACGGGGTTAGCTAATGGGGATCCTAATAAAAATTACAAAATGACCTATGACCTTAAATTCCATGTGAACTTCTATTACTTGGGGGAAATAATAACGTAATTTCTAATATGAACTAAATACAATGTGCTCCTAAATAAATACATGTGGGATAAATGTGATATAAAAGCTAACCATGTAGTCCTTTGTAGCTCAATTGGTATGTGGTGCTTGTGATGCCAGGGTATTGAGTTCGATTCCCGGGACCACCCACATGTAAAATGTATTTACACATGCCAAATGGGTTTATTATGTTGTTGTTAATTACTAAAAGCCTGGTGGTTATATAGGACCTTTAATGGATTATTGTAAAATGAATGTTTGTAATGCTTTTTTTAAAAGGATCATTATTTAAATCACAACACAGTTTGGTGCATGTTGTTATAAACAGTTTGCAAATGGCTAGCCTGCCCTTATCATGGCCTCGATGACTAATACTTCCACATAAGAGAAACATGCATGTTACTGAATGTGGAACAAGCTAGCCTGAGTCCCAGATCTGTCTTGCCGACTCTACTGCTGTCATTGTCACGCACAGACCAGGGACAAGCGCAACGTGGAACGAGATACTCTACCTCTTGGATATGAGCGGCTATTGCTGCTTTCGTGTCAAAGTCGAGGGTCTGGATGCGTTCGACGTACTCCTCTTTCTTCTCACACTGAAAACACACAGTGGGTATAGTAGATTAGAGTCTTAATGAGTGTGTGTAGCCTAGCCTGGGGGACGGACATCCTGTTGGTGAGGTGAAACAGGGGTCCCCCTCAAATCCTCAATTATGAGCCAGCTAAAACAACATCTTTCCATTTGAATTTCAGACAAATAAAAGCAAGCAAACACACACAACTACACACACAGTGACACACAACTACACACACCCCTCCAACTCCTCCTACCTGGACAGCACATCCCAATAAGAGAAGAAGTAATTTCTTCATTTCCTCCAAACTTTGCTCTGAGGAGAAAACCCCCAAAATACAACCCTTACATTAAATTCAGATTAAAGGAGATTCAGATGTAGTCTAACTTGATGCAGGCTGCTGTGTGAATTTGGGTCACTCATCAGGCCAGAGCCTGTCACCAAGGCTAGCACATCTATCAGACTGATGGTGTGCTATTGAATTACACATCTGCTGAAGATACAGACAGCGAAGGCCCTCAAAGTCTGTCTTATAAGAGTTTTGAGGTCAATTTATAGGGCAGCATTGCAAATTAACTGGTCTGGTTTGAGTTCAGTTTACTCATTTGAATAATTATATTATGTCATGGTATGTCATGGACAACAAATGGAAGGATGATACTGCAAACGCTAAGATGGTGTCAATCATCTTACAAACTGTACTTAACTATGCAGCACAGATACAGTTGGTATTTCTAGTCTCTCAACAGACGTGTGTGACTGGCAAACCAAGTCTACAGGTACGTTCGTCATTTGACCACTTACTCATAGAAGGAAAAGAATCCTGCAGCAACAGGAAATGTGAATTATTGTGTGGATTATAATTTATGAACATTTTTGTAGGGGTTGATAAAAATGTTGGGGCAAATCAAGTCGGACATTTTAAGTGGATATGACCAACTTTAAAAGCCTTTTTAAACATTGAATACAATAAAAGTTTGACATTTCCGGCAACAACAGGGTGATTAAATCAAGATGCTACATCTGTGGAACTATAGTACTACTGTAGTTATAGAATTCAACGGCCACCGGTAGAATTCAAAGGGTGTACTGTTATCTCTTTGGGTTTCTCAACAGAATGTAAGACGGTGTGGGCATGGTGGGTAAACACACCACAGTGAGGAGTCCTGCCAAGCACCAACACGCTGGGTAAGGGCATCATGATCAGCTGCCTCAGAGTCTCCTAGGAAAGAGAGAAAAGGGGGGATGAAAGAGGGAGTATGGGTACAGAAAAGGACAACGAAAGAGTGAGACAGGAGGACAAAAAAAACACTGTTGGGATCTGGCCAATGCTATCTGAATGAGTAGGGTTGGGATTGTATAGTCAGGCATTTAAATATGTCGACTTGGTGCCAACAGACGGAGAGGGACCAGAATGGCTGTAAGAAATGGCCAGTTTCTTTGGTGGTTCTTTATACATAAACCTTTCAGCCTATAATGCCAGTGGTGCCAAGGCACTTTCCAGTCTGGGGAATTGTTGACCAGACCCGGAGTTCAAATAAAATATTTTGTATTTTCTTTCAAATATGTAGCACATTTTATTTAGCCTGCGTCGAGTGCCAGGTGGGAGGGGTTTGCACTTTAGGGACTATTCCATTGGTTCCAGGGTAAGCTCAATCGAGCACAGCGAAAGTATTGGAAAGACACTAAATACTATTTGAACCCATGTCTGTTTGTTGGTCGCTACAGTGGCTAGCTAGGCTAATGTGGTGTGAATGTGTAATGCAGTGTTTAATTTCCCATTGGGAAAACCAGGCCCCCTCTTCAGTTCAGGAAACAATTAGTAAAGTCCCTAGTAAGAGAGTTCCAGTCTGGCGAGCCATGCAGCTGTGATGCAGTAAAATCAACCACTGCCATCCAACCAACCAGTCAATTTTTCCAGTGACCGCGACCCAGTTCCAGTGAGGAATGTTCAAGGGACTGGGCTCTGGGGTCACTTTGATTTCCCCCTCGAGCTAAAATCTGATTATGAAGTGAAGTCAATTTTTCTGACTGCGGTTTATAGCAGAGTTGAGATAAAATCATCTCTTCAACCAGTGATTGGTGCACTACACACAAAATAAGACTTGGATCAATTTGACATAGAGATTACAGCTGCAACATTGCAGCTGAATATGACAAAAAATAATATAGCTTTAAAACTCCTGTCACAAAATGCACAAATCTAAGACTAACACAAACTAGGCCAATTCCATCCCAAAAGAATTATGTTTAAATATGACAGAATTTGAATCTGTCCTGAAATGATAGTGTCTGGGAAACAGACTCCATTTGATCTCTTGATCAAGCATTGTAGCCTACATTACTGCAGAGAGAGGAGAGCTGCCGTCTTCATTTGCCATCTTAGCATACCTCCCAAATTTCAATCCACTCCTTTTTGACCGGGGCCCATAGGGAATTCTGAGGGGAATTCATTAGATATCTTGATTGTTCTTGGTGTTTCTTTCCTGTTTTTTTTTTTTTTTTTGCTGAGCAAGAATTAGAAGTGATTGAACTCTCCCTCCGGAATCCAAATCAAACCCTTGGGAAAGTAGATTGCTGGTAAACACACCACAGACCCTTTTACGTATAAACTACGACAATATCATTTCAAAAGACTATCATTCTTCATGTATTTTTCTAGATGGTGTACTGTAATGACACACTGTGTGTGCTGTATGATGAGGGTTTGTACAAATGCATGCCCTGTAAATAAATACACACTAGAATAATTGTGTTTCATACAAACAAACTAGCTACATACATTCGGTTTCAAAATGATCTCCATACTGGAAATATAACAATATAAAGTATGTCTCGGGGCTATCACACATTCACAACGTACTATATATTCTAACCCACCGGAAGAAAACCTTAATTCTCTATTTCCCAATCCCTACTGATCTTATGTCTGTATAATTGCTCTGTTTTTACATCCAAACCGCAGCATTAGACAGATAGACAGTCGTGACTGAGAGGGACTCTCTCGCTCTCTGTCGTGATCCCACCCCAAATGGGTCATTCCAAAGCCTTGTAGGTCTGGCACAGGCATTACTGTAGACTGCCTAAGGACACACACTGATGGCACAGGCATTACTGTAGCCTGCCTAACGACACACACTGATGGAACAGATGTTTACATGATGGATGTGGTGATATTTAGGGCAGTCGTCTTAAGAAGAGCCTGGTTGACAGTCTGGTGGGTGGCCTGGTGGCCGACCAGATCAGGCCAGGGCCGTGGACCAGATGTGCAGAGAGCTGCTCTCCTCACTTAGAGGGTATTAACCCTTCCCATCATGCATTTCTTGAGACTGTGAGTGTGTGTGTGCGTGTCCCTTCCCTAGAATGAATGTGGTTTGACTTGCCAATCTTTCAAACTCAAATGTTCCACACAGTATAAAAGGGAGGAATGTTTAATGGTGGGAACATCCATAACTGTAACTCACTAGGTAATAGGTTTTGATTTGACGGATGAGAACGGTCAGGTTCAGAATCCTCTGACTGGGGTCGTTGTTCACTTTGTTGACGCTCTGAAGAGTCGCTTTGGGATTTCTGAGGAGAATGAAAACATTATAATAACGTTATAGCAACTTAATTACAACAACGTATTTCAGCTACAGCCACAAAGATGGTAAAGTGTTACCCGTGTGATTTCTGAAGGAAATGAAATGACATTAAATATAAATGCTATTTCTAAGATGTATTAGATGCTATTTCTACAGCCAAAGAGGTGGTGAGTTATGTGGTAAGCCAGGTGCTATAAAGATATAGTACATCTGACTAAATTTGGCTTTAACTCCCATCAAACCTGCTTCTAGCTCTCTCTGTTTCTCCCTCTTTTTCTGCCCCATTACATCATTCCCTCTGTCAGGCTCATGGCGTGATGAATTCACAGCCAAATGGTAGCTGCTCTCTAGCCATAGCATCAGCCTGCTCCACTCTAGCCTGGTCCAAGATCTGTTTGCTCAGTTTTTCTAACTCCTATGGTCCTTGACACGTGCGAGTTGGAAAGACAGCACAAACAGATCTGGGACCAGGCTAGCAACACTCCACTCTAGCACCTAAAAGAGCCCTCCCTTCACTCATCCACTCCCTTCCCAGCCATTTCAATTTCCCCAACGACTGGCAATCTGACTGACACAGTGACCTAAACCTATTTGGCCTCAGCCTCCTGTGACAGGTAGGATGTACCCTGGTATCTGTCCATGGCTGTATTCATTAGGTAGAAAATGGAAGCAAACATTCCAAAACAGGGAGGGACTACCTGAACTGGTCCAATAAGAAACACATATGTTCGATTCCCGTTGCAAAATGTTTCACTACTGTGAGCCCTAATGAGGATGACCCCACAGTCTCCTGTAGGTCTCTGAGCCACTACTGTCTCCCTCCCTGCCATCTGTCTCGCTCTCCACATAAAACTAAACACTATCAACAAGCCCCTAATCCAGAGGGTCTCCATGCAATCCAAGGGATTATCCTAAACCTAACCCACCGGCATGCCCCAGCATTGTGTGTGTGTGTATGTGAGTGTGTGTAATTAATGCGTGTGGTGTGTGTGTGTGTATGTATGTATGTGTGTGTGTGTGTGTGTGTGTGTGTGTGTGTGTGTGTGTGTGTGGGGTGTATTGTTTTTTAGCCAGACTGTGACAGACGCTCTTATCCCCAAGAAGACAGGATATGTATATTTGTTTGAACCTCTAGTTATTTGGGTCCCTTCAAACAAAACACATTAGTCCTAGAAATGGATATTACACACCCAAAAAGGCATGTACCTCGGGTTCAGAACTAGGCTATGTCTACCCATAATAAAAGCTGTTCTATGGGGTTATAGTGCCTTTTCATTGGACAGCCTGGGTCTAACAAACCCCCCCCGCCACACTGATGACTGTCTGTCAGAGGGGACATCAGTTTGTGATGATTAGGTGGGTGATGATGATAATTCTCCCAGCCATAAGGTACCCCAACAATAAGCTACTCAGTAAGCTCTTGAAGACTTCCTTTAAGACTTTGATGGTTATGGACCTATTTTGTCCCAGATCTGTTTCGTAATGTCTTGTCAACTTCGTCGCCGTCATTGTCACATCAGCAATGGGACCTGGAAAGACGGCACGAAGTGATCTGGGACTCAGACTCAACCTTTTCTGGAAACCAATTAGAAACGTTACAGTACATATTCTTGACCGAGACAGACAGACAGACAACAATGAACTCCTTCAGCGCAAGTGAGTGACAGCATCTAGTTAACAAGAACTTCAGCAGCTCTGTGCTGTATTAGTAACAGCTGTATCCACTAGCCAACACGCAGAAACAGACAAGAACACAACTTCATTCTGAAAACACAAAATTTCAGGCAGAATGACCCTGACCGACCCAGCACAACTTAGAGTTCTAAAAATAGCATTCCTAAAATGCAGCTAAATTCTGAGAGGACTGGAGTACAAACAAGTTAAGTGTTATATCACTTTGTACAGAATGGAGTCAAAATGGAGTCAAAATGGTGTCAAAACAGCCTGGTCCCAGATCTGTTCTTAACTCCACTGATGTCATTGTCACACCAAACATGACCACTACTGACAAGGAGTTAGCATGATAGCAGAGAAACTGGCACTCAGATTATAGTCAAAATACAACCAAGTTAAATATCCTATTATTATGTAACGTCTCTCCTTATTAGCATGGATGATCACAGCAACATTGTGAGCAACACTGTAGCTTGCGGTCAGATGAACAGAAGCGGGTGATAAGCCAATCATTGACGTGGGCTACTGGGTCAAAATGTGTCAAATTCCAGCTACACTAACTGTTTTATCTGGACAGTGCTGCTCATTGGCTTGGATTAGGCTACACCAGGCCGGCATAGAGCCAACTTCCTTATTGGCTGCAGTGCATAGGGCAAAATGTGCAACTAAACAAAACAAAAACAGACTAAACTTACATTTGAATCATGATCTTGTTCAAAATGACCCCATCCAGTAACTCGGAATAATCCAATGTCATGTTCGCATCGTTTTGCCCAAATGTCTTCACCTAAAAAAATAAATAAAAAAAAACAGAATGATTTGCTTATTAATAGGAAAATCAACGCCACGGACATTTATCATAGCTACATTTTTAACATGCAGAAGGGTACTTACCCAAATGACAAGCGGGCTGAGCATAAATTGCTCCAGATGGGGAAGAAAAACCTCGCTTGCCATCTTGATCGGTGTCCTTGATGATTGATCGATCCTTATTCAGCAAAGCATATTGGATTTGATGATGACTTCTGTAGACGTCAAAAGAGAGATCGTTTGCTTGATAAACAGAGAACACTCTTTATTCAAACATTCGTCCTATCCCTAGAGGTGAATGAAACGCAGGACACAGCCACTGTCACCGTGGGAAAGCCTGCAGCATTTCTTGTGGTCGGCAAAGATCCCGTCGCTTTAGTAAAACTATTTGAGAATTCAAGTAGCTCCCTGCTGCAGCCGCAGTGAGACTGCATAATAACCCCGTACGCACTTTTGTCGCTAGTACACAAACTAACATGCTACATCATTTGTTTTGAAAAGATGTCGATATGTAGCCGTGGACACGCATTGTTCAAAAAAAATTCCATTGGCATTTCCCCCGCAAATGTATTATGTCACCTACATCCCTTGGAAGATCCATTCCCTGCTGCTGCAAAGGCATCTGCAGGCAGTCAGGTGGCACATACCTAACCTTACCTCCCTCTTTCTCTCCACTCCTCACTCTCTTTCCCGTACAAAAACACATGCACGCGCGTATCAGTATCCACCAGCTACAATTTGACGTTCTGTTGCGGGACACTCAACCTACGAGTGACGCAGTGCCGGGAAAGTAGCTACACTAAGTGTGCAAAAAAAGTTACAATGATCTCTCACTGAATACATCGTATCTGTGCACCGGTCCGTATCTGTGTCATGACAAAACGAGACTGATAACACACTAACCTCAGTCAAACCATCGCACATCCCTGATGCCACCACCCATGTCAAATAATCCTGAGTTGGTGCTAATCCGCAGGAGCAAAAAGTGCTAATAGAGCTGTCTAAAATATCTTTGACCTTAATCTGTTGCCCTGACAACGGCACCCGCCCACCCCACCCTCTCCATCCCCTCCTCTCCTCATCGCTGGGAGGGGCAGGTCCTTTTTCATCACAAAGCGACCATAAACAACACAGGGATAATGCTAAAGCCACGCAACTCTTCACTAGAAGAAGCAGGAATGGAAAGCACGTTTCCCATTCCATATCACCATCATAGGCTACATAAAGGCTATTCCCTTATAACAAAATATAATTTGGACAGAAAAAGTGCAAAACATTGTATAATGCAAGTTGAGGGGAAAAAACTATCAAACGATAGGCCCCATTACATGTTTATAACAATTTACCACACGACTAAGCCTAGGCTGTAATTTCAACTTGAATAGTCTATAATAAAACTTACTAAAAATGTTGATATCAAACTTTGCGGTCAACATACAACTAACTGAACATGAAAAAGTAATCCTCATCTCTCATTGAATCCATTTACACAGTGTCAACCCAGAGCCATTTGATATCTAATATAATACTATAGCACCATCATGTGTTCAAAATAAGTACTACCACACTCCTGATGTTGCTTCATGTGGTGCCCGGCACGAACGCAAGGCACGTGCCCTGGGCCCCGATCTCCAGGGGGCCGCCAACCAAATTATCATTCACAACTTTTTCTTGTTGGGGGGGAGGAGCGTATGATAGCAAAATCGGTAGAATTGCAGGAAATTATCTATAAACTGCTGAATTCTTTCTCAGCCTCATGGCAAAATGTGTAAATAGTAGGCAATTTACTTTAAAACTGCAACATTTTCTCATAGCCTCATGACAAAATGTGTAGAATAGCATTATAAAACATAGATTTTAGGCATGAAGTTAACTGTCCCCCCCCCAAAAAAACAAACAAAAAAAACAGCCCTGATGGGAATAACAGCCCTGATGGGAAAAGTAAGCCCCATGGTTCATTTTCCTACACTTCTCCCCTTTACTAGGCCGAAGTGGTGGCCATTATATCCTTTGTTTTCTGCTACTTCCGGTTGGAATTGTTTCAGAACAGTGGAAATAAGGATGAGGTATCGTTTTTATTACAGTCAAGTATAAAATAAGTTCACATTATATTATGAATCAACAAGGCGAAACTGTATCATAAATATATCATAAATATAGTGTACATTCCATGTATGTTAATGAATCATTCCTACTTGCATAGGCCTACTGGCTTCTGTATAATGATATTCTTCTGTTCTAGGTTAAATTATCCTCTTCTCCTTGAGCGTGTATGTGTACTGAGAAGGAGGAGGGGGGGGGGGGGGGGGGGGGGGGGCGCTGGGCATTTTGGCAGTTCCCCCAAAAGGCATGCCATGCAATTGCACACAGGTAACATCCTACCAGTTATATTGTAATTTGTTTATATGACAATAAGTCTAGAAAGAGAGGTCGTCTCCATGTAAGCATGTGAAATATAATTAAGGTAAAGCATTTTATGTTTACTATGATTTTTTTAGTGGTTATATAGATTATTAGAAAAGGTTAAAATACTGAGGTATTCTTGTCAAACTGAATGCATAATCAGACAATACAAAATGCATACATACTTCAGTGTGTGTAAATGTAGAGGTCCTGAAAGAAATGACACCATTAGAATAGTCGTTTATGTTCGACCTCCATGCCGCTCATGCGTATAATAGTGCATATAATGGTCCACATAACCAGATTTGTGCATCTTCGGGGTAATCCATATTTGGCCGTCATCAAACATGGGGTGCATTCATTAGTACGCACCACAGCAAACCGCAGCAAAACGTTTTGCAACAGAAACATTTTTGCTACGAAAACGAGAGTTTCATATTGGACAATTTTAACTCGGTCCCACCCCCTTTTGGCCTGTTTGCGTCAGTTTAGTTCCTAGTGAATACACCCTTGTTTCATGACAAGTTAAAGGGAAAGTTGTGCTGATAGTTTATTAATAGGGGTCGTTAGACTCATTCCAGGTCTCTTTGCCCTCCTTGTTATCCGTCAGACTCTTGACCTCTGGTTGTTGTGGAGGTTCCTGTATTTGCTACCCTCTGGAGTCCTGTTACTGGCCTGTAGGGTTTTAGCGTAGCGCGAATGCCAGTCTCTCTCGAATACAGCCTTCACCTGTTCCAGGAATGTGGCGCCCCTCTCCTTGAGAGTTTGTGTTGGTTTGATGACGAGTCCGGTCCCAGCGTTATAGACAAACTCACTCCCCACCCAATCGTGATTACCTGAGGAAATAGAGGCAACGCACATCAGATATCATACCATTGTGCCATGAGCAAGGTACTGCATTCCAAACTAGCTCTAGGGAGTGCTGAATTGTGGTTGGAACCTTTGCTAATCTCCAAAATGTGTGTGTGTGTGTGTGTGTGTGTGGGTAGGGGGTTTAAGAGTAAAGGATAATATGTCTTCTCCGTATCAATATTTTTGTATAATCAATGATACAGTAGATTCCCAGTGACATCTGGATCACTGACCTATGTACACAGCACTGTCGGTCACCATGTACTTATTGTGGTTGACTCCTGGTTGACTATTAGCCATCTGCTCTCTCCTGCTAAAAAACTTCTGCAGGAATAGAAGATTAAAGTCATAAAACCAAATTGATATCCACCGCAACAGAGGCAATGCTAGTGCACTGTACGGCTTCAAGTTGCTTTAAAACTCTATGAGCCATCATGCATCTGAATTCCTGAGCCACTTTATTCTGAAAGGAATATTACAGTCCAAGATCAATGTTTTTAGAAGTTTTAGAAGTAGTCAAAAGTACTCTAATGTCGAGATGAAATCACCCACACCCTTGATTGTGTAAAACCAGCTACAGTACGTGGTATTTTGGAGTGTAATATACAGTACATCTCTTTAATAGGCCTTTCACAGTCTTTCTTTTCATTCACTCACCACTTCTAGGGAGCAGTTGGCCAGCTCCATGCACAGTGACTCGAGGGACATCACGAAGTTAAAGGTGAGCGGGTGGGTCTGCTTCCAGAAACTAATGAGCATGCGAACTTTGACCCCTCGCAGGACCACAGCCTCACGTATCATCTCATCGATAGGAGACCAGTATCTGTGTCGATGGAAGGGTCACAAAGTCACAGGAAATGAGATGCACAGCAGAGGACCACAGGGTGTTAGAAGAACACGTTGAGCCACAATCCTTCATGTGTGTTTCAGCCAATGGCACCCCTGCCACTTGGTTTGCTACAAAGCGGAGGGTTTGGGCTCTCAAATTCATAAATCAAGGCACGGATGCAAACTACGGCTGCGCTCAGATTGCAGATTGCAGAAGGTATAGCTACAGCTTGTATGACATATATTATGTCATTGGTCCCACTATAATGAGCACATTGTGAAAAGATGAATAGGCTCATTATTGGATATTAGGAAGCATCACCTTGAAACTAAAGACCCTCCAGACCTTCTGGTGAGTAGGGGAAGGTAGTCTGTGACAGAGATGTAGATGAACAACTTGGCCTCCTGCATCACATGCTGTATGACATCTATGTCCTTGGCCCGATCCTTTGGACAGAAGAGGTCAGGAGAGGTCTGAGGAGGGAAGGAAGGAACCAAGAAAGGAATCATAATCAAGATGAGAACACACATTCAAATGATTCAATTTGACTTGTTTTGATTGCAGGTTATATTAAAGACAGTCAACTGTTTCAATAAGTAGAGCTTCAGCGTTTCATAGCTTCACTTTATTACTGCCTTCTATGTGACAGCCTTTTAGCCTGTATTTCACACTTTCAAAACAAAGGTTATTTTCCAATTTCCCATTTCCTACATTTTAAGCAGTATCAATACTTAACATAGTCTGAGACGTGGGGGGGGGGGGGGAGTAGCGGGCGAAACGAGGACGGACATAACCCCAACATGCGTCATTGTCAGAAGTGAGCTGAGGGGAGCGGAGGGGAGCGGAGGCAGAGGAGGAGGGCAAGGTTTTGCCAACAGCAGCATCACAGTAGGACGCCGTACCATCATTACTTCCTGTTACGATGATGAATGTGTTCTCTGTAGCTGATCAACACATCATCCCTAGGGGGATGGAGAGATTCATTACTGTCAAATTAGACGCTGACGCGTCCAACGGAGACGTTTCATTTGTTTCTCTGCGTAACATTTACATGATTAATCACCCGGATGGGTGTCGGTTTAATAATTGATAAAGCAATCTGTTATGGGTGTCATAACGTTTTGTAAAGATTTTGTCCATCTAGTTCAGGACATTCTAGGGTACAAGAACCTTTTGTAAATATCAGCTGCATGGTCAAGTAATAATATGTCTAGTAAAACTGATTGTGGGTAGTTATGGTTAGGGTTAGGGCTAGTTAGGTTTGGTTAGGGTTAGTTAGGGCTATGGTTAGGGTAAATTAGTGTAAATTAGGATTAGGGTTAGTAAGGGTTATTCTACTCCATTTCAACAAGAGTGAAAAACATAACTCCAAAACTCCTATAGCAAGACAATGTTATGGTTTGTAGACCAGTGGTGGCTGGTGTCACTATACATCGGAGGACAGGCTCATTGTAATGCCTGGGATGGAAGAAATGGAACGCAGCCCGTACTCCGATTCCTCCCTCCACCAGCCTCCCCTAATCTACTCTATGTAATACACAGTACATAACAAAGAATCCTCACCGACACATAAGCGGTAACCTCTGTATCATTGAGGTACAGCGTTACGGGGTTGTCCTTGCCGTAGAGGGCCGTGACTCTCTTAGACCAGATAGAAGGGACGTAGTCTCTGTACTGGAGCTGCCAGTAAAAGGAGAAGACCCTATGGAGGTCTATAGCCAGACAGCTGCAGTTATAAACCAGCACCCCCAACTCCTTCCTCTGTGGAGAGATGCAGAGAAGAGACGGAGGGAGAGGAAGAGGCAATGTGGTTGACAGTCTGGTTATTAAAGGGAGAATGAGTGTGTTGACTGGACGGCTGAGAGACTCCTCAAACACACTAGTTATGTGCACTATAAGTGAATACTTGTCTGATGAAAACATTGTTTGTTTCAGTGTTTGTGGACTATATACCTGTTTATTTCAGCTGACAAAGACTGCTGACAGCTCATTATTGCATGTACAGGACCTTGAGAAATTTCTGTTCTCTGCTGACATTTCTGCTAGAGTGTGTAGATTTCTGTTGTCTTGCACTGTGTGTGTGTGTGTGTGTGTGTGTGTGTGTGTGTGTGTGTGTTGACTCCTCATTGGCCAATATGTTAATTACATTCAATGGGAGTTCTACCACCAGCTGGCATTACGGCATGAAAGTGCCAGGTAATCACTTCTCTAATCACTAATGGACTAGATCAGGGTTTGCCAAACCCAGTCCTGGGGCCCACCCTGGGTGCACGTTTTGGTATTTGCCCTAACACCACACGGCTGATTCAAATAATCAAAGGTTGATGATGAGTTGGCTATTTGAATCAGCTGTGTAGTGCTAGGGCAAAAACCAAAACATGCACCCAGGGGGGACCCGGGACCGAGTTTGGGAAACCCTAGTCTAGAACTGGTACCTTGGACAGTGATCGCCAGTCCATGCTGGCACTGCCAATGAACACATGCTTCCTATCAACAACCCAGAAATTGGAGTGCAGTCCGCCTCTGGTCAGAGCTGACATATTCACAAAGCGAACCTCGGCACCTGCAGGGGGAAAATGAAGTCAGGGAAGAAGAATACTTTATTGTCCATTTTCTTGGAGAGAATGGAAATGGGTCTTTTTGCTTAATCAGCCCAACTCCAAGGGATTGGAAGCACAGGGACGGCCTCAGTGTAGAACCCCAGGAGCAGTTCAGAAGGGAGCAGTAAAGCACCTTGCTGAAGGGCACAACCTCCAGACAAACATTTAGGCTTCTAAAGCCCTGTTTCTATTGGCCCCTTAAATCACGGCCACATTCGAGAAGAAAGGCCAATGTGGCCTGTGGCTGACAGAAAGACATACAGGCAGCCTTGGAGGCAGGAGGCAATTTGACAAGGAAGCAGTTAAGTTGGATCCATTTGCACATTCATGTTGTTTGACCTTGTGGACTCAAGTTTGCCGGAGAGCTCAAGGAGTGAGAGTGGAGCTCATACAGTGATGGATGTTGTATAAAATGTTGTATAAACTGGGTGGTTCGAACCCTAAATGCTGATTGGCTGACAGCGGTAGTATATCAGACAGTATACCACGGGTATGACAAAATGTTATATAAAGTGCTGTATCTGCTTTCCTTAAGATAAATATGAGACACTGTAGCCTACAGATGTAGGGTCTAAATTTGAGGACGTTTGCTACAGCAGGAAAATAATCCTGCAGCAAGAGGAAATTTGAATCATTATGTGGATTATAATTAATGGACATTTTTGTAGGGGTTGATATATTTTTTGTTAGGCCAAATCAAGTCTGAATTTTCAATGTGGAAATGATCAATTTTAGAAGCCTTTTAAAAACTCAAATGCACTACAAGTTTGCATTTCTGCTCTGCAGGAAAATTCTCCACAACAAAATAGTTATTCAATTAAGCTCTTACATCTGTATGCATAATTGGGCAAACACAGTACTATAGGCCATCAATGAATAACACATTGCTGTTTTTAAATATTATGTGGAGTGATATGAATGAAGTGTCACTTACCATGCTCTGTTAGTTTCTGCAGTTCAGCAGAGTCTGTGAGACTGCTGGCAATCTTCAATTTAACCTCCCGAATCTTGAGGTTGAGCAGTCTCTGGAACAGGAGCTGGCCCTGAGACATAAAAGGATATGTACAGTATGACTGTTATTATTCCCTCTGCTCGGTGAATGTCCTTATCCAAAGACTGTTGCAGGTTTTGTGTGGCTTAGTATCAATTTCTGCTGCTGGGCGCAATGCTGATATAATGGAATAGCACTTTGCCAAAGTAGAGCATTTGTAGAACGGTCCATAGTTTTATAGTTTGCGATATATGATGATGAAGAAGAAGAAGAAGTAGAATAAGATGAAGATGAAGGAGTGGCATTATTGTTACATGATACCTGTTTGCCAGAGTTGGGCCATGTCTCTTGGTCCCATGAGTTGAGGTTCCAGACGGGAGATACCACCTCCACTGAGTGCTTGGCCTGGTCCAACAGGCTGTTGAGACCTGTGGAGAGGGGCACGTGGGTTGTACCATCTACGGAAAGGGGGAGGTCCTCCGGAATGTTCTCCACAAGGACAATGCTGTTGAGAAAGCATACAGTTTCAATCATAAAAATCATGTACATAATTTCAGATCTCTGAAATCGATGATGCAGACATCTAAGACATATGTTTATGAAAGCATCTTAGGGCCTTGGAAGATTTTGACTCCTGTCAATTCTAACAATGTTGTAGGCGTGTGGATTTACTTGTTACAGATAGGTAGCCCTGCTGACTGTTTTGGACCTTTGTAATGACTTTCATTTAGCTAGCGCAAGTATTTGGTTCTGGGTTCCTTTATTATAGTTCCTGTACCTCTTACCGACAGTGTCTGTTACAGTTCTCTTCTGTGATTCCATCCTCGTCCTCCCCCCAGACGTCTACAGCGGAGAAGGTGAGAGCCACCAGCACAGCGAAGCAGCACAGCAGAGCAAAGATGGCTATGCACTTCTGCTGAGACTGGAAGACAGGGAGGAACACACATCATGATCATTAGACACCAAATGGAAGAAAATAGAATGAAATATGGATGACTAAAGTGGACTTCTGTTGGGACCGAAAGACAGAGAGACAAACACAACACATCAAATCAGGGTTGTGTTCATTAGGCAGCAAACAGACGTTATGGCAGCAAACAGACGTTAACAGACGTAATGTTTGTTTTCTGTTGCAAATACTTAGATATGGTGTGCCCTAGTGAATTCGACACAAATACTTGTTTTCCATTGTAAAATCATTTAAAACGTATGCCCTAAAGAACATTATCCACATCAACCCATAAATGCACCTCTCATCTGTCCCCTGGTAATTTGTTTACATCCCAGATCATGACTAATAGAAATGCAGCCAAGGGAGCAAAACTGACAACAAACCGTTTTTTAAAAGGAACCTCAATGGATTTATTAAATGCACCTCAATCTCTTCTTTCCTGACTAGGACTAATCTCAGCCAAGAAGCAAAACTGACTTGATGAACTATTGACAAGTCCATTAGGTCTCAGGAATTACACAACAAGAAAATCATCCTTCATTAGATTTGTATATCAATCATCAATACATTTGAATAGCAGTCAGGATTTTACGAATCAATAACCCAAATAGAACGTCATTGTACTGTGCAGTCAGACATCAGATGTGACAGAGGAAGGTAATGGTCCATATTTAAAGCAGGCATTGAGTGCGTCTGAGCCGGACATTGGATGTAATCAATTCTCATTGGAGGCTGCAAAGCACATTTCCTCGGCTGCAATCCTCCGGTGGCTAGCTC
Source organism: Oncorhynchus mykiss (assembly GCF_013265735.2). Taxonomy (NCBI): domain Eukaryota; kingdom Metazoa; phylum Chordata; class Actinopteri; order Salmoniformes; family Salmonidae; genus Oncorhynchus; species Oncorhynchus mykiss. The sequence goes on along the minus strand of NC_048577.1, from coordinate 15,282,950 downwards.
CAGGCATTCCAAATGAATGGGCTGAGAATAGAAGATGCTAGCTTACCGGTCTAATGGTAATATATTGAATATTGATGGTGGATGTCCTATTCTAGAGATCCTGCCATCCTCCAACACACGATACAGTATATGCTGCAGTGGAACACTTGAGTTTAGGTTGGAGAGGCTGTTATAACGCTCCATTGCATGGCATTTAAAAACAAACTATTAACATTTTTATATAGTGTCACATTTTGACTTGAGGACAGCTGAACTAGGCCCCATCTCTTTGATAGTCACGACACTTTGCAAACTGGTTCCTCTTGAGTTGAAATAATTTCAAATACTTGACCTGTGTACAGTATACAGTAGTCCTAAAAATTCTCAGCCACAAAGGGTGATCAAATGAAGATCCTACATCTTTAGGGGTCTTGTACTATATGGTCAGTTTTGAATGAGGATGTAGGGATCACAAGTCATTGATGAAATGTGCGTTTGGTCCATGGATTCCTTTTCCCTGGGGATCAACACACACACGGCCAATATCTCTCAAATCCTACTTTATGCTAAGAAGAAGCTGAGGGGACAAGTGAAGTGGAACAGTCTTCCTGTAATGAATACTCAGGGAGAAAAGGTGTAGATTCCCACACAGAGCACGGCAGGTGTTTATTTGGCCTTCGTAGAAGGCAGGAATCGTGGTCAAAGGCAGGCAATGGTCATTAACAGGCAGGAGAAACAAAACTAGGACTGAAGGCTATAACTGGTTCTCACAAACGAGCTAGGAGCATGCTTAGTAGAGTCAGAACAAACAATACCTCACAAAGGCACAAACAGAATGAACTGAACTAAATAAGGAGCTGATGAGACCAGGTGAGTAACTAACACAGGTGAAATCAATGAACAAAAATGAAAGACAGGGCTACGTTCAAGAACACGAAGAAACAGGGCTACGTTCAAGAACACAACGAAACAGAACACGAGGTTGACTAAGAAAATAAATACAGAACCTTACACTTCCAAACCAAAATGAAGGCAAATTTGATTCACAGAAAAACTATGTTTAAAGGAAAGAAAGAAGGAAAACACTGTTCTATTGAAGTAAAAGAACAGGGGCTTAGGTATGTAGTAGGGCCTTTCAACAGCTGCCCTACGCCCGCCTGAATTGTTCAGGCGCATCCAGGCTGAAAGGATTTTGTTCAACCTTAAACCGGCTACTTTGCTGTATTGAGACCGTGTACCTCTTTTTGGGGTCTTTTTGTTGTTTGTTAGTAGATGTAGTAGATGTAAATTACATGTTTAATAGTATAAGGGGTGGAACTTTGGTTTCAGAAGTGGGGGGACATCATTATCATCATTTATTTTGTATCATATATTTTTTTTACCCAATCCGATAAACACTCTAAACAGCCTACTCGGAGGCGTCCGCATGGTCCTAAAGTACGCCGCTGCCTCGTTTTGTATCACATTCCAATGATAAAACTGGGAGGACAAAAATGCAAACGCAGAATGTTGGGGGGGGGGACATGCCCCAGTGAGAGTTGCGCCCCTGAGTGTAAGCATCTATTTTATACAACAGTATTGTGACGACACATCCCCTTGGGGGACAGTAAAGATGAACATTTTCTTCTCCTAGTGGGTTGGATGTATGTAGCTTTAATTGAGGGCCAAGTCAATGTGGTGAATGGTCAGAATTACAGATCTCTCTTCTGAAAGATATCCTCAAGAAGTACCCTTTTTTTTTTCATTTAAAAGTGCAGGCCGGCAGTTCTGTTTCGCTTAGTTCGACACTCCTGCAATCTGATTCTCTCGGTTGTTTGGCCCTTTGGCACGACTGTTGACGGTGCCTGTATCAGTGTTGCGCTGTCTGTGGCTGTCACCATCACATTATGTATTATCTTTCTCTCTTTTCTTCTCCCATTTTGTATTTGAATCAACATCCTCCCTTGGCCCCTGCCAGCTTGTTTACTGTCTATGGGTGAGGGAGCTTTGCCCTGAACCCTTCTTCCACAACTGTAGTTTTTTAAAGATTCTATGTAGTCAAGAATTTGCCACCATTACAACCAATAAAACTTCTGACAGCTAGATTTAGTATTTTCATCACCATCCCTCTCTGGCCCCTTGTCAGCTTGTTCAGTGCCTTTGGATGAAGGAGCAGTGCAAATGTCCCCCTTTTTCCAGCAGGTTTTTATAACTTCAAGTAGTCAGACATTTACCATCATTCACAACCTATGAAACTTTTGCCAGTGAAGCAAAACAAAGACTGGTCGAAGTCAGAAAAAACGATACAACTTTTGACAGCTAGTGAAACAAAAAGTGTCACTCCTCAGCTATAACATGTTGAGAATGGCCAGTCCACATAGAAAAATATTGTCAAGTCAATTTCAAACCCGGGCCATCATCTACTCTCCTCCCTGTCTGTCTCGAGCGCTCATGCGGAACGAAGGAAAAACAGCCCGGATGCACTTTGCACTCGTCTGTCGCGCCAAGGGAACGAGGGAACCGCTCCTCCCTTCAATTAATTTAGCGGAGTCAAGGACCTCGCCACGTTTCGCTGGTGTTAATACCCATGGGGAAATTCATCCGCAATAAATACAAGCCAGACCTGTCAGACACTATCCCGGCATAAACCCAGAATTACATTTTCTGGTATCATTTTTAATTCCACAGCAAAATGTTATTTAATTATATAATTTAAAAAACACTATTCTCGGTGACCAATTGTATCTGTATGCAACGAATTACAAGTAAAGCCTACAATTCTGGATATTATAATCAACCAATCAAATCTCATTATGATCAAGCATTAAAATCTCAGTGAGAAAAGTTACTCAGCCGAAATGAGCCAGTATGTTCTGTAAGGACATTAACACCCAATTCTGTACAATATAATGAGTAATAATGTACACAAATCATTCTAAATAATAAAAAAGGAAGGTGATGAAGGAGTACATCATTGGTCAATCTCAAACTCACCTTCATAGGCTCCTGTGGCTGTGTAGTTGGTGCTGCCATGAGTCCTTTAAACTTCACACACCTGGTCAACTAACGGTCAACTAATGGTTAGTCACATTAGACATTCTCCAGTCTCAGTGACCTAATAAACCATGACCCTGTCCTCACAGTGTCCCCTTGTCCTCATAATGCTGTTGCTCTGGTCCCGACAGTGTGTGTGATGCGTGGTGTAATCCGAGGTCTGTCCCGGTAAGCCCTGACATGGTCTCTCCACTTCCTCTCTGGCTCTTCCTTTGTGTGTTCTTCTACTCTGTCCACAGTGATAGTGTGAAAGTGTGCGTGTTTCGATGTGTGTGTGTTTGGATGTGTGTGTGTGCTCTCTCTACTCCCCTCCACACTGACAGAAGCAGAGGGAGAGATAGAGTAGGAACAGGACTGTGCCCACCCCTTCAGTCCAAACATCCAATGTGAAAGCTCTCTCCAAGCTGAGCCTCCTCCCTCCCTCCCTCCCTCCCTCCCTCCCTCCCTCCCTCCCTCCCTCCCTCCCTCCCTCCCTCCCTCCCTCCCTCCCTCCCTCCCCTCTTCTTCCTTCCAACCCGCTCCTCTCCCTTAATTTATTCCTTCCTACCTGCCCTGTGAAGCAAAACTCAACCGGCAGAAAGCAAATGGACCTTGCTAGTGACGAGAATGAAATCCCCAAACGTTCCCACTGGGTACATACCCACATACCCACTGGGCAGAAACTAAAGAAACATACCCACTGGGTATAGGGCAGAAACTTAAGAAACATACCGACTGGGTATAGGGCAGAAACTAAAGAAACATACCCACTGGGTATAGGGCAGAAACTAAAGAAACATACCCACTGGGTATAGGGCAGAAACTAAAGAAACATACCCACTGGGTATAGGGCAGAAACTAAAGAAACATACCCACTGGGTATAGGGCAGAAACTAAAGAAACATACCCACTGGGTATAGGGCAGAAACTAAAGAAATATACCCACTGGGTATAGGGCAGAAACTTAAGAAACATACCGACTGGGTATAGGGCAGAAACTAAAGAAATATACCCACTGGGTATAGGGCAGAAACTAAAGAAACATACCCACTGGGTATAGGGCAGAAACTAAAGAAACATACCCACTGGGTATAGGGCAGAAACTAAAGAAACATACCCACTGGGTATAGGGCAGAAACTAAAGAAACATACCCACTGGGTATAGGGCAGAAACTAAAGAAATATACCCACTGGGTATAGGGCAGAAACTAAAGAAACATACCCACTGGGTATAGGGCAGAAACTAAAGAAACATACCCACTGGGTATAGGGCAGAAACTAAAGAAACATACCCACTGGGTATAGGGCAGAAACTAAAGAAACATACCCACTGGGTATAGGGCAGAAACTAAAGAAACATACCCACTGGGTATAGGGCAGAAACTAAAGAAACATACCCACTGGGTATAGGGCAGAAACTAAAGAAACATACCCACTGGGTATAGGGCAGAAACTAAAGAAACATACCCACTGGGTATAGGGCAGAAACTAAAGAAACATACCCACTGGGTATAGGGCAGAAACTAAAGAAACATACCACTGGGTATAGGGCAGAAACTAAAGAAATATACCCACTGGGTATAGGGCAGAAACTAAAGAAACATACCCACTGGGTATAGGGCAGAAACTAAAGAAACATACCCACTGGGTATAGGGCGGAAACTAAAGAAACATACCCACTGGGTATAGGGCAGAAACTAAAGAAATATACCCACTGGGTATAGGGCAGAAACTAAAGAAACATACCCACTGGGTATAGGGCAGAAACTAAAGAAACATACCCACTGGGTATAGGGCAGAAACTAAAGAAACATACCCACTGGGTATAGGGCAGAAACTAAAGAAACATACCCACTGGGTATAGGGCAGAAACTAAAGAAATATACCCACTGGGTATAGGGCAGAAACTAAAGAAACATACCCACTGGGTATAGGGCAGAAACTAAAGAAACATACCCACTGGGTATAGGGCAGAAACTAAAGAAACATACCCACTGGGTATAGGGCAGAAACTAAAGAAACATACCCACTGGGTATAGGGCAGAAACTAAAGAAACATACCCACTGGGTATAGGGCAGAAACTAAAGAAACATACCCACTGGGTATAGGGCAGAAACTAAAGTAGCTGCAGAACTAACAGAATGTTTATGGTATTGATTCAACTGCACCTCCATCCACCCAACATAATCATGTGATGAACATAGGTATGCAGTGTACACAAATACATTATACATACAGTGTACTAAGAACACACACACACACACACACACACACACACACACACACACACATCAAATGATGTCATAATAGTATGTTTGTTTTCTACACCCTACAATTCAAGTTTCCTGCGTCATAATAATTTAAATTCAATCACTGCGCTTAAGGCCATCAACATCCATAACATCTCTCCACCAGCCCAGTCCCCTTTCTGCTCTAGTCTACAGTCTACAGAGGAAGATAAAACACTCTTGCACTCTGCAGTGCACAAAAGTGCATTCAAGGCCGCAGTGAGGAAGTGAGGAAGAATCAAGCATGCATGAAACTAAACCACTTCCAGCTTTCTCCTCACCTCTGTCTCTTTTTTTTATTCACAGGGAAACTTGGCATGGTTTAACACTAGCGAAGACTGAAGAGCATATGCTACCTACTGCAGGAGGCATAGGGGGTTGG
>NC_048577.1:15219788-15274788 GCF_013265735.2 Oncorhynchus mykiss | reverse complement strand
TGCAGCTGTAGAACATTTTGAGAATCTGAGGGCCCATGCCAAACCTTTTCAATCCAATTCCAGCGCTGATTCATTGCACTGGCTCAGAGCAGCCTGTTCAGACTGTAATTCTCCAACATGGACGTCATTATCTTCTATGCGCTGTCTTTGGCCCAGCTCACCCACACTAGAGACTGATTAAGACTACCTCAGCTGTACAAGATGCTACTATTGCAGAGGTCTCATACTGTATACAGTGGAGCTCCACTCAACCACAGAGAGACGTGTCTGTTGTGCTACAGTGGTTACAGAGTGTGAGAGTGTGATTTCTCTGTGGAATTGGGAGATACAGATGTAGGATCTTAATTTGAGCCAGTTTGCTACAGCAGGAAAAGAAACCCTTAAGTTTGGCATTTCACATTTTTTTTCGCTTAAACGAGAGAAGTTAAACAAAGTTTGGAGCTCGATCGACACTATTTAAAGCAGGCATTGCGTGTGTGTGAGGCGGACAGTGGAAGTAATCAATTCTCATTGGAGGCAGCGAAGCACATTTCCTCGGCTGCAATCCTCCGGTGGCTAGCTCCAGGCAGTCCAAATTAATGGGCTGAGAATGGACGATGCTAGCTTACAGGTAATATATTGAATATTGATGGTGGATGTCCTATTCTAGAGATCCTGCCGTCCTCCCACACACTATACAGTATATGCTGTAGTGGAACACTTGAGATGAAGTATTTCAAATACTTGACCTGTGTCTGATGGAGCTTGCCTAGCTAAATGGAACTTATACAATAGTCTTAAAAACTCTTAGCCACAAAAGGGTGATCAAATGAAGATCCTACATCTGCAGGGCTCTTGTACTATATGGTCAGTTTTGAATGACGATGGAGGGATCACAAGTCGTTGATGAAATGTGCATTTTTGACAACAGGGAATACAACAGAATTTGTTGTCATCAGAATGCTATAATATATTCCCTTTACTCACTTGTACAGGCGCCGTCTTGAAGGTGATCCAGGTACTCGTGATAGCGGTCACACAGGTACACAGCTTTTCACCTTCACACATAATACCATGACTTATTCACACGTTCCGAAACAGGAACAGGAACAGGAAATAGGTGTTTGTGTGTCCGCATGTCAGCATGGTTTCATGGTGAGGGTCAATGTCTGTGATGTGCTGAGTGGGCCGTCAGGCACCAGTGCCATGGGAGACTGGCGCCGTGCCCACGAGAGAGAGAGAGAGAAAGAGAGAGGGAGAGAGAGAGAGAGGGAGAGAGAGAGTGAGAGAGAGAGAGAGAGAGAGAGAGAGAGAGAGAGAGGGAGAGAGAGAGAGAGAGTGTGAGAGAGAGAGCAGACAGTGGAGCTGGAGTGAGCTGACGTTGAAGAATGACCAAAGTTTTAATACGGGCAGGAAGTTAAAGTGGGTTGAAAATATAGATGCATTACAGATGCAGGATCTTAATTTGATCACTCTTTTGTTGTTGAGAATTTTCCCGGGCAGCAAAAAAGGCTAACTTGTAATGTATTCAAGGTTTAAAAAGGCTTGTAAAGTTTGTAATTTACACTTTAAAATGTCAGACTTCCCCTAAAGACAAATGTATCAACCCCTACAAAACATGTACATGAATTACAATCCACATAATAATTCACATTTCCTGTTGCTGGAGGATTATTTTCCTGTTGTAGCAAACTGGCTCAAATGTAGATCCTACATCTGTAGAAGCTGCCGGTCCACAAAGTCTCTGTCTATAGCTGGAGACTCTATCTTACTCTGTAGCTGCTCGGCTTTCCCAATAATCCATTTATTGTAATGCAGCACTGCGTGATCCATACACCAGCCCAATGGGTTAGTGTGTGGGGTTGAGTTGGGTCTGGGCTGTATAAAGGAACAGTAGAGTGTGTAGTGTAACAGACAGACCTCGGGGCTTCTGAGGACAGACTGTACATAACAGTACTAGAGTAGCATGTCTCCCTGTTCCGACATGACATTTCAGGGCAGGTCTCCACTCACCAGAACTGGGTTCAAATGCTATTTGAAATCATTTCAAATACTTGACCTGTGTCTGATTGAGCTTGCCTAGCTTAAATTGAACTAATACAATAGTCCTAAAAATGTAAACCCTTCCCATCTGGCACTACAGGCAGGCTCAAGCAAACACCGAAACTATATTAAAACAAAAATCATTATTTGAACCCAGGTCAAGTACATAACAGTTACTATTGTGGCACATCTGTCACTTCCCTTCAGACATGAGATGTCAAGGCAGGTGTCTGCTGTACTCAGTATACTTAAAGCAGGCAGATCTCCCAGTCCCGTTCCACCCCCAACCATTAAATATTTACACTCAATTTCAGCTAAAAAGCTCACTGCCTCCGAGAGGGCACGCTTAGAGGGAGAGGAAGTCTCTAGCCTACGGCGGAGGAGTTTAGCCTAAGTCTGTGTAACCCTAATGCAAGGTAAAAAGACATGACTCCCTTAACTTAAACACTAATGTAGAAAATAGAAACCGAAGCAGAAACCCAACACTTAAGTTAGTTTCAGTTTTGGCAGCGGGCATTTCAAATGAAAAGAGAGAAGAAGTTAAAACAAAGTTTGGAGCTCGATCGGCACTATTTAAAGTAGGCATTGAGTGTGTGTGAGGCGGACAGTGGAAGTAATCAATTCTCATTGGAGGCAGCGAAGCACATTTCCTCGGCTGCAATCCTCCGGTGGCTAGCTCCAGGCATTCCAAATGAATGGGCTGAGAATGGACGATGCTAGCTTACTCTCCGTTATACCATTTCATATTCTAATCCCTTCCCGTTCGGGTCATTTCCCCTCTCAAGTAGTTCTTAATGCTTTTCTATAAACCCATCAAACTCACCAACAACTTTATTGAAACTTATTTATTTTATTTTTTACAGTAGCCTCCTCCTCATCCTCAAATCAAATCGTATCGGTCACATACACATGGTTAGCAGATGTTAATGCGAGTGTAGCGAAATGGTAATATATTGAATATTGGTGGATGTCCTATTCTAGAGGTCCTGCCATCCTCCAACACACGATACAGTATATGCTGCAGTGGAACACTTGAGTTTAGGTTGGAGAGGCTGTTATAACGCTCCATTGCATGGCATTTAAAAACAAACTATTAACATTTTTATATAGTGTCACATTTTGACTTGAGGACAGCTGAACTAGGCCCCATCTCTTTGATCGTCACGGCACTTTGCAAACTGGTTCCTGCATGAATATTTCAATCAGCTTACATTAATCTGAATGTATTCCCTGTGGATATCCTGTCCCAAATCAATTACATTTCATCCAAGTTGAGTGGATTGAATCCTTGGGTTAGACAAGAGGTCGAAGTCAACTGTCCCTCAAATCATTCTCAGCCAGTAGCCCAGCCAAACCTGTCTTCAGCCTCTAACCCCTACTAACACTACTGTACATTCCTCTGGAATCTCCCCAACAACTTCCCCCAGTGTGTATAAGGTGTGTTTAAGTGTGCGTTCAGGGTACTCACATGTTCCAGCTTCTCTTTGCTGCGGAGCCAGATGGTTGCAGAATAGTCCTGCTGCTGGACAGCACTGTTGGCGTAGATGTCAGAGAGGTGGGGTGCGTGGAGGGGTTCCCCTCTACCCCTCATCCCATGGCCTCCTGATGCCATGATGCACACGCACGCACGCACACAACACAACACAACACACACACACGCGCACGCACGCACGCGCGCGCACACACACACACACACACACACACACACACACACACTCACTCACAAACAATCACTTAAAAGCTCTTCTTCTTCTCTTCTGGCCTCTTTCCTCCTCTAGACTCTATCACTGTCAGTCTATAGCTAGTCAATGAGTGAGCCAAGCCCTTCTGAACCACCGTGGATCTGTAAGTGGGTGACTGTCTATAGCTCTTCAAACCCACCGAGGTTCTCTTCTCTCACTAGCTGTCTAACTGTCTGGCGTGGGTCTAACTGTCTGGGCAGTGGGTGGGCTGGTTCCTCGTGGGAGGTGGGGCTCAACAGGGAGTGCTGCAGCAGAATGAGGTGGGAGAGTGCCAGACCCACTTAAAGGCACTGAGTGAGTGAGGGTGAGCGTGTGTGTGTGTGTCTGTGTGTGTGTGTCTGTATGTCTGTGTGTGTGTGTCTGTGTGTGTGTGTGTGTGTCTGTGTGTGTATGTGTCTGTGTGTGTGCACGTGTGTGTGTGTGTGTGTGTGCATGTCAGTGTGTGTGTGTGTGTGCGTGCGTGCGTGTCTGTGTGTGTGTGTGTGTGTGTGTGTGTGTGTGTGTGTGTGTGTGTGTGTGTGTGTGTGTGTGCACTACATTGAAATTAAAACAGAGGTTCTTACGTCAGTGAGGAAATGTATTTATCACATGATAAATATAGTCTGTTTATCTCTGTTCGTCCAGTGGTGTCTGTAGCCTAACCTGCTGCTCATGTCAGAGTGTATCGTTGTATTACACTGCACCAGAGTGGGACACTAGTGGGTTAGCTAATAAAGTATTGATTTGACACTGCCTCAACTACATATAGACTGCTGTGATATTACCTCTGCCTCCAACTGCATTTCATCGGTATATACAGTACGCCTTTTAGGTCATTATGTAGTATGTAGTTTCACAGTGGCGAACGATATGGCCACATACTGCAAGTCTTGAATGAATGCAGGTTGTGTAAATACTGAAGCTAAGAGAAAGGAAAGTGTTCAGTGGCCCTTGAACGATTTATGTCACGGCTAGAGAACCTTTCCGCCACCAGAATGGATTTTGCACTGATTGTTCTAGTTTCATTACCTAAATTATGCAGCCATCAATGCATCAATACTGCACAGCTAACCTGATTCTTAATCGGTGAATTCTCCTATGGCAGTAGTTCCTATATAGCCTGTCAAAATGTACTTACTCACAAGCCTCCATCTCCCCACCCCAGGATGGAAATTACAATATTTATGCCCTTACTTTTCCTCCAGTGTTTAGTGAACAGCATACTAATTCCTCCTCCTTCCCCACAGCCAGGTCTGCATTGGCAGACTTGCTGACACAGGACTTTTGTTTCTTTTTTTTGTCCTCCTCAAACCTTCATCAGTCGACCACAAGCAATAATAGTTAATTGATGGAAAGTATAGACTATGTAAATATAAACGCCCTATTGCACACACCAGCTTGTTCGGTGTCGTACGTCTTCGCCTAGTCAATGTGAGGAGACCAAGTGCCAAGTCATCATCGACTGACAGCTTAGCTTTTTGATATCCATGTTATGCAAGATGAACCAAAGGCTTTGATACAGTATTCTACTGTGAGAAGTGTGTGTCAGTAACAAACAGAACGCAGCATAAAGGTCCAGGAATATCATAGATATATCATAGATATCACATTTGTCAAAACGAATCAAAAACGAGTCCAGTCTCTCTATGCACACTGACGCTCCAACACACTCATAACATACACACACATTTATACTGACTCTACACACTCATAACATACACACACATTTATACTGACTCTACACACTCATAACATACACACACATTTATACTGACTCTACACACTCATAACATACACACACATTTATACTGACTCTACACACTCATAACATACACACACATTTATACTGACTCTACACACTCATAACATACACACACATTTATACTGACTCTACACACACATAACATACACACATTTACACTGACTCTACACACTCATAACATACACACACATTTATACTGACTCTACACACACATAACATACACACACATTTATACTGACTCTACACACACATAACATACACACACATTTATACTGACTCTACACACTCATAACATACACACACATTTATACTGACTCTACACACTCATAACATACACACACATTTATACTGACTCTACACACTCATAACATACACACACATTTATACTGACTCTACACACTCACGCACACTCAAATACAATCATTATTTAAGCTGCTGCTACTCTGTTTATTATATGTCCTGATGCCCAGTCACCTTTACCCCTATACATATCTACCTCTATCACTCCAGTATACCTGCACATTGTTAATATGGTACTGGAACTGACCCTGAATAAAGCTTCTTCCTTTCTTGTGTTCTTCTTATTTATGTTTCTTGTGTGTTTCTGTTCTACCTTATGTTATTTTTAGTACTACAGTGATATTGATTACTGCATTGTTAGATTTGGATCTTGCAAGAAAGGCCTTTCACTGCACTTGTGTGCGCGACATTAAAACTTGAATCAGTACAGAATAATATCCTACCCAGACAAAAGGACAATGAGGCCAGTGCACTCTTAATCTTTCATTTCCATGTAAAACCCCAAAGACATTCAAAACCACAGTTCGGTAACAAGCCTCAACTTAATTCTGAAAACCCACGATTCTCCCAGTGGAATCAGAGCTCCGAAAACACATGCTGTGCAGCAGCAGCATCAGTAGCCCAGTATGACAAAGGGGAGCGGCTTTTTACACCGCAGGGGGATTAAACAAGTGGAACAGAATATCTTAAGACACAGTAATTAACAGAGCACCGCAGACGGCCCTTCTGAGCCATAGAAATAGAATTGACAGAATGGAAATGGTTTTGACTTGAATGGGGTGGTCCATTCTAATAATTATATTTCTATGTTCTGTGTGTCCTGTATGTTCCGTTTAACAGTGACTGAAAGTGTCCGGACAATAGGGTTGGGTTGAGTGTGGCGCTGAGGGAGAAAAGCAGGGAGGTTTAGGGAAACAGGGAATCTTTACAGTAGCAGCTGACTGCCTAAAATATTTCATAGAATTTAGAGTTTTTGAAATGTGTTTAGAAATATATACAGCCTGGATATCTGGATATGAAATTCACGTGAAAAAAACTGTCAATGATAATCATGCATTTTTATTAAAACCAGTGGAAAGTAGACAAACAAAAAAATAATGTAACCATTATCTTACAAAGATAACAAATACATCATGACAATTAGAAAACCTATCCGTAGAAAATATACAAGCAGAAACATGTAAAAGGTTTGAAATGACATAAAGACAATAAAGACCTTACTAATAAGTCACAAAATGCTATTTTCTTTATTAATAATCAAGCTGTTTTGGCTGAGAAACATCAACATTTACGATCAGGTTACATTCATGTGTAAACATTGGTATGAGGCAGGACATCCAGATTCAGTATGGGTAGATCATAGAGGTAGATAGAGGACTCTAGTGTCTAAAAGCCATTTTAGCATGGGCAGCACCATTGAGGACTTACACCATTTTTAAGTAGAACTGGGTGGGACTTCTTATGGGTTAAGAAAGGATCACACCATTCAAACCAGCTCATCAGGAGGGATCAGCCAATGAATTACACTTCTGAACAAACATTCCATAACTGCAGGTGGCAGTAAATCATAAACCTAGGATTTATACCTGTTCAAACAACACACTCCAGGTGGCAGTGTGCACCCTTTCAGTTTGTTTACCAACTCATAGTAGTAGAATATGAAAAGTAACCACTTCAAAATGGAGATGGTCTCAATGGTGCTGTATGCTCTCACAGACGCCATCAAGGGACAGATACAATGTTGTGTCCTCTATCTAGCTCTATGGGGTATATAGAGCTACTTCCTGGTCCATTTTACTTCCTGGGTCCATTTAATTTCCCGGTCCATGTCATGGTTTCTCTCAGGACTTGGTCATGTTCAGTAGGGTACACTGTAGCAAACTGTTTTGCAACGGATAATGAAAATGAGTGGTTACCTACCCGCTTAACTCCATTTCAAAACGTTTTCTCCCGACTGAACATGATCCTGGTCTCCCGACTATCCCTTTCTATGCTGGCTTTTACTCAGATCTCTTCGCTTCATAAGCGTTCTTCAAGTACGTTAACCAGAACACTTGTGTGTGTTTCATGACGCAATCACAGGTGGCTGGTGGTGCCTTAATTGGGGAGGACGGGCTCTTAGTAATGGCGGGAATGGAATGGTATTGACACGTCAAACACATGCTTTCCTTGTATTTGATACCATTCCATTCACTTCATTCCAGTCATTATTATGATCCTCCCCTCACCAGCCTCCTGAGGACTCAATCATAATGGATAATCAAAACCAGTTGTCAATAAAAAAACAAGTTCCAATGAAACCCAGCATCCACAAGGAGTACACCCAGACCTGTTTTGGGTATCCTTACTAACACCACCACTCTGTGGTGAATCACCGCAGCTTTAACATGTGCAAATCAACAAACGTTAGCTTAGCTACACCTCCTAGCCTGCTTCTGCACTCTTTCCAACTCCTTACGCATTTGTCATGCCAGACATGTGGCACCCAGGCTATTTCCATCTTATCGTTTCATCAACAATGGTTTTGACAATGGGCACTTTGTGACGTAATACACTTGGATATGGGGACTACTTTCGGGAACACATTTTTCAGGAAGCTACTTTACCACCTAGCCTACAGTAGTTAGTAATTAGTAACATAAGGTACAGCTATCTTTGATCCATCATTCTTAAGATACTGTATCACTCCACAAGGGAAGGCATGGATGGGAGAATTATACACATTATACACATTTAAATGGATACATAACACTGTACATACTCGATGTCTTTTCATCTGAATAAATAAAGAATAATATTGGTCTCTCTTTAGTGGAAAAATCGTAATATGAGAACAAGCGCAGCAAGCTGCAAGTGCTACAAGTCAGCTAACAGACACAGTATGCTATATGGTCCTATTCACAATATTTGCTGAGCTATGCTATGCATAATGGCGGGATATTCTGAAAAGTATTTTCAGAAAGACACTGAGTTCTATTCTCCAATGCTGAACCATGGTGTCCATTTAGTTTTGGTTGTAATTTGGGTTCTATATAGCCCCCAAAGGGGTTGTAACCACTAAGCAACAGTCAAATGCAAGCTTATCAGTCAAAGCAGTGACTTCATCGCTTGTAAATAGTAGCCTGCACAGTAAGAAAAGAGGGTTCCTCAAGGGTTCTTCGGGAAGGGTGATAATTCTACTTGGAACCATACTGACCCAAATAACCATTTGGGCCACTCAATGGTTCTTTACTTTTAGCGATCATTAAAATGGTGGCTCATTTGAATATTTTGGGGCGTGGTTTGCTAACAGCTCTTTTTGTCCAACCGTAAGTGAGAGTGTAATTTCAGTTGATCTAATCTGTTGGGTTATGCTGTTACATGCTATACAATATGTGACTATAGCCAGTGACAAACTCATGTATGGCCTTGGGTCAATCGAGAATGGTTGACACCTGATTCAACAATAATAAAATCTATGGAATTGTAACAATATAACATGCATATTAAATCTGAATTAAAACCCCTCTATGGTTTTACAAAAAACCCTTTGAGATTGAGAAGGTTCTTTACAGAACACTTCTCCATAAAAAAAGGGTTCTATTTTGCCCCCAAAAGGGTTGTAACCTCAGCGGAACCCTTTTTGGCTCTATATATAACCTTTTATAAAGGATAAGGTTCTTTATAGCACCATACAGGTTCCATTTAGAACCTTATGAGTATGGTTAAAGAACCAAAGCCAAAGAACCCTTATTTGCCACTATATAGAACCACTTGTTTTTAGTGTGTAAAGTTACATGGTGTTACACAATCGGCAACACTGTCGAACACAAACAGAATCATATCCAATGTCTTCTGAAAAGTAATCAATCAACCAGCAGCCGGTGCAGTTAGCAGACCATAATGCAAAATAACTCTTGGTACTTTTCAAACGTGTTCAAGAATATTGATATAGTAGTGTTGATAACGGACTGTAGGACATGTGCTGGTACATAGATTGTATTGACAGTACATAATCCTTTCACAACCCTTCTACATGTTATAGCTACAGAACAAGCTCACTGTTGGCTCCAATTCATATGAACAAACGGATTGGTATGTCATAGACAAAGATTAAAAAGTGTTTATTTACTTCTCTTTTGGTCAGGTCTGATGTTCAGGAGGTTTGTCCAGACATGGAAGGAAATATCAACCCACTGGGCGTACACTAGTTGAGTCAACGTAGTTTCCACGTCATTTCAATGGAATTACGTTGAACCAATGTGGAATAGACATTGAATTGACATCTGTGCCCAGTGGGAATCCCATCTCTCCAAGTCTTTTACCATCCTCCCTAGTAGTGAGCCTCAATCAGGGCCCCTCCACGCAAGTGTTTAGGTAGTTGTACTTTAGTAGTGTGTTCTAGATCCAGGATCCTCCTCATTTATGAACCACACAGTTCTGTTCTCCACCAATAGAGGGCAGATTATTATCCACATGGAGTCCCAGGTCTCTCTCTGCCACCTGGGTAGAGGTGCCTGAGGCCCCCGAGGAGGGTCCACCGCTGGGGGCCGACAGGGTGCTGCTAGAAGGGCCTTCTCCACTACTACCTCCAGTGGGGTGACCGACAGAGGAGGGCCCCGCTGCCCCAGGACTGACCCTCTGCAGGTCGGTCAGAGGGCTGGTCAGTCCCAGGCTGGTCAGGGCATCCAGGGTGCCGTCCGGATCCACCATCACATCAATCACTGTGGAGCAAAGAGGAGAAGGAGAAGGTCTAAGTCAATGAAAGAGGAGGTCTGACAATCAGTCAGACAAAGAGGAGAAGGTCTGTCAGTCAGTCAGTCAAAGAGGAGGTCTGTCAGTCAGTCAGACAAAGAGGAGAAGGTCTGTCAGTCAGTCAGTCAAAGAGGAGGTCTGTCAGTCAGTCAGACAAAGAGGAGAAGGTCTGTCAGTCAGTCAGTCAAAGAGGAGGTCTGTCAGTCAGTCAGACAAAGAGGAGAAGGTCTGTCAATCAGTCAGACAAAGAGGAGGTCTGTCAGTCATAGAGGAGGAGGTCTGTCAATCAAAGAGGAGAAGGTCTGCTAATCAGTCAGTGAAAGAGGAGGTCTGTCAGTCATAGAGGAGGAGGTCTGTCAATCAGTCAAACAAGCAAGCAAACAATCAATCAGAGAATGGAAGATTTATTTATATAAAAATGTGATGATTGATATGATGAAATACGTATGAATATAGATGCTCTGTGCAGATGCTAACTGTATATCTCTTATCACTTGTACTGTATACAGCTGAAATCAAATCACGTATGACTGTCTCAGGACTCATACCTAGTAACTGTCTCTCCACTCTCTTCAGATCCTGGAGGATGGTGGTGATCTCCTGGTAAACAACCACACAACAAACAAAAAGGTCAACAAAACACACAAATTGATATGGAATTGAAGAAGGGATACCGTTCACGATAAGACATTGATGTCCTCACCAGTTACCTTCCTTAAACAACAACAACAACAACATCAGATTGACCCTTGTTATCTTCCTCCTTTCTACTGGGAAAAGTTGAAGCAATTAAAATGTGGCATAATCATCCCCTCCATTTGGACTCTAGTGAACAGACACATCACTGAGAGGTAGCCTAAGGCCAGCCACTGTGTTCAGCCTAAATTTACAACCGTGTTCATGAGCAAGGCAGTATTTTTTGGACCGCCCACGACAACAGACTATAAGTCAAGTCCTTTGACTAATCAAACTGCTCCTCTCCTCCAGCTTGAATAGAAGTTCTGATTTAGGATCAGTTTAGCCTTTTAGATCATAATTAATAAAATTATATGAACATGTGGGACCCGATCTTAGATCAGCACTCCTACTCTGAGACACTTTTTAATACGGGAGGACAGTGAGGAGGGATAGCTGCTATAGGGAGGTGGGACTGAAAGGTTGTCGGTTCAAATCCCAGAACGGACATATTATCGCCGTTCACCCGAGAGTGGCACTTGATTCTGATGTGATGTTCGATACTGTTGTCATATGTTATGTTATACTCTCAGAGAGAGAGAAAGACAGTTAGTGAGAGAGTGGCAAGAGAGGGAGGGAGAGAGAGAGAGAAAGACAGAGGGAGGGAGACAGAGGTAGGGAGAGAGAGAGACAGAGGGAGGGAGAGAGAGAGGGGGGAGAGAGGGGAGAGAAGAGAGAGAGAGAGAGAGAGAGAGAGAGAGAAGGAGAGAGAGAGAGAGAGAGAGAGAGGGAGGGAGGGAGGAGAGAGGGGGAGGGAGGGAGGGAGGGAGGGAGAGAGAAGAGAGAGAGAGAGAGAGAGAGAGGGGGAGGGGGAGTCAAACCTCATCAATTAAAGTGGATATCAAAATACTTTATTACAATCCAGAAACATAACTTATACTTTCAGAATTGAAAGGAAGTGACTTATTATCTTGATTCAGAAAGTGAAACTCACATCTCAATTAAACAAATGTGACTGTGCAGACCGGGGGGCAGGTTTGAGAAACACGTCCTTACCTCACCCCCTTACCACCTTCTGTTTAGGTCGTCCTACTACATCTGGGTGTTTGTCAGGCTTAACAGACATGATTAATGCAACAGCACCATCAGCCAACGACGGCCTTTAAAACTACTCCGAGCTTCCCAGATGGTGGTAGAAGACATCAATTATTTACCGTCCCAAAGTTTTGTTGCATCATCACCTCAAATAAGCACTCTCTGGTTTGTGTTTATATTTTTACCAGGCACTTCTCTTAGACCATCACGACCTGGTATGGGAATTGCTCCGTCTATGACCACAAGGCCCTCCAGCAGGTGGTGAAGATGGCCCAGTACATCACTGGGACCGTGCTCCCACCCATCCAGGACATCTACTCGAAACGGAGCCTGAGGAAGGCCCGCACCATCATCAAGGACCCCACACTCCCCCAGCCACGAGCTGTTCACCTCCTTACCGTCGGGCTGACGTTATTGGAGCACGAGGTCTGATACCAACAGGCTCAGAGACAGTTTCTATCTACAAGCCATCAGACTGCTGAACACATAAACTGGACTGACCACCTGCTCTGATTCTCCTTACCTTGGCACACATGCACTCCCTGACACAAGCATTCACACACCCACACAGACACATATACATTCATGCTACACACACATCACAACTGCCTCCACCAGAATGTTATTGTTTCTAAATACTGCACAACTTAAACACTTGCCCCCAACCCCCTTTCCCCCAAAAACACGTGTAAATATTGGACTATAAATTGTGCCTTCCTTCATTATACTTATGCTAAAATGTTTATTCTGTTCTACTGAACCATTAACTTTATGTTTCTATTGTTATCTTTTATTAAGTTTTATTGTGGTTGCACCGTCCAGAAGGAACCTGCAAGTACACATTTGGATGGACGGTGTTTTCTATGTGTATACGCTACCTACGACAAATATAACTTGAAACCTGAACTTGAAACTAGGTCCACCGGCCCTCTGCAGTCATGTATCACAGCAGCTGGGTGGTACGGCAAGAGACAAGGTGTGAGGTAAGGACAGTAGGGGTCTGGCACCTTACCGTGCTGGAAGTCTTGAGGAGTAGAGAGTCGTGCTCGGCTTGGAGTTTATTCTCAATCTCGTCCCATTTCCGGTTCTTATCTTTGAATAATATCCTGGAGAAGTTTTCAAGAATAAATAAATAAAAAAATATATCTGTTGTATGATCACGTTGAGTGATTTAATTTGTGTGAAATGGGTTGAGGGGGGAACATGAAAGTGGTTTCTGATGTTTAAAAAGTGAGGATGGATGTTTCAAGTTGTCACCTTAACCTTTATGAAGTGTCATTCATAGTATCCAAATTAGGATACAGTATTTTCTAGGATACAAGCCATCATATCTTATACAACACTACTGATTCTTCCTTGTCGTTGTCCGGATTGATCCAGTTCAAAGCACAGCATGTAACTTCACGTATTCAGAAAAAAATGTATTCAAAGTCAAAAAACGAGCCTATTATTTCACACTGCTTGGGTTCACTTGCAACTCATAAAGCACTCCTGACACTTCATCATCAAAATCAGGGAATTCATTATTTCACATTCCTTTTCTTTGAGTGAATCGTGATGAAAGGTGATGCCTACCTGATTTTGCCGGCTGTTTTGTCCACAGAATGGCGTATCCGTGCCGAGAGCTGGGTCACAGATGCTAATAGTAAACTGTCCAACACCGCCTGAGGGGAAACAACAAGGAAAAGAGGAGGTCTTATGTAAGAGGTGTTTCAGTAAACACCTAAAATAGCATAATAACTAGGACAGGCAGAGATACCAAGGCTATATGCAGTCACAAAACCAGATAGATATTAGATATACAATAGCTTATTTTTGCCCAAATCTCCCAGAAACCAGCATCATCCATCATTAATATAGTAATAAATGTGTTATTAAGGACTGGACCCATTTTTCAATTTTTGCCTAAAATGACCCAAATCTAACTGCCTGTAATTCAGGACCTGAAGCAAGGATATGCATATTCTTGATACCATTTGAAAGGAAACACCTTGAAGTTTGTGGAAATGTGAACTGAATGTAGGAGAATACAACGCAATAGATCTGGTAAAAGAAAATACAAAGAAAAAAACAACAATTTTTTTGTACCATCATCTTTGAAATTCAAGAGAAAGGCCATAATGTATTATTCCAGCCCAGGCGCAGTGTATGTGCAAAGTTTTAGACTGATCCAATGAACCATTGCATCTCTGTTCAAAATGTTATATCAGGACTGCTCAAATGTGCCTAATTGGTTTATTAATAACTTTTCAAGTTACACACTGTTTCATCAATAATACAGTAGGTTTTTGATGGCGTAGGGTCAATTCACCCTGACATCAAGTCCTTTTGGTTTTTGGGCTGTGTTTTGTCTCTCTCTCTAACAACTGTTTTTCAAACTTCTTCATCTCAAACTGGTAATGATGCCATTGTCATTATAAACACACATGGGATAAAGACAAGCTGAAACAGATTAGAAACCAGGCTAAACCAGAGTACAATCAAATACTTTCAGGTATTATTATTTTTAGTTCGGATTCCAAGCGGCAACAACTCACATCCTCTCTGTTCCAAGTCTGGCGGCGAATGGCGCGGGGACCCTGTCTGTTAGAGTTGCGTGGCCGGAGCTCCACGGGGCGGATGTTATTACCCAGAATGCTCTCTGTTGACGGGCCACTCCCAAGATCCAAGCCATCGTCAAAAACTCGCTCCTCCATCTAGGCAAAGCACCCAAGACAAAGTCATTTATTTTCTGATATATATTCTAAAATGTAGGAAATAGTAAAAAGAAAAACTCTTGAATGAGTAGGTGTGTCCAAACTTTTGACAGGTACTGTAAATCCACAACATTCACAAGGAGCAGGCTCCAGGGCTCGTATTTACGTAGCTTCTGATAGGAGTACTGATCTAGGCTCAGTTTTTAGAATTTAGATCATATTCCTAGATCAGCACTCCTACTCTGAGACACTTTATGATTATGGGCCCTGATATGTACATGTGGCTCAGACTTTTGGGGAAATCATGACTGATGTCAACAGCTACATAAAGTGGGATTATTGCATCGTGGGATGTGTAGTACCATGGCTCCTGGGTCAGTGGCAGCACTAGCGGCTGGGCTGACTGAGTCGATCTCTCCGGCCACGTCATGGATCTCCCTGGCCAGCATGGCCAGGTCTTTGGCTAGGTCCTGACTGATCCTGTCAACATACAGGGAATGAATCAGTTAAATACCCTTGATTTGACTTCTATTGTGTATTATTGTGGGTATATAGTGCATGAAATGAAATAATGAATGTTGCAAAATTGATACTTTTGAGGTTATACTGGTTCTCAAAGTAATTTGCTCCCCTATAGAATTGACCCTATTATATTGTATAGGCCTAGTGAGATGGCTCCCCTATAGAATTGACCCTATTATATTGTATAGGCCTAGTGAGATGGCTCCCCTATAGAATTGACCCTATTATATTGTATAGGCCTAGTGAGATGGCTCCCCTATAGAATTGACCCTATTATATTGTATAGGCCTAGTGAGATGGCTCCCCTATAGAATTGACCCTATTATATTGTATAGGCCTAGTGAGATGGCTCCCCTATAGAATTGACCCTATTATATTGTATAGGCCTAGTGAGATGGCTCCCCTATAGAATTGACCCTATTAAATCAAATCAAATCAAATTTTATTTGTCACATACACATGGTTAGCAGATGTTAATGCGAGTGTAGCGAAATGCTTGTGCTTCTCGTTCCGACAATGCAGTAGTAACCAACAAGTAAACTAACCTAACAATTCCAAAACTACTGTCTTGTACACAGTGTAAGGGGATAAAGAATATGTACATAAGGATATATGAATGAGTGATGGTACAGAGCAGCATAGGCAAGATACAGTAGATGGTATCGAGTACAGTATATACATATGAGATGAGTATGTAAACAAAGTGGCATAGTTAAAGTGGCTAGTGATACATGTATTACATAAGGATACAGTCGATGATATAGAGTACAGTATATACGTATGCATATGAGATGAATAATGTAGGGTAAGTAAAATTATATAAGGTAGCATTGTTTAAAGTGGCTAGTGATATATTTACATCATTTCCCATCAATTCCCATTATTAAAGTGGCTGGAGTTGAGTCAGTGTCAGTGTGTTGGCAGCAGCCACTCAATGTTAGTGGTGGCTGTTTAACAGTCTGATGGCCTTGAGATAGAAGCTGTTTTTCAGTCTCTCGGTCCCAGCTTTGATGCACCTGTTCTGACCTCGCCTTCTGGATGATAGCGGGGTGAACAGGCAGTGGCTCGGGTGGTTGATGTCCTTGATGATCTTTATGGCCTTCCTGTGACATCGGGTGGTGTAGGTGTCCTGGAGGGCAGGTATTTTGCCCCCGGTGATGCGTTGTGCAGACCTCACTACCCTCTGGAGAGCCTTACGGTTGAGGGCGGAGCAGTTGCCGTACCAGGCGGTGATACAGCCCGCCAGGATGCTCTCGATTGTGCATCTGTAGAAGTTTGTGAGTGCTTTTGGTGACAAGCCGAATTTCTTCAGCCTCCTGAGGTTGAAGAGACGCTGCTGCGCCTTCTTCACAATGCTGTCTGTGTGAGTGGACCAATTCAGTTTGTCTGTGATGTGTATGCCGAGGAACTTAAAACTTGCTACCCTCTCCACTACTGTTCCATCGATGTGGATAGGGGGGTGTTCCCTCCGCTGTTTCCTGAAGTCCACAATCATCTCCTTAGTTTTGTTGACGTTGAGTGCGAGGTTATTTTCCTGACACCACACTCCGAGGGCCCTCACCTCCTCCCTGTAGGCCGTCTCGTCGTTGTTGGTAATCAAGCCTACCACTGTTGTGTCGTCCGCAAACTTGATGATTGAGTTGGAGGCATGCGTGGCCACGCAGTCGTGGGTGAACAGGGAGTACAGGAGAGGGCTCAGAACGCACCCTTGTGGGGCCCCAGTGTTGAGGATCAGCGGGGAGGAGATGTTGTTGCCTACCCTCACCACCTGGGGGCGGCCCGTCAGGAAGTCCAGTACCCAGTTGCACAGGGCGGGGTCGAGACCCAGGGTCTCGAGCTTGATGACGAGCTTGGAGGGTACTATGGTGTTGAATGCCGAGCTGTAGTCAATGAACAGCATTCTCACATAGGTATTCCTCTTGTCCAGATGGGTTAGGGCAGTGTGCAGTGTGGTTGAGATTGCATCGTCTGTGGACCTATTTGGGCGGTAAGCAAATTGGAGTGGGTCTAGGGTGTCAGGTAGGGTGGAGGTGATATGGTCCTTGACTAGTCTCTCAAAGCACTTCATGATGACGGAAGTGAGTGCTACGGGGCGGTAGTCGTTTAGCTCAGTTACCTTAGCTTTCTTGGGAACAGGAACAATGGTGGCCCTCTTGAAGCATGTGGGAACAGCCGACTGGTATAGGGATTGATTGAATATGTCCGTAAACACACTGGCCAGCTGGTCTGCGCATGCTCTGAGGGCGCGGCTGGGGATGCCGTCTGGGCCTGCAGCCTTGCGAGGGTTAACACGTTTAAATGTCTTACTCACCTCGGCTGCAGTGAAGGAGAGACCGCATGTTTTCGTTGCAGGCCGTGTCAGTGGCACTGTATTGTCCTCAAAGCGGGCAAAAAAGTTATTTAGTCTGCCTGGGAGCAGGACATCCTGGTCCGTGACTGGGCTGGATTTCTTCCTGTAGTCCGTGATTGACTGTAGACCCTGCCACATGCCTCTTGTGTCTGAGCCGTTGAATTGAGATTCTACTTTGTCTCTGTACTGACGCTTAGCTTGTTTGATAGCCTTGCGGATGGAATAGCTGCACTGTTTGTATTCGGTCATGTTACCAGACACCTTGCCCTGATTAAAAGCAGTGGTTCGCGCTTTCAGTTTCACGCGAATGCTGCCATCAATCCACGGTTTCTGGTTAGGGAATGTTTTAATCGTTGTTATGGGAACGACATCTTCAACGCACGTTCTAATGAACTCGCACACCGAATCAGCGTATTCGTCAATGTTGTTGTCTGACGCAATACGCAATATATTGTATAGGCCTAGTGAGATTGCTCCCCTATAGAATTGACCCTATTATATTGTATAGGCCTAGTGAGATTGCTCCCCTATAGAATTGACCCTATTATATTGTATAGGCCTAGTGAGATTGCTCCCCTCTGGACCCTACAGTTTCTCTGTATATGTACAGTACAGACTGCTCCTCCATACCTGGCAATCTCTTCACTGTGAGTGGTCCAGTCCTTCATGTACTCCTCCTGTTCTCTGCCTGCTGACTGCTGCCTCAGAGCCGCTATACCCCCCGGACTGGGGGTGGCAGGGGCGGAGCCACCCAGCTGGGTCAGCCGCGGCGACGCAAACTGCCGGGCGGGACCGCCATGCTTGGACGGGTGGCGGTTGGAGCCGAACTCGTCCTCCGAGGTGGAGGCGTAGTCCATGGGCATCCGGCGCCACCGGCCACCAGCTGGAGTCAAGAGAAGATGTTTTGTCAGTAGACGTAGTAGTGATTGAGGGCTTGATGCTCAATAATGACAGCACCTACAAAAAGACTATAGCACAAACATGATACCAAATCAAACATTGCAGTGGATAAGTTACTAGAGAACAGTCACTCAGAAACACTACTTCTGTATCAGACAGTACAGTATGTTACCTGTGGGGGTGATGTAGCCCTTAGACTTGTCAGGTAGTTTGGAGGCGCTGTTAGCCCTGGCCCTGGGTATTATCCCTCCCATGTTGCTGACTCCTCTGAGTCCCTGTCGGACGGCGTAGTCGGTAGCAATGCTACGAGCCCCTATCCCCCGGCTACGGCCCCCTGTGGCCTCTGAGTCACTCTGGGCAGACGGAGATCCCATCCTGGGCTTCCTGGGCTGGGCCAGGGCGTCAATGCGGGACAGGCCTCTCCGGATCCCTGGTCCGGGAGCCGCGGACCTGGAGCTAGTGGTGCTAGCCTCGGAGGCTACGGACATCCGGTCCATGTCGGCTGGTTCGGTATCGGAGGAGTCCCCCAAACGGGCACGTCTGAGTATCGAGGCCCGGGTGGGCCGCACCTTGGGCAAGGTGGTGGTAGGTTTACTGAGGGTGTTTGTGGTGGTGCTGGATGCCTGGGTGTTTTTAGCCCGGCTAGCCTTGGTGCTTCCGGCCTGGGTTCTGGCGTGGGAACTGTGCGAGCTAACCTCCTGTATGGAGGGTTGGGAGTCGGAGAGGAGGGAGTTGGAGTTGACGTCGTCATCTGTTAGGTCCAGGGAGGTCCAGGCACGACCAGCTTGGCGGGTCCCTTGTCCTCCAGACGGTCTGGATTTGGGTTTCCTATCCTGGGTATCTCTGGCTCTGGTAGGCCCCTTGGTGGAGGAGCACAGCACCGTCTTCTCCCTCTCCTTCTGCTGGGCAGTTAGGGTACGTCTCTTCTGGTGGACCACCTTCCGCCCTCCGACGCCCGCTGCCTGGCTAACGGTGCTGGTGGTGTCCACATCCGACTCAGGCGACAAAGACCCCTCGATGGACTGGCTAATTGGTTCACCCAGGTCTGATACCGTTGTCTCCAGAAACGCAGCCACCGCCTCTGAGTCCTTCTGCCGGGTGGTTCCATCCTCCCTGCCCTCCTTTGTCAGTATTCGTGCCCCAGTTTGCGTGTCAATCCGTGGGATGAGCTCCTGGGGGACGTTGGTGCTGGGTCTCTCCACCGTAAAGCTCTCTTGTCTAAGAAGCGGCTTCCCAGCACTCTCCCTTTCTTTAGCCTTCTCCTCCATCTCCTTCTTCCTCCTCCGTGCCTCCTCCAGTCTCTTCCCCCCACTACTCCCTGGCCGAGGAGGCAGTTTCGCCAACACAGTTTCTTTCCGGCTTCCCACATCTTGGTTCTTCGCTGGAGAGCCTTTTTTCGGACTTCCTCTGGTGCTTCCACCCACACTACCAGCCTGGCTACCCCCACCACCTCCACCACCAGGCTTGGTCCTCCCTCCTCTCCCCGTCTCCTGGTTCTCCTTCTCCTGGAGCTCAGTGTCCTGTTTCTCCCCCACATCGGAGGGGCGGTGAGCTGGACCAGGGGATCTCCTCCCTCCTGGGGTTGCCTCCTCGGTGGAGGGGAGCTGGGGCAGGGTTCTCCTCTTGCGCTCTGTATAGCTGGTGGAGGCCATGGAGGCAGAGTGACTGGACTCACTGATCTCAGCTATAGAGAGACAGGGTATCTCATATATTGGCAATATAAATACCCAACACTCTTTTCTTTATTATAGTTATTTTTGACTTTATACTGAAATAAGTGGTATGACTAATAAATGAAAAACAACTGAAAAACAGCAAAGCACTTCAATTTCAGAACAGGTCTAAACCCAGCAGTAGCACCTCTGTCCTCGGTGTGGTAGTGGACATGGGACTCAGCTCCAGAGCCCTCAGGGTCAGTCCTGATGTGGCTGGCTGCCAGAGTAGCCCATTGGGAGACCCACCTGGGACCGCCCACAACCAGCTCCTCTGGGAGAGACTGGAGGACAAACAGGGGAGAAACCAACATTGAACAACACTCAGTCTCCAACATAAAGGGGAGAGACTAGAGCACAGGGGAAGACGAGGACAAATTCTACTAGTCAGAGTGTCACAGTGGCATGTACGCATCTATTATTTACAGGTAAAATGCTTAGGACTACTTCAAACACATACGCACTTTTGAGAGCATGTATCCTTTCTTTATAAAAAAATCATATTTTTTCCACAAGGAATGGCATCAAACTGAAAGCTTTCTTTATGTGTGAAGTCTGTCTTAATCTTGGGAGTATAAAAAAACCAAATCTACAGTAGTGTCTGACTTGGAGTTGAACTCCTTCACTCCTCTGCAATGGAGAGTCTCTGTGTAGACAGACAGAAATGCTGTTACCTCTGGTTCGATACGTCCAGGCTTGCCTCTGTCTCCTGAGCCTGGCCTCTGAGTGGTCAGTCTCTCTCTCTGGATATCAGGATAGCCTGCCACCCTGGACAGAGTCTGGTAGTCCTCCACACCAAATACCTGGGCCAGAACATGGACTTCAATAAATATTCAACCAAACATTCAATCGAGAGGTCAACACAATGTGGGATTAGTGCACTTGCACAGTACCACTTGCAGTAAATACGAGGCCATGCCCTTGACAAAAAGACACCAACTCTGGGACTAGTGACTGTGTAAACGAGTTATTCAGATGAAACCGGATTCAAATGACAGTTTAAGCTCATTAAAGTTCTATTTACCATCCCCACCTTGTCAATCATTCTCCTGGCCTCCTCCTCTTGGTTATCTTCGTTCTCTATCTCTATGGTATAGGTCCCCCGGTCGCTATAGTCGTCTCCATGACGATTCTGAAACCCCTCCCCAAGTCCTATCGGTTGGTGTTGGTCGCGGTGGTAAGGAACGGAATCCTTGGTCCTCTCTCTTAACTCTCCTCCGATGGGTGCCATTTTGGAAGCTGAGGACCTGTGTCGTCGGGCTGGGCTATCTTCCTCGGCAAAGAGTCCCTCTGGGACGTTGGCGCGCCCCTCTCGTATCTTGACCCCTGACCCCTCTATTCGGCCGCCCCACAGCCCCCTGGAGTGGTCCTCGAGGGCGGCCCGGCGTTGCTCTCCCAGCGCGGCTGCGTTCTCTGAGTCGCTCTGGGTACCGTCCTCGTGTTTACTACCTGAAACGAGAGGGAAGGGGTTGGACGTTTGGTGTGTGCAGTTATAATCCTATGAATCTATTGGGTTGGTTTCCCAGATACTGATTAAGCATAGTCCTAGACTATGAAGTGCTTTCGATGGAGATTATCCAGTGCACATGCTTTCAAATCAAGGACTAATCTTAATCTGTGTTTGGGAAACTGTCTCATAGTGTAATGACTGTGTAGTGCTATGTAATGCAATGGCAAGAGGACTTGTTGACAAATCTCAATTCTTATGGTGATTGGTTGGTTGGTCTTACCTTTAAGACTCTTCAGCTGAACCGGCACATCACTCTTCACGCTCTCCCCGTCGTCCTCCACCACTCTGTCAACCGACTCCGTACGGGCCAATGGGATCTCGTTCTGGGCCAGCCAATCAGCTACTTTCACCTCCGCCGCCACCATGGCCGTTTGCAGGGCACTCAGCTCCTCTCCCGCGCCCTTCTTTGGGGGCCGTGGCCTCACCTCTGGCACCACCTTCGCCACCCGGTCCTTAACCGTCACCTTATTGGACGCCTGCAGGTCAAACTCGATGGTGAAGGAGGCGTGGCCCTGGGGGACGGCTTCAGGGCCGGAGGCAGGGTTAGTGGCGGTGGCGCCTTCCGTGTCTTGGGAGGGGAGTTCATTGGTATAGGAGGGGATCTCGAAGTAACTGGGCTCCTGGCTTGAAGTGTACAGGCCATTCTCCTGGGCCCCGGCTGTTGTCTCCTTGGGGTCTTTACAATCTGTCGTTTGAAGCAGATATCAAGATGGCGTAATACAAGGACTTAGACTTTGAGATTCAATTGCTGTCATATGCTACCAGAAAGGCAAAAGTCTACTGTTATCTGGTAGGGTGTTTGATGTATAAACAGACACACAGACAGACAGGCAGACAGACAAAGTGAAACACAGCTAACTTCAGTCTGTATTCCAGGCTAGACAGCATCTACCTGACTCAGATCTCTCCTGCTTCCTGTCAGTTGTCGTCCCATCCTGCTTCCCAGAGTTCTCATCGTCTGCGTCCCCGTCCCCCCACCAGGAAGGCTGGCCGTACAGAGGGGTGCCCCTTTTTAGTACTGCAATGTCCCCTGGGAAAGAAACAACACCAAGGTCAGTGAGAAAGACACAGATTTTGTTTTGAACTGAAATTGTGTTTCCTCACAGTTCTCCAAAAGACTATTGTGACAGAACAAGTTTAACCTCCTAGTTTGTCTACCGTAGGTATCCCCACGCGCTTTGCCTTCGGGGGTACGCCAAATAAAAATGTGATTCACATACATTTAAAAAATATCTGTATATATTTTATTTAAAACAAATCATTCTTCACATTTTCAAACAGTCCATTTATATTTTCCAACAGGGCTATACATTTGAGTGAGGTTTTTTTCTTGCCTGAGTAGCCTCGTTTCACTGCCACAAATATAACGTTCAGTGAAATAACAACACAATGTCAAATACAGGTAGCCTAGTCAAATAATTAACATCCAATCACATTAACCGTTACTCTCTCGCGGGAATTCCATTAACGGTCCGTATGTAGCCAAACATAGCTGCTGCTCATTCCGTTTGCGCGAAAATTGATAAATGGTTTAAAAAAGTTAGGCCCGCGTCCATAGAGGCTCTACTGGTAGTACTGCTACTACTGCTACTACTAGCAGTACTAAACCTGCACCTGTCGACGACACAAGTTGTTCTGCTTCCACGAGCACATCCAATGCTAGCATCAGTTATTATACATTTGTCGTTATCCCAGCTAGCATGGACACTGACAGTTGTGAATCTGATGCAGCCGAAGAGCACCGAACAACAGACCGGGACGTTGGACCATCGAAGAGGCGCACATATGATGAGAACTACATTGATTTGGAGTTCATTTATATTGGGAGTAGTGCCTTTCCTCAGCCACAGTGTGTTATATGTGCAAAAGTACTATCTCACAACTCGATGAATGGTCTGAATCTAGGATTACAGGGATTCTCCGCAACTATATTCAATGTGCGGGACAAAAGTGAGGCTATGATTAAGAAGTTGGAGCTCTTCTCTGTCTGCATTAACAAGGACAACCCACAGGTCTTTCCATCATTGTATGATTTTTTGTGTGCAAATAAACTCAAACTTACGGACAATGTCAAATGTGATATAGCAAAGCACCTGAGTGAGTTGGGTGCGCATTTACGCAGCTACTTTCCTGAAACGGATGACACATACAACTGGATTTGTTATCCCTTTCATGCCCTGCCTCCAGTCCACTTACCCATATCTGAACAAGAGAGCCTCATCGAAATTGCTACAAGTGAAAATTCAATTTAATCAGAAGCCACTGACAGATTTCTGGATTGAGCTGCGCTCAAGAGTATCCTGCCTTGGCAAATTGCACACACTGATGCCCTTTGCAACCACGTACCTATGTGAGAATGGATTCTTGGCCCTCACTAGCATGAAAACTAAATACAGGCACAGACTGTGTGGAAAATGATTTAAGACTGAGACTCAACCCAACATTGCAGAGTTACAGTATGTGCATCCTTTCAAGCACACCCTTCTCATTAACCTGTGGCAAGTTATTCACAATTTTCTATTAACAAATATGGTTTTATATGTAAGATGGTTAAATAAAGAGCAAAATGATTGATGATTATTATATTATTAATTGTGCCCTGGTCCTATAACAGCTCTTTGTCATTTCCCACTTGTGACAAAAGCTCACACTCATTCTTATGTTTAATAAATGTATTGTGTGTGTGTGTGGCAGGCTGACCCTGGTGCTAGAGGGGGTACGCAGCTGGAGGTTGAATGTTTGAAGGGGTACGGGACTATAATAAGTTTGGGAACCACTGGTCTACCGCAATGTCCCCTGAGAAACAAACAACGACCTCTGCAAACTCTAACTAGCACTTTGTACCCACACAAGTCCCCAAAAGACATATTGTGGCAGAACAGTTCGACCTCCAAATTTGTCTCCAAGTCAGAGCACCTTAGAATCACATTTAGGTGACAGCCTAGCGTAGGAAACTAAAAATACAGGACACACGGTTGTCACAGCACAGACTGTGTGGGTGTGTGGCATCGCCAAAATCCTGTCACCTCTGTTATCTAGTCCTGTCATCTCTGTTAACCTAATCCCGTCACCTGTGTCACCTTCCAAGGTCCATGCAGAGTGCAGACCCTCTCACCTGCCAGCTTGTCATCCCCGGCCCCCTCTCTGCTGGTCTCAGGGGGTTTACTACCCACTGCCACCGCCCCGTCGGAGCCACCCTCGGAACCACCCTCGGCTGCAGCCTTGACCTCTACTGCAGGTCTGGATGGTACCGGAGCAGCTTCTGGCGGCTTTATCGTCTGCAGCAGGAGCTGACTATTAAACTTCTCATGCTGATAGACGAGGACACAGGACAACACAGAGAGGAGATGAGCTCACACCATTAGAGATATGATTAAAAGGGTAAGTCTGATAAGGAGCTCTTCTATGTTTGCACCAACATACATGGGACAGTCGGTCACGGTCTTGGTTGTAAGCATAGAATTTTTTGTTGTTGTGCAAATCTCATTTGGCATCAGTTCATGATTCACGCGAAATCTGAGTAATTTATGCATGTAGACGTCAAGTTAGGATTCAGACAGACCTAACTGAACAATGTATCACCAAGTTCCTTTTTGTCATTCAAACAAAGCAGTGAGGTGTTGCCACATGCAGCAGAAACTTCCGCCGTTCTTGACTGAACATAATCTCCATTAAACATGCATCAACCAACGTAGTAGAAAAAGGTATTTCTCAGAGCTTTTCCTTTCATAATACTTTGTAAGCATATTTTAGTGAGGCTCTTTCTCAATTCATATTTCCTCGAGTCCTCGCATCCTCTCTCCTTGCCTCCTTCTCAAAATGGATTAGAGAAGAAAGTCAGAGGGGTGGGACCTTGGATCCTCTCCTCCAATATGGTTGAGAAAAAGGCGAGGAGATAGGATGATAGGAAACACAGAAAGAGAACTAGCTATTTCTTTAGCCTATGTCCAACCAACCTTTAATGCTTCCTCGGGGACATGGAGCTCTCCTCGCACCACAGTGAACAGGTTGGTATGTGAGACAGGTTAAGGAAAGGTGATTGTACAGCACAGGCTTAGCTCTTCACAGGAGATAGCACAGATATTTAACATTTTAGTCATTTAACGGCATACATTCTTATTCAGAGCGACGTACAGTCCAGAAACAGATATGCTAATGTATTATGCATTAGTCACAGCGGTAAGTTTGAAAGGTTAGATGATTTTTCAGGCAGTATATTAAGAGTGATTATGTTACAGTTTTATATACCCGTATTCTGGCCTTGAAGTCCTTTTTTTTGTCGCTCTCATTCCTTTGGTATTGATGACATTTCAATGAACTACTGTAGGCTAAGCTTCAAAGACAAAATGGCACCATGACAGGATATCATATCCAAACCTCAACTTGTCGTCAATTTTCAAAGTGATATACACCTGCTCCTGTATTCTGACCTCATTCACAAATGTCTGGAAGGAAAGGAATATCATTATTAGCCGTTTAGAACAGTTTATGAAGCACATGAACCATTTCATATTCATATTTATTCAAATCTTACTTACCCCATTCAGGCTCCCCAGGTCCTTGACTTTATGTTCGTCCGTGGTTGGCTCATAGTTGATAACGGCATGCTGTTTGTCCACACTGCGGGACTAAAGACACAATAATCCAGTCAATCAATATAATCCTGCTAATCTCTTTATAATCCAGATCACATAGATTACATTCGGTCCAACAGTCACCTGCAGCAGTGTGACCCACTAGAATCGAACCCAGGTCTCTTGACAAGACTAAAGCCTAGAGATCAGCTCTGGGAGCTACCGCTCGTCTTCAGGTTACTCATCATGCCAGAGTGGTTCATCGACCCACCTCCGTAACATTAGCAGCGGTAGTACAGTTTAGGCATAACGGCTACAGTGTTGGGCTGACGTTCTCCAGTACCCGGGTTCGTGTTCCGTTCTGGACTCACTACAAAACTAAATATGATTTACCTGTAACATGAGTTCACAGTCGTCTCGACCAACAAAGATCATCTCCCAGGGGAGGCGGTGCCTCATGCCCCCGCCACTCACCAGGAACCAGGAAGAGACACTCATCTCTGCCACGCCCACTGACACACCTGCTCACCTTTAACCCCTATGACACACTGTGTAAGAAGACAAGGGGCTCCATTCAATCAGTATTGCGGAAGTTCAACGGTACAGCGTGAATGAATGTTTAAAGGCCACGTTCCCCGCGTTGGCGGAGACTCCATTCACGGTGACCGCTACATATCTCGGCTCAATAGGAAATGACCTTTAAAGTTTCGATCAAGTGTATTGTAACACTTCAGCAATACAGATTGAATAGAGCCCACGGTCAGCATCAGTTAGAACAACCAGTCATAACAGCCAACTGTAAATGGAGGGAACACAATCAGTAGCCTTTTTATTAAAGCATTTCATATGGCTGCTCACAATGTAAAGAGCTTTGTCATTTTTGTCTGTAAATAAAAAGCTCTCTACCAATCAAGTGTAGGCCTACTGTTATAATGTATTATTGACACAACATTCGAACGACTTTCGACAAAGTCGAATGGAGAGGATGGATACGAACCTAAAAACAAACAGGGATAAAGTGAACAACTTTGTCACACCTAAACTCAGCAAAGAGGTTTCTTCAAACTAAATGCCCAGCAAGCACACTAACCTGCTGGTATGACTGGACCTCGTTGCTAACAATGAGGCTTTAGAATAGGCTACATTGCAACCATTCCAGAAGAAATGAGATAATATGTCACTGACTGTTTGACATCCTGCTTAACGGCTAAATTACTGAGTGTTTTGCCGGGTCACCAAACCAAAGTCGCACTCAACCAATGTCACTGAACTGAGAGTGGCCGTTCAGTGATGATGGATATATTGTGTTACAGCAGGCTGGAATACATGCTACCTGTACAGGATCTAAACAACGACGATCACTGTTGGATAGTTGATCAGATGGCTTAGATAGACCAGACAGACCAACCTGAAAGACATGAAGATACTGTATAACATGAGTATGACTCTGGACAGGCACAGAGATCACAGCAGGTACACAGATAGAGAGAGAAGGACACACACCCACACCCACTGACAAAGTCATCGCGTTTTCCGCTCAGAAGTAACATACCATCTGGTGCTCATTTTTGGGTCATAATTCCTACAGTAGCCTACATAAAAACACACTACGCCTATATGGCCTAGCTAGCCTACCATTCAGTGGCACAGGCCTCCATAGGCAATGCTTGAACGGGCATGCTACTGGTAGGCCATGCTGACTCACGATGCCCCATCAGTGAAAAAGTGATTTAGCGAGATTTAATCTAATCAGGCACCTTGTAATATCTAGGCCCCGAATGAGCGTAGATGGTTCATATGTGAATACGACCAGACAGTCCTGATTCCCCATTGTGGAATTGGATTGGTTAACCCTCTATGCGGCCTCAGTCTCGCAATTGTGCCCGACGTTTTTGCGTTGGTTTCGTTGCCGTCTCTCTCTCGTTCTCCCTCCTTCTCTCAATTACAGAGCTATATCGTAAATGACAGCTCATCATTTCTCTCTGGAAGCTACTGTAGATGGCCCTGCCTGAGCATAAAAAACAACCCACCCTGCGTTAGCGACCGCTCAGTTCCTTATTATTAAATTTACAATGTGTCCAATAATCATGATTTGTTTTTATTAACATAGGCTGTTTTGGATGTACTAGACACCATACTGACGTATGGCAACTGATGCTGCTGTTTTTCAGTCCGGTCTGTAACCTTTTGCGGTTGATAGCTTATATGATATCTTTATCATAATCGATAGCTTACATATGTGGTATTACGAGTGCCATTTAGGGCAACGCGTAACACCGAATTACACATATAGGTTAATTTGAAAGGTTTACAATAATAACCCATCACGTGTTGTTTAGGTCGCCAATTTGATGTGCTGTCTGGGCTATACCGTTATGGACGACATAGCCTGGTACCCTCGGACACATATAGCCTAGAATGTTCATTTTGCGGGCCTTTTTTTTTAAAGGCAGGTGGCTGGCAAATGCATTGTCTGGGTGTGGTCGGATACGGCGGAGTAATAAAACGTGCATCTCACTCACCCTTTGTCAGGTACGGAGTATTCAGCATCCGATTTGTATCCTGTAAACCTTTGAATGCACGGTGCGGTCACATACAGCGAGGGAGCCTGATGCCTGCCCAGCCCTGGTCCTCGAGCGCTTATCTTCCTTCGCCTCGAGGTGGCGCTGCGCTGATGTACAACACAACAAGCCAAGAAACCAAAGGCAGTCCATCCATTGATGCTACGCAATGACAACAACGGCGCAATGAGCGCATCTTCTTGCGTATGACGTTGAGATGTAAACTGTAGTCCAGTGGTTCCCAACCTTTTCCCTTTACTGTACCACCAGTTTAATTAGGCTCTGCTCAGAGTACCCCTGAGGTACCCCCTCATGTGCATTTGACCACGAGGGGTCCTGTACCCCTGGCTGAGAACACCTGTTGTAGGCTACTGGGTTCATTAAGGTTGGTCAAGGTTGTCCCATGAATATGATCCAGTTGTTTTGATGTAGCCAGATGCTGCTAATTCGTGATGGTTGCAGTAAACACCAGTGTTCTTTATTTCTTTATGCTGGAGGCTACTGCATGTGCTGGACCGAAGGATCACTGTCACGTCATGTGGTCTGTTATGGGTGTAGTGACATTGTTTTAAGTCGGCTACTGGAATTAGTCCTAAAATGTAGAGCGTGTGGAAAATAGTGCATTGCCCTACTTAGCATCCTACTGTAGGACTTCACTTTTATTTGATAATAGGCTACCATGTCAATAATCCCTCATGGACAGATTTTAGTTCTGTGTTTCCCGAGATTACTTGATAAATGACATCTGTTAATTTTAGTTTACAACCAGCAGAGGGCAGCACAACTCTATGTTTGGCAGTGAACCAATGGAGCATGGTTCACTGCCGTGGTGGGTGACTGCCAGGTACCACCAGTACAGTGTGTGTGTGTGTGTGCCTGCCAGTAACCAGTAGTCAGGGGCTAACATTGCTGCCAGCAGACTCTCACCCCCTCCTCTCTTCTACTTCCTTAATGGAGTTGTCAGTGCTGAAAGATGCTTCTGGTCGACTCTGTGGATCGGAATCTGATAGTGAAGCCAAGAGCAACTGAACCGTGAACCGTAGGCTACCTGTGCCATTTTTACATGTGTATTGCACTGTCCTTGTGGTGTACCTGTTCTGTATTATGTCATGGTTCATGTTCTGCGTGGACCCCAGGAGGAGTAGCTGCTGCTTTCCCAACAGCTAATGGGGATCCTAATACATATCAATACCAAGCTGCTTATTTGACCACGAGGGGTCCTGATAGGTAGACAAACATACAGTTACTGTAACCCAAAGTTGCTCCTAGGTACAGAGCTAGGATCAGTTTGCTCTCCCCAAATTCTATCCTGAACCATTAGGGAGGGAAATACAAAACTGACCCAAG
Organism: Oncorhynchus mykiss; assembly: GCF_013265735.2. Taxonomy (NCBI): domain Eukaryota; kingdom Metazoa; phylum Chordata; class Actinopteri; order Salmoniformes; family Salmonidae; genus Oncorhynchus; species Oncorhynchus mykiss. The sequence continues at coordinate 15,244,307 of NC_048577.1, read as the reverse complement.
ATCAGTGTAGAGGGGCGACTTCAACCTAATCCGCTGTCTTCCTTTTAGGCTGGACTGAGATGTCTGCTCTTGGCATTAATCAACCAGGCACTACGCTCTGTGGTAGACTTGTTCAAAATAATATACCGTAAAATAAATGCAACTATCAGAAGAAAACAACAGTGTCAATGATAGCTTCAAAGATCCTTATAATGGCCAGGATATGACATCACATGGCGTTAGTGTATCTTGGCTGTACAAATGGAGGGAGTGAGAGAGGGGGGCAGCACGGTCACAGGTGACTGTCATGTTTAATAATAATTATCACCACGCACCTGCGCCCCCACACTAATTAACTGGCGCATATGCAAATGAGGCAGGAGAGCACAGCGAAGGCCCAATGGAAAACAGCTAACTTGTTCAGCTGTAGGACTTGACTAGGATAACGAATGGTAAGGCAGGGCCAGGGAGGAGAGGTGGACGATAGGAGGAGGAGGAGACGGGGAGAGAGTGGGAGGAAGAGGAGTGATCACCAGGGAAACCGTGATAAGAGCAGGTGGATGTGGGTCTGTGTGTGTCTGTGTGTGTGTATGTGTGTGTGTGTGTGTGTTGGACTGGCATCTGGTGGTAGTGGCCACATAACATGAGCCATAACATAAGGTTGCAGTGTTGGTGGCAACCGTAGAACATGTGGTCATCAAAGTCCCTGTCACTACAGTATGTCTAACCTCAGCAGGTGGACATCAAAGTCACTGTCACTACAGTATGTCTAACCTCAGCAGGTGGACATCAAAGTCCCTGTCACTACAGTATGTCTAACCTCAGCAGGTGGACATCAAAGTCACTGTCACTACAGTATGTCTAACCTCAGCAGGTGGACATCAAAGTCCCTGTCACTACAGTATGTCTAACCTCAGCAGGTGGACATTAAAGTCCCTGTCACTACAGTATGTCTAACCTCAGCAGGTGGACATTAAAGTCCCTGTCACTACAGTATGTCTAACCTCAGCAGGTGGACATCAAAGTCCCTGTCACTACAGTATGTCTAACCTCAGCAGGTGGACATTAAAGTCCCTGTCACTACAGTATGTCTAACCTCAGCAGGTGGACATTAAAGTCCCTGTCACTACAGTATGTCTAACCTCAGCAGGTGGACATTAAAGTCCCTGTCACTACAGTATGTCTAACCTCAGCAGGTGGACATTAAAGTCCCTGTCACTACAGTATGTCTAACCTCAGCAGGTGGACATTAAAGTCCCTGTCACTACAGTATGTCTAACCTCAGCAGGTGGACATTAAAGTCCCTGTCACTACAGTATGTCTAACCTCAGCAGGTGGACATTAAAGTCCCTGTCACTACAGTATGTCTAACCTCAGCAGGTGGACATTAAAGTCCCTGTCACTACAGTATGTCTAACCTCAGCAGGTGGACATTAAAGTCCCTGTCACTACAGTATGTCTAACCTCAGCAGGTGGACATCAAAGTCCCTGTCACTACAGTATGTCTAACCTCAGCAGGTGGACATTAAAGTCCCTGTCACTACAGTATGTCTAACCTCAGCAGGTGGACATTAAAGTCCCTGTCACTACAGTATGTCTAACCTCAGCAGGTGGACATTAAAGTCCCTGTCACTACAGTATGTCTAACCTCAGCAGGTGGACATTAAAGTCCCTGTCACTACAGTATGTCTAACCTCAGCAGGTGGACATTAAAGTCCCTGTCACTACAGTATGTCTAACCTCAGCAGGTGGACATTAAAGTCCCTGTCACTACAGTATGTCTAACCTCAGCAGGTGGACATTAAAGTCCCTGTCACTACAGTATGTCTAACCTCAGCAGGTGGACATTAAAGTCCCTGTCACTACAGTATGTCTAACCTCAGCAGGTGGACATTAAAGTCCCTGTCACTACAGTATGTCTAACCTCAGCAGGTGGACATTAAAGTCCCTGTCACTACAGTATGTCTAACCTCAGCAGGTGGACATCAATGTCCCTGTCACTACAGTATGTCTAACCTCAGCAGGTGGACATCAATGTCCCTGTCACTACAGTATGTCTAACCTCAGCAGGTGGACATTAAAGTCCCTGTCACTACAGTATGTCTAACCTCAGCAGGTGGACATCAATGTCCCTGTCACTACAGTATGTCTAACCTCAGCAGGTGGACATTAAAGTCCCTGTCACTACAGTATGTCTAACCTCAGCAGGTGGACATTAAAGTCCCTGTCACTACAGTATGTCTAACCTCAGCAGGTGGACATTAAAGTCCCTGTCACTACAGTATGTCTAACCTCAGCAGGTGGACATTAAAGTCCCTGTCACTACAGTATGTCTAACCTCAGCAGGTGGACATTAAAGTCCCTGTCACTACAGTATGTCTAACCTCAGCAGGTGGACATCAAAGTCCCTGTCACTACAGTATGTCTAACCTCAGCAGGTGGACATTAAAGTCCCTGTCACTACAGTATGTCTAACCTCAGCAGGTGGACATTAAAGTCCCTGTCACTACAGTATGTCTAACCTCAGCAGGTGGACATTAAAGTCCCTGTCACTACAGTATGTCTAACCTCAGCAGGTGGACATTAAAGTCCCTGTCACTACAGTATGTCTAACCTCAGCAGGTGGACATTAAAGTCCCTGTCACTACAGTATGTCTAACCTCAGCAGGTGGACATTAAAGTCCCTGTCACTACAGTATGTCTAACCTCAGCAGGTGGACATTAAAGTCCCTGTCACTACAGTATGTCTAACCTCAGCAGGTGGACATCAATGTCCCTGTCACTACAGTATGTCTAACCTCAGCAGGTGGACATCAAAGTCCCTGTCACTACAGTATGTCTAATCTCAGCAGGTGGACATTAAAGTCCCTGTCACTACAGTATGTCTAACCTCAGCAGGTGGACATCAATGTCCCTGTCACTACAGTATGTCTAACCTCAGCAGGTGGACATTAAAGTCCCTGTCACTACAGTATGTCTAACCTCAGCAGGTGGTCATCAAAGTCCCTGTCACTACAGTATGTCTAACCTCAGCAGGTGGACATCAAAGTCCCTGTCACTACAGTATGTCTAACCTCAGCAGGTGGACATCAATGTCCCTGTCACTACAGTATGTCTAACCTCAGCAGGTGGACATCAATGTCCCTGTCACTACAGTATGTCTAACCTCAGCAGGTGGACATTAAAGTCCCTGTCACTACAGTATGTCTAACCTCAGCAGGTGGACATTAAAGTCCCTGTCACTACTGTATGTCTAACCTCAGCAGGTGGATATCAATGTCCCTGTCACTACAGTATGTCTAACCTCAGCAGGTGGACATTAAAGTCCCTGTCACTACAGTATGTCTAACCTCAGCAGGTGGACATTAAAGTCCCTGTCACTACAGTATGTCTAACCTCAGCAGGTGGACATTAAAGTCCCTGTCACCACAGTATGTCTAACCTCAGCAGATTGACATGGAGGGAACTGACAAACAAGCCAGTAGATCGGAACATTTTCATATTTTTCTGTTGTGGTTTTCAATATTTTTATGCCATATATTGGACACAGACTTTGATTTAGAAATAGGGTCCCTAATGGAATTTGCACGGTAATTCAGAGAAAGCTTTGGATTCATTGTCATTCATCACATTCTAAACACGAATTCAAAGCAATTCAGAGAGACCTTTCTTCCTCATACATTGAGCGTTGGTCTGAAGAGCTTGGAGTTCATTCTCATGCATCACATTCTAAACACGAGTCGCCATCATTGTGAGCTCGTCTGGGCATGTCTCTGGAACAAAGCAAATTATAGTTCAGTAAACTCCACGCCCCCAATCTCAGCACACAGGGGCAGCTAGCCGCCACACAGATAAGGGCTGAATTAGGGTTTTACATTTCAATTTAGCCCCAGGCTTCAGTCCTATTAGAAGACCATAATCCAAAGCCTGGTCAGTGGGTTCTCTCTCTCTCTCTCTCTCTCTCTCTCTCTCTCTCCCCCCCCTCTCTCTCTCTCTCTCTCTCTCTCTCTCTCTCTCTCTCTCTCTCTCCCTCTCTCTCTCTCTCTTTCCCCTCCTCTCTATCTCACCCCGTCTCTCTCTCTCCCTCCCCACAATGTGGTAATATTACCTTGTCAGAACGAGGAGGCACCCATCGAGACTCATTACGGGCCATTATATTCCTATTATGTATAATATATGATAGGAACACATCTTATTGTCCGTAAATGGCCCAGCATGTTGTAATGCTGTGCTCTGGTGTTACCAGCTGTTTCATTATCCTAGAGCACAGAACACTAGGTAGTGGAATTGCAACAGGGATTGTCTCGGTTGGTGTGTGTAATGAATAAACCGATGCATTGAGCCACGTGTGTGTGTGTGTGTGTGTGTGTGTGTGTGTGTGTGTGTGTGTGTGTGTGTGTGTGTGTGTGTGTGTGTGTGTGTGTGTGTGTGTGTAAAAGCATGGAGGAAGGAGGAGACACTCAGCAGGTGTAGAGTCAGAGGCTGACAGGTAATTGTCAGAAGATCATACCAAGATGACCAAGGCAGCATGAAATCTAAATGAACACACTTAGAATAAAGCATCAACCATGGGTTAAGTGATTACAGGTGCTGGCAATAATACATATTTTTGCTACTGAACGTGACCAAGGTAAACACTAGATGGCAGCTGTTGATCTACACTGCCCTAACTTCCCTCCTCCTCCCCCTTCCTTCCCTTCCTCCTTTACCTGCTCCCTCCTCTCCTAGCAGAGAGAGAGAGAGGGAAACAGAGGGAGAGAGAGCGGTCTGGGTCATGTAGCTCCATATATGTCTGTATCTCTCTAACCTTGGCCTTTTCCCACTCAGATGAGCCAAGGTGTTGTAACCCACTCCCTCCCACACTTCCAGCTGAGGAGTAAGAGAAGAAGAAGAGAGAGAAGAAGAAGAGAGAGAGAGAGGTCTGGGTCGTTTCGCTCTGTAACCCTGCCTGCTCCCTTTCTTCTCTGCCAGCTGAGAGAGAGACGGAAAGAGAGAAAGAGAGAGAGAGAGGGAGAGAAATCAAGTGGAAAAAAGAGTGCAAATTCTGCCCCGGCACCACTCTGCTCTGTAACCCTGGGCCGGCACCACTCTGCTCTGTAACCCTGCCCCGGCACCACTCTGCTCTGCTCTGTAACCCTGCCCCGGCACCACTCTGCTCTGTAACCTTGCCCCGGCACCACTCTGCTCTGTAACCCTGCCCCGGCACCACTCTGCTCTGTAACCCTGCCCCGGCACCGCTCTGCTCTGTAACCCTGCCCCGGCACCACTCTGCTCTGTAACCCTGCCCCGGCACCACTCTGCTCTGTAACCCTGCCCCGGCACCACTCTGCTCTGCATGCTCTGTTCTGCTCTTGGGGTCTTTGGCCTGGGTCAGAGGCTGGGGGCGGAGGGTGGAGGGTTGTGGCTGGGCTGGGAACATGTGGTAGTAATCTGGTTGTTTAACTGTCTGGCTCTGGCGGTGAAAGTGTTGGGCAGGGGCTACGGGCGGTCTGGATTGTGTCAGAAGCCGCCGCGATCAGGTTACCCTGACAGGGCCAAACAGGACTGGGAGGAGAAGGCCAGCCCTGGGGGCTTCTGGCTGCAGGAGAGGGAGAGGGAGGGAGAGAGAGAGAGTGCGAGAGGGAAAGAGAGAGAGAAAAGTCGGGGAAGGAGGGAAGGTGGGAGAGAGAGAGAGAATAAGGGAGAGAGGAGACGGGGAGAGAGGAGGAGAGGGGGAGTGAGCAGTAGAGGAGGAGTGAGAGAGAGGCGTTGAGTGAGCAGACCCAATCTTTTTACTCTTTCGGGCCTACACCCTCGACGAAAGCTATTTTCATAAAGCTGTGTGTGCTTGTGTGTGTGTATGTGTGAACCCAAGCCAGAGGGCTGCTTGAGATCCAGGTCCACTAGAACCAGACCCAGCTGAGAAAACAAATGGCCTCTCTCTCTTCTTTCCCCCTCCCTCCCTCCCTCCCTCCGTTCATTCAATTTTATTTGTCCTTTTTTTCTCCAGAATGGTCATTTCATCAGGTAGGAGAGCTAATCAGAACCAGAACACAGCTACTGACCCCTCCGCTATCCCCTCATAATCCTCAAACTCTGCTTCTCATTTTCTTCGACCTGGAGGAGGTGAGCTGGGGCTGTCTGCCTCTCCACTAACCATAGAGAAATGACAGATGAGTACTGCGATAGAGTGGAGCTTATGGTTAAACCAACATAAGATCCATCTGAATATACCTTTATAAAACACCAGTCATGTTTTATATCATCCATTGAATTAGTTCAAGTTCATGTTCTGTTTCACCTGTCTTTGTGATTGCCTCCACCCACCTCCAGGTGTCACCCGTTTTCCCCATTAGTCCCTGGGTATTTATTCCAGTGTTCCCTGTTTGTCTGTTGCCAGTTCGTCTTGTCTTGTCAAGTCAACCAGCGTGTTTATCCGTGCTCCTGCTTTTTCTTATCTCTCTTTTGCTAGTTTTGACCCTTGCCTGCCTTGACTCTGAATCCGCCTGCCTGACCATACTGCCTGCCCTGACCTCGAGTCTGCCTGCCACTCTGACCTTGTTATGATCTTTTGCCTGTCCACGACCATTCTCTTGCCTGCCCCTTATATTACAATAAATATCAGAGACTCGAACCATCTGCCTCCCGTGTCTGCATCTGGGTCTCGCCCTGTGCCCTTATAGTACGAACTGGCCATGACAGATTCAGCGGAATTGAACCAGCTCCGCCACACTGTCTCCCTGCAGGGAGCCACCATTGGGAGGCATGAGGAGCTACTGCTAGACCTTTTGGAAGGGCTTCGTTCCCTGACAGAACGCCACGACCAGGCTATTATGGAGCAAATCAGGGAGTTAGCTCATAGGTGGTCTACCAACACTGAGAACCCCCAACCACTCAGAAACTATTTCCCTGTGAGTGGTGAGTTTGTTCAGCCTACCCCGGCTCCCTGAGAACCCCGCTGACCTCCTCCGGAGCGATATTCTGGGGATCCTGGAACCTGCCGGGGTTCTTTCTCAATGCTCCCTTATTTTTGAGCTGCAGCCATCTTCGTTCCCTTCGGATCGGTCGAAGATAGCGTATATTATTACGCTCATGTCGGGAAGGGCGCACTCCTGGGCTACGGAAGTTTGGAAGCAACAATCCGCTATTTGTCATGCTCTGGAAGACTTCACAGCAGAGGTGAGGAAGGTTTTAGATTCTCCGGCATCCGGGAGAGAGGCAGCCCGAAAACTACTTGAACAACGTCAAGACTCACGTAGTGTGGACTGTAGACTTTTGCATGTTGGCCGCCGAAAGTGCCTGGAATCCGGAGGCCCTATTCGATGCCTTCCTAAACGGATGATCAGAGGTGATAAAAGATGAGCTAGCTGCTCGGGAGTTACCGGTGGACCTCTTTTCCCTGATTGCCCTCACCATTAGGATTGATGGACGTCTACGGGAACACAGGAGTGAGAGGAGGTCTGGCCTAGGTCACACTCGTCCATCCGCTGCGGCTCGCTCACCTCCGAAGGAATCCGGGAAGTCCCCGAAGGCTTTTTTTCCGAGAGGATTCGAGGCCACCCGAGCTCCCTCGAGAATCATCGACGACGGGTGAGTCAGATACACCAAAACGTATGCAACTGGGAAGAGCTAGATTATCGCCTAGAAACGTTCACGCAGGCTATGGTGCTGTAGGGCATTACATAGCCACCTGCCCAGTGAAGAGACCTGAATCCTTAGTAGGTACAAGAACACTGATGTGCCTGACTGGGAACTCTCTAATTCCCATTACCCAAGCTCCTTTTTATGTGATCTTTCTGTGGGGAGAACAGTCTAAGTCTCTCCAGGTGCTCATGGACTCTGGGGCAGATGAGAGTTTCATGGACGCTACCCTGGTATCAGAACTAAGTATCCCTACTCAACTCCTCTCCGTTCCCATGGATGCCAGGGCACTGGACGGCCGCTCCATTGTAAGAGTCAAGCACATCACAGTTTCCATCAATATGCGGGTTCTGGAAACCACAGTGAGTCAATACAGCTTTACCTCATTGAGTCTCCCCACATCCCCGTTGTTTTGGGATTTTCTTGGCTCCAGAAGCACAACCCCAATATTGACTGGACCACGGGCTCAATCCTGGGTTGGTTCCCGCTCTGCCATTCACATTGCCTCTTCCTCGGAAGGTCTGCCTCCAGGGTTGAGTATGGCCGTTCCCGCAGAGTACCATGACCTCCTGGAGGTTTTCAGCAAGGCTCGTGCCTTCTCCCTTTCTCCACATCGTCCTTACGTTTGTGATATTGACCTCCTTCCGGGCACCACACTGCCTCGAGGACGGCTATATTTGCTGTCTGGTCCTGAGACCAAGGCCATGGAGGACATCGAGGACTCTCTGGACATTGGGAGCGTTCATCCTTCTTCCTCTCCTGCTGGCTCAGGATTCTTCTTTGTGGGGAAGAAGGACAAGACCCTGCGTCCATGTATTGATTACCGGGGCCTCAATGACGTTACGATCAAAAATTGGTACCCTCTACCACTCCTCTACTCGGCTTTCGAACCTCTCCAGGGGTCTACCTTATTTTCTAAACTGAACCATCGGAATGCCTATCACCTGGTGCGGATACTGTATGTGAAGGAGATGCGTGGATGACGGCTTTCAAAACTGCCAGTGGACACTGAGTATGAGTACCTAGTCATGCTGTTTGGGCTCACCAACGTGCCCGTTGTCTTCCAGATCCTGGTCAATGATGTGCTCCGGGACATGTTGAATGACATTTATCTACCTCGAAGACATCCTGGTTTTCTCTCCTTCTGCCCAGGAACACATTCTCCATGTTCGACAGGCCCTTCAGTGCCTCCTGGAAAATCAGTTGTTTGTAAAAGCTGAGAAGTGTGAATTCTCCTTTCCTTTCCTTTCCTTTCCTTTCTGGGATACATCATCGCTGAATGGAGTGTTCAGATGGATCCGGAAAAGGTGAGAGCGGTGGTGGATTGGCCCCAGCCCATGTCCAGGGTGCAGCTAGGTTTCTGGGGTTTGCTAATTTCTACTGCCGTTTTGTTCGGGGCTACAGCAACCTGGCAGCTCCCCTCTCCGGACTCACCTCTCCCTAGGTACCGTCCACATGGTCGCCAGCAGTGGACAAGGCTTTTGGGGATCTAAAGCAGCGATTCACTACTGCCTCCATCCTCATCCATCAGGACCTGACTTGTCAGTTTGTGGTTGAGGTTGACGCTTCCGACGTGGGAGTAGGGGCCATCCTTTCCCAGCGATCCGTCCAGGACCAAAATCTTCATCCCTGTGCCTTCATGTCCCATCGTCTCAACCGTGCGGAGAGGAACTATGACGTTGGGAACCGGGAACTCCTAGCGGTTAAGATGGCTCTGGAGGAACATCCATTTTTGGAGGCGGAACATCCATTTTTGGTATGGACGGACCATAACAATTTTGAATACCTTCGCACTGCCAAGTGCCTCAACCCAAGGCAAGCTTATTGGGCCTTGTTATTTACCAGGTTCAATTTCACCATCTCCTACCGCCATGGTCCAAAAATGTGAAGCTGGAAGCTCTTGTCCCGTCTGTACAGTTCCACGGCCACCCCCTCTGAATCTGAGACCATTCTCCCTGCCTCAGGGGGGGGCAGCTAACCGGATGTTTGTTCCTGATTCGGCCCAGCCTCAGGTCCTGAAATGTGCTCACTCCTCCAGGCTTACTTGTCATCCTGGTGCTTGTCGTACCCTGGCTTTCAGGGAATTTCTACTAGGATGAAACTTTTTTTCACATTTCCTGACATTTAATCAGGTAAAAATTCCCTGTCTTAGGTCAGTTAGGATCACCACTTTATTTTAAGAATGTGAAATGTCAAAATAATAGTGTAAATAATTATTTATTTCAGCCTTTATTTCTTTCATCACATTCCTAGCGGGTCAGAAGTTTGGATACACTCAATTAGTGTTTGGTATTATTGCCTTTAAATTGTTTAACTTGGATCAAACGTTTCGGGTAGCCTTCCACAAGCTTCCCACAATAAGTTGGGTGAATTTTGTCCCATTACTCCTGACAGAGCTGGTGTAACTGAGTCCGGTTTGTAGGCCTCCTTGCTCGCACACGCTTTTCAGTTTTGTCCACACATTTTCTATAGGACTGAGGCCAGGGCTTTGTGATGGCCACTCCAATACCTTGACTTTTTTGTCCTTAAGCCATTTTGCCACAACTTTGGAAGTATGCTTGGGGTCATTGTCCATTTGGTTTCCAAGAACACAAGGCTGCCACAGACCTGATGAAACCAGCCACCTGTCAGAAGATGCTTGCCCTCGTTCACCTTGTTATGACTCTATACTTGTGATGAAAGGTCAAGTTTTGGTCAAACCCACTTGAGATTGTAATTGCTGATAAGATGGTTGCTGCTGTCAGGGGGAGGTTAGATTTATTAAAATGTTGTTGCCAGGGAAACTCACGTAATGAGGACTGGGAGAGGCTATATGAGTTACAGGATGTCTTCGACATTTTGCAAAACTTGGGGAGAAATATCATAAACTGTTATACTGTACTCTGTACCCACTTCTGCTTACAATTGTATTACTAAAGGAGTATTTTAATACTTAGACAAAGAGTCTGTGTTTCCTTTCCATTACTAATGTACAGTTGAAGTCGGAAGTTTACATACACTTAGGTTGGAGTCATTAAAACTCGTTTTTCAACCACTCCACAAATTTCTTGTTAATAAACTATAGTTTTGGCAAGTCGGTTAGGACATCTACTTTGTGCATGACACAAGTCATTTTTCCAATAATTGTTTACAGACAGATTATTTCACTTATAATTCACTGTATCACAATTCCAGTGGATCCGAAGTTTACATACACTAAAAGTCGAAGGTCCAGAAAATTATGTCATGGCTTTAGAAGCTTCTGATAGGCTCATTGGCATCATTTGAGTCAACCTGCACCTGTACCTGTGGATATATTTCAAGGCCTACCTTCAACCTCAGTGCCGCTTTGCTTGACATCATGGGAAAATCAAAAGAAATCAGCCAAGACCTCAGAAAAAAGATTGTAGACCTCCACAAGTCTGGTTCATCCTTGGGAGCAATTTCCAAACGCATGAATGTACCGCAAGTATAAACACCATGGGACCACGCAGCCGTCATACCGCTCAGAAAGGAGACGCGTTCCGTCTCCTAGAGATGAACGTACTTTGGTGCGAAAAGTGCAAATCAATCCCAGAACAACAGCAAATGACCTTGTGAAGATGCTGGAGGAAACAGGTACAAAATAATCTATATCCACAGTAAAATGAGTCCGGACTGGAGGCAGATCCGGACAGGAGGCACAGGACTCACCGGGCTGGGGAGACACACAGGAGACCTGGCTCTGGGAGCAGGCACAGGACTCACCGGGCTGGGGAGACATCCAGGAGGCCTCTTCCTTGGCCGAGGCATCGGCTACACTGGGCCGTGGAGGCGCACTGGTGGTCTCGAGCGCTCGGGCTTCCTTGCCAGCCGTGTTCCCACATACCGCTGGTTCCTCTCTCCGGCTGCCTCTGCTCTCCTAGCTGCCTCCACCTGTTCCCATGGAAGGCCAGGATCTCCTCCCATGTGTAGACTGCCTTGCCGTCCAGAACGTCCTCCCATGTCCAGGAGTCCACCTTACCATGCTGCTTGGTCTGTTGGTGGTGGGAAGTTCTCTCACGGCTGGCTGAAGGACTGGACCAACGTGCAGCATGGTAAGCGTACATTTGCTCTTTATTAAAAAAATGACGCCGACAAAATGAAGAACAAAAACCAAACCGTGAAGCTTTGGGTTATGTGCCCTGAACAAAGTCAAAGTTAACTTCCCACAAAACAGGTGGGGGAAAAGGGTACCTAAGTATGGTTCTCAATCAGAGACAACGATAGACAGCTGCCTCTGATTGAGAACCACACCCGGCCAAACACATAGAAGTAGAAAATCATAGAACATAGACTGCCCACCCAAATCACACCCTGACCAAACCAAAATGGAGACATAAAACGCTCTCTACGGTCAGGGCGTGACAACATTTCACATTCATAAAATAAAGTGGTGATCCTAACTGACCTAAGACAGGGAATTTTTACTATGATTAAATGTCAGGAATTGTGAAACTGAGTTTATATGTATTTGGCTAAGGTGTATGTAAACTTCCGACTTCAACTGGATATGTCATTTTGTATGTATTGTTTATCATTCACTGAGCAAAAACAGACGTCAACATGCTCTTCACTCTGCCTCACCAAACGCCTCTATTTTTTTATCGAAACTATAGAGAGATGAAGTGATACCTTGGGTCCAGTACTGAGGGAGTGGCGATCCCTGGTGATCCCACGTATGCACACACATACAGAGAGAGAGAGAGAGAGAGAGAGAGAGAGAGAGGAGACACACAGGGGTCATCGAGGGTCAGGGTGATAAGTCGTCTGCTTGTGAATTAATAGGAACCAGATGGAGCTACCTTTACTAGATGGAGGAGTGTGTGTGTGTGTGTGTGTGTGTGTGTGTGTGTCTGTGTCTGTGTCTGTGTCTGTGTGTATGTGTGTCTGTGTGTGTGTGTGTTGGGGTATGCAGAGAGGTGCTGGTCCTCAGAATAGATTTATCCGTCTATGTGATGTGAGCACAGGGAGCAATGTCTGCCGACTCCCCTGCTCTGGGAGGATTTAGTACATTCCTTCATCACGGTGAACTAGGAGGTGTCTGTGGACTGGCAGAACCTTACAGTTGGAAAGGGGAGAGATTTAGAACTATTAGGATTGTAAATAATATGATTCATATAAAATGGTGATAAGTTATAAGTTGTACGAATGTTTCCTACCGTGGTCCCTAGAATACCCAGCTCATAATTAGGGCACTGAGTTTCTCCAATACCATATGACTTGTACCCTAGTTACTTCAATCTAAAGATGAAAGATTGCCATTTTGAATAGGGCCCTGAGTTTTCCATGACCAAGTTGTAACCTGACATGGAAAAAAACCTCAGGACCCTATTCATCATTTGTTATCTGTAGAGCCCATTCTCATTAAATCACATAATTGTAACAAAAGATACTCGAGAGATCAAAAATACTCTGTACATGGCGAATTTAACATCCTCCAACAAAAAGCCTCTCGCCAACAAAAGACCTAGTTCCTGGTCCGTGCACGCCGTGAGATGTCAACCCCGTTTGACCCAATCACAGGCCCTCGTTGGGGGAAGCAGAGTGCATGGAGTGGGCCACTCTCATTCTTATCACTTTAGTGATAATGGCCGCAGCATAAAAGATGACCTGGCGAACCTCCATAAATGCCACCGCTGCCCAATTAGCCACTATGCATTTCATACAATTTGCGAAAGGGCCAAATGTTCCTCAGCTGTAATTATGTACTCTGCCCAACCAGGCTGTCGTTGGGGTGGTTGGGTTGTGAGGTAGAGAGAATGGTGACTGAATGCTGTATGCTGACTCTAAAACAATAGAAACGAGTGCTTGCTATTGGTCAGGTTTGGCGTGGCATCGTAGCAGGGTGTTGTGATGTGTGTGTATTGATTTTGATATTGATATTCAAAGTGTTTATTAGTCACATGTACAGGGTTACAGGTGTGATTGCAGGGAACAGTGAAAACCTTAGGGTACGAGCTCCAACATGACGAAGTGAAATAACACCTTAGAAATGGTAACAAACAACAACAGCAATAGAAATAGACACACCGCTATATATATAATAACAACTGTAGCAGTGATTAATAAATACATGTCCATTGAGGCAGAATAAGGACTGTTGAGGGGGTGGAGGATGAACATGGGGAGTAGCAGACTGACTAAAGACTGTTGAGGGGGTGGAGGATGAACAGGGGGAGTAGCAGACTGACTAAAGACTGTTGAGGGGGTGGAGGATGAACATAGGGGGAACAGCAGGCTGACTAAAGACTGTTGAGGGGGTGGAGGATGAACATGGGGAGTAGCAGACTGACTAAAGACTGTTGAGGGGGTGGAGGATGAACATAGGGGGAACAGCAGGCTGACTAAAGACTGTTGAGGGGGTGGAGGATGAACATAGGGAGAGCAGCAGGCTGACTAAAGACTGTTGAGGGGGTGGAGGAGGAACATAGGGAGAGCAGCAGGCTGTCTAAAGACTGTTGAGGGGGTGGAGGATGAACATAGGGGGAGTAGCAGACTGACTAAAGACTGTTGAGGGGGTGGAGGATGAACATAGGGAGAGTAGCAGGCTGACTAAAGACTGTTGAGGGGGTGGAGGATGAACATAGGGGGAGTAGCAGACTGACTAAAGACTGTTGAGGGGGTGGAGGATGAACATGGGGGGAGTAGCAGACTGACTAAAGACTGTTGAGGGGGTGAAGGATGAACATAGGGGGAACAGCAGGCTGACTAAAGACTGTTGAGGGGGTGGAGGATGAACATAGGGGGAGCAGCAGGCTGACTGAAGACTGTTGAGGGGGTGGAGGATGAACATAGGGGGAACAGCAGGCTGACTAAAGACTGTTGATGGGGTGGAGGATGAACATAGGGGGAGCAGCAGGCTGACTAAAGACTGTTGAGGGGGTGGAGGATGAACATAGGGGGAACAGCAGGCTGACTAAAGACTGTTGAGGGGGTGGAAAATGAACATAGGGGGAGCAGCAGGCTGACTAAAGACTGTTGAGGGGGTGGAAGATGAACATAGGGGGAACAGCAGGCTGACTAAAGACTGTTGATGGGGTGGAGGATGAACATAGGGGGAGCAGCAGGCTGACTAAAGACTGTTGAGGGGGTGGAGGATGAACATAGGGGGAGCAGCAGGCTGACTAAAGACTGTTGAGGGGGTGGAGGATGAACATGGGGGGAGCAGCAGGCTGACTAAAGACTGTTGAGGGGGTGGAGGATGAACATAGGGGGAACAGCAGGCTGACTAAAGACTGTTGAGGGGGTGGAGGATGAACATAGGGGGAACAGCAGGCTGACTAAAGACTGTTGAGGGGGTGGAGGATGAACATAGGGGGAGCAGCAGGCTGACTAAAGACTGTTGAGGGGGTGGAGGATGAACATAGGGGGAGCAGCAGGCTGACTAAAGACTGTTGAGGGGGTGGAGGATGAACATAGGGGGAGTAGCAGGCTGACTAAAGACTGTTGAGGGGGTGGAGGATGAACAGGGGGAGCAGCAGGCTGACTAAAGACTGTTGAGGGGGTGGAGGATGAACATAGGGGGAGTAGCAGACTGACTAAAGACTGTTGAGGGGGTGGAGGATGAACAGGGGGAGCAGCAGGCTGACTAAAGACTGTTGAGGGGGTGGAGGATGAACATAGGGGGAACAGCAGGCTGACTAAAGACTGTTGAGGGGGTGGAGGATGAACATAGGGGGAGTAGCAGGCTGACTAAAGACTGTTGAGGGGGTGGAGGATGAACATAGGGGGAGTAGCAGGCTGACTAAAGACTGTTGAGGGGGTGGAGGATGAACATAGGGGGAGTAGCAGGCTGACTAAAGACTGTTGAGGGGGTGGAGGATGAACATAGGGGGAACAGCAGGCTGACTAAAGACTGTTGAGGGGGTGGAGGATGAACATAGGGGGAACAGCAGGCTGACTAAAGACTGTTGAGGGGGTGGAGGATGAACATAGGGGGAGTAGCAGACTGACTAAAGACTGTTGAGGGGGTGGAGGATGAACAGGGGGAGCAGCAGGCTGACTAAAGACTGTTGAGGGGGTGGAGGATGAACATAGGGGGAACAGCAGGCTGACTAAAGACTGTTGAGGGGGTGGAGGATGAACATAGGGGGAGTAGCAGACTGACTAAGACTGTTGAGGGGGTGGAGGATGAACAGGGGGAGCAGCAGGCTGACTAAAGACTGTTGAGGGGGTGGAGGATGAACATAGGGGGAGTAGCAGGCTGACTAAGACTGTTGAGGGGGTGGAGGATGAACAGGGGGAGCAGCAGGCTGACTAAAGACTGTTGAGGGGGTGGAGGATGAACATAGGGGGAGTAGCAGACTGACTAAGACTGTTGAGGGGGTGGAGGATGAACAGGGGGAGCAGCAGGCTGACTAAAGACTGTTGAGGGGGTGGAGGATGAACATAGGGGGAGTAGCAGGCTGACTAAAGACTGTTGGGGGGGTGGAGGATGAACATAGGGGGAGTAGCAGACTGACTAAAGACTGTTGAGGGGGTGGAGGATGAACAGGGGGAGCAGCAGGCTGACTAAAGACTGTTGAGGGGGTGGAGGATGAACATAGGGGGAACTGCAGGCTGACTAAAGACTGTTGAGGGGGTGGAGGATGAACATAGGGAGAGTAGCAGGCTGACTAAAGACTGTTGAGGGGGTGGAGGATGAACAGGGGGAGCAGCAGGCTGACTAAAGACTGTTGAGGGGGTGGAGGATGAACATAGGGGGAGCAGCAGGCTGACTAAAGACTGTTGAGGGGGTGGAGGATGAACATAGGGAGAGTAGCAGGCTGACTAAAGTCTGTTGAGGGGGTGGAGGATGAACATAGGGAGAGTAGCAGGCTGACTAAAGACTGTTGAGGGGGTGGAAGATGAACATAGGGGGAACAGCAGGCTGACTAAAGACTGTTGAGGGGTGGAGGATGAACATAGGGGGAGCAGCATGCTTACTAAAGACTGTTGAGGGGGTGGAGGATGAACATAGGGGGAACAGCAGGCTGACTAAAGACTGTTGAGGGGGTGGAGGATGAACATAGGGGGAGCAGCAGGCTGACTAAAGACTGTTGAGGGGGTGGAGGATGAACATAGGGGGAGCAGCAGGCTGACTAAAGACTGTTGAGGGGGTGGAGGATGAACATAGGGGGAACAGCAGGCTGACTAAAGACTGTTGATGGGGTGGAGGACCAAGTTAAATAAAACAAAATAAATAATAAGAATATACATATTAACAACTGCAACAGTGATGAATGTCCTTGGGATGGGGCAGAGTAAAAGTCAGCTGAGGGGGTGGGGGGTCCATAGGGGAAGTAGCAGGAGGGAGGGGGTAGTAGGTAGCTGACTAGTGGTGGCTATTCAGCAGCCTGAAGGTCTGGGTGTAGAAACTATTGGCCAGTCTTCCAGTTTTCGCCATGATGCTCCTGTACTGCCTGAGTCTGAGTTATTGAAGCGGGGGGAAAAATGCTTGGTTCGGGAGGCTGGGGATGATCTTCTTGGCCTTCCTGTGACACCTGGTGGTGTATGTGTCCTGGAGGGCAGAAAGTGTGCACCCAGCGGTGCGTTCGGCTGCTTGTTTCGCCCTCTGTAGCGCCATGCAGTTCGCAGAGGTGGAGTAGCCGTGGTATGCTCTCAATGGTGCTCTGTGAGGGCCCTTGGGGACAATTTTCTCAGCATTCTGAGGTTGAAGAGTTGATGTCATGCCTTCTTCACCAGGGTGTCCGTGTGGTTTGACCATTTCAGCTTCTCTGAAGGAAGCTCAAATGCCACCCTTTCTACCTTCCGATAACGTTCTCAGGGATAATTGCCACGGCTGTATACATCCCACCCCAAGCCAACACAGAATATATCTTAATTGGACCCTGAACAAACTGGAGACTGCATTACCGGAGGCAGCGTTCATTGTTGCAGGGGACTTTAATAACCAAAGTAATATGTAACACGATCAGTGAAAAGACAAATAAAAACTTTACAAACAAAATATCAGCCATACCTATCCGTGCAATAAACATCATCATCATCTATCCTGACTGTCACGACTTCCGCTGAAGTTGGTGCCTCTCCTTGTTTGGGCGGCGGTCGACGTCACCGGCTTTCTAGCCACCACCGATCTACGTTTTTTTTCCATTTGTTTTGTCTTGATTGTACACACCTGGTTTCCATTACCTTATAATTTATTCCCTATTTAACCCTCTGGTTCCCACATGGTTTTGTGCGTGTTTGTCATTTGTTAAAGTGGTCACCTTGATTGTGAGCTGGAGTATTTTTTCCTGCTTGGAATTAGTTGTGTTTATTCTATACGAGTAAAGTACGTTTGTTACTCAGTTCTGTGTCCTGCGCCTGACTCCGTCCTCCCTGCTGCACATTGACGCTTTACAGAAACACGCACCACGATATGGAGTCAGCAGGAGCACCCAGTCCTCCGTTACCAGTGGAGGAGCGCGTCCAGCAGCACAGCCATGGATTGCGTGCTGCACACCATGGAACGATGGGAGAGAGGGGTTTTTCCCACAACCCCGTCCACTTCACCCCAACCCACACCGCTGTCTTCTCCTCCGTCACCTGAACCCAGTGGGATTCGGCTCTCGCTCCCGATGGCATATGATGGGATGGCTGCCAGGTGCCAGGGGTTCCTGCTCCAGTTGGAGCGCTACCTGGCGACCATCCACCCGGCTCCCTCGGGACACGAGAGCATGTCCGCCCTCATCTCCTGTTTGTCGGGGAGCGCACTTGACTGGGCCAACGCCGTATGGGGGAGAGAAGGAGCAGCGTTGGTCCACTATGAGGATTTCACCCGGCCTTTCCCGGCGGTATTCGATCATCCACCTGAGGGGAGAGCGGCGGGGGAACGGTTGTTCCATCTTCAACAGGGGATGAGGAGCGCACAGGACTTTGCACTGGACGTCAGGACCCTGGCAGCCAGCGTGGGATGGAATGAGAGGGCCCTGATCGACCATTACCAGTGCAGTCTACGTGAGGACGTTCGTCGGGAGCTGGCATGCAGGGACACCACCCTTACACTCGACCAGCTGGTGGATTTATCCATTCGGCTGGATAATCTGTTGCCCACCCGTGGACGTCCGGATCGGAGCCCGTCCATTCCATCCCCAAGCACCTCCGACCCTACCCCTATGGAGCTCGGAGGTGCTGCTCTGAGGGTGACTGGAGGGGTTTTCCCCGCATTCCCAGCATAAGGCACTAGTAGATTCAGGCGCAGCTGGGAACTTTATTGACCGTTCGTTTGCTCCTGGATTAGGGATCCTATTGTTCCTGTCGATGTGCCCTTCCCTGTACATGCCTTAGATAGTCATCCTTTAGGGTCGGGGCTGATTAGGGAGGTCACAGCTCCCCTATGCATGATAACGCAGGAGGGTCATGAGGAGAGAATTAGTCTCTTTCTGATCGATTCTCCTGCGTTTCCTGTGGTGTTGGGGCTTCCCTGGCTGGCCTATCATGACCCCACTGTTTCGTGGCAACAGAGGGCTCTCAAGGGTGCAACTACGGTGGAGAGTCCAAACCAGGTCTCCACCATGCACATTGCCCCTGAATATGCCGAATTTGCTCTCGCCTTCTGTAAGAAGAAGGCAACTCAACTACCACCCCATCGACGGGGGGATTGTGCGATTAATCTCCTGGTAGACGCAGCACTTCACAGGAGTCACGTGTATCCTCTGTCACAGAAGGAGATGGCGGCTATGGAAACATGTGTCTCCGAATCTCTGGGACAGGGATACATTCGGCCTTCCATCTCACCTGTCTCCTCGAGTTTATTTTTTGTGAAGAAGAAGGATGGAGGTTTATGCCCGTGTATTGACAGAGACATTACACGGGGTGCGCTTCTTCACAAAATTGGATCTCAGGAGCGCTTACAACCTGGTGCGTATCCGGGAGGGGGATGAGTGGAAGACGGCATTTAGTACCACCTCTGGGCACTATGAGTACCTCGTCATGCCGTACGGGTTGATGAATGCTCCATCAGTCTTCCAATCCTTTGTAAACAAGGGACCTGCACGGACAGGGTGTAGTGGTGTATATAGATGACATTCTAATATACTCCGCTACACGCGCCGAGCATGTGTCCCTGGTGCGCAAGTTGCTTGGTCGACTGTTGGAGCATGACCTGTACGTCAAGGCTGAGAAATGTCTGTTCTTCCAACAGTCCCGTCTCCTTCCTAGGGTACTGCCTGTCAGCGTCAGGGGTGGAGATGGAAAATGACCGCTTTTCAGCCGTGCGTAATTGGCCGACTCGGGTAAAGGAGGTGCAGCGGTTCTTAGGGTTTGCCAACTACTACCGGAGGTTTAGCTTTGGTCAGGTAGCGGCTCCCATTACCTCCTTGCTGAAGGTGGGACCGGTGCGACTGCAGTGGTCAGCTGGGGCGGACAGGGCTTTTGGTCACCTGAATGCTCTGTTTACCTCGGGTCCCGTGCTGGCTCATCCTGATCCCTACTTGGCATATATAGTAGAGGTGGACGTGTCCGAGGCTGGGATAGGAGCTGTGCTGTCTCAGCGCTCGGGTACGCCACCAAAGCGGCGCCCCTGTGCTTTCTTTTCGAAGAAGCTCAGCCGGGCGGAACGAAACTATGATGTGGGGGACCGGGAGCTGTTGGCGGTTGTCAAGGCTCTGAAGGCGTGGAGGCATTGGCTTGAGGAGGCTAAACACCCTTTCCTCTAACCTGGCTAGTGGTGCTCAGGCCCTCTCTAACCTAGCTAGCGGTGCTCAGACCCTCTCTAACCTAGCTAGCGGTGCTCAGACCCTCTCTAACCTGGCTAGCGGTGCTCAGACCCTCTCTAACCTGGCTAGCTGTGCTCAGACCCTCTCTAACCTGGCTAGTGGTGCTCAGAACCCTCTCTAACCTGGCTAGGGGTGCTCAGACCCTCTCTAACCTGGCTAGTGGTGATCAGACCTTCTCTAACCTAGCTAGCGGTGCTCAGACCCTCTCTAACCTGGCTAACGGTGCTCAGACCCTCTCTAACCTGGCTAGTGGTGCTCAGACCCTCTCTAACCTGGCTAGCGGTGCTCAGACCCTCGCTAACCTGGCTAGTTTTTTATTTTTTTATTTCACCTTTATTTAACCAGGTAGGCTAGTTGAGAACAAGTTCTCATTTGCAACTTCGACCTGGCCAAGATAAAGCATAGCAGTGTGAACAGACAACACAGAGTTACACATGGACTAAACAATTAACAAGGCAATAACACAGTAGAAAAAAATAGGGGAGTCTATATACATTGTGTGCAAAAGGCATGAGGAGGTAGGCGAATAATTACAATTTTGCAGATTAACACTGGAGTGATAAATGATCAGATGGACATGTACAGGTAGAGATATTGGTGTGCAAAAGAGCAGAAAAGTAAATAAATAAAAACAATATGGGGATGAGGTAGGTGAAAATGGGTGGGCTATTTACCAATAGACTATGTACAGCTGCAGCGATCGTGGGGCTCAGACCCTCTCTAACCTGGCTAGCGGTGCTCAGACCATCTCTAACCTGGCTAGTGGTGCTCAGACCCTCTCTAACCTGGCTAGCGGTACTCAGACCCTCTCTAACCTGGCTAGTGGTGCTCAGACCCTCTCTAACCTGGCTAGCGGTGCTCAGACCCTCTCTAATCTAACTAGTGGTGCTCAGACCCTCTCTAACCTAGCTAGTGGTGCTCAGGCCCTCTCTAACCTAACTAGTGGTGCTCAGACCCTCCATAATGTCTCCATTGCCTGCACCTGACCCTGGGAGCGCTCGGTGGCCAAATTTAGTTTGGAGGCGTGCCGTGGGAGAGCCGACAGGCACATTAATCAGCAGGAGTTTCCCCCCTCTCAGCTACCAGGTCAGACACAGAGCAGGACACACACACATCTGTGTGCACATACACTCACATGCCTGTACACACACACACACACACACACACACACACACACACACACACACATACACACACACACACACACACACACACACACACAAATGCTCTGTCAAAGCAAACACACAGACAGACACATCACCTCCACCACCTCTCCTGCACCCATCCCCACCCCTCACGCACACCTGGTCCTCCCGTCCCATCAGTCACACTCACTATCTCTCAGTTTAATCCACAGTCATCCCTCTCTCTGGTCTCTCTGTCTGCTCTGGAGGTTTTCATCAGCCTGCTGTCTGTCTCCTCAGCCTCAGAGGTTAACCACAGACCACTAGTCCCGAGTCACCCCATCCTGTGGGGTGGGGTCCAGACACACACACACAAACGTACACACGAACACACACACACACACACGAACACACACACACACACACACACACACACACACACACACACACACACAGCACTAGGGACGATGGATTGATAGAGCTGGATCTAAGTCTGCATGAGAATCCCATAGTGGATGAGCAGGATAAAAGGAGGAAAATATATGACATGTGTTATTGTCTCTGAAAGGAGTACGGAGCGCTGTATGGCTGAATGCTCTCAGAATGTTGATTGGTTACACAGGGATTTGGTGCAATATTTCATAGACAGTGTTATGGAATGTGACAGCTACATAATTCATATATTTATTACATGTTAATTCAGTTGTAATCTGGTTTATTAAATTGTAATTAACACTCTGGAAGTGAAGGATTAGCTAGATAAGATACAGACTGAAAGCATTTGTTTAAGACATATCGCTATAGAAATGAGATGAAGCCAAAAGTGTGTTGTCTCAACCATATATGCACATGTCATTGGGCTCATCGTCTATAATGCCGGAAAACAGAGAGAGATAAATCGTACGATTCCGTTAGATTAATGAAGGTTACTGAAACCCCCAGATGTTTTCAGGTAATTAGAGTGTTTTTTGTTTTTTTTTACCAGGGATACACGTCTCATCAAGAGCAAAACATTCCTCGTAATTATCCTCGTAATTATTCATCAGCTTAATCATTTGAGGGTAGCCACTTCATTTACCACCCAATTCATCATGCTAATGTTATGCATAAATCTACATAATTACTTATTAAAATGATGCCTATTGGAATGGTGTTCGACACTAAGTTTAGGAGTACCAAAACATCCTATTTATTGATTTACAAATATGCTAGAAGTTACGTTGAGATTATATGAAAAATATCATGCCTACAATACTGTAAATGATCTTAATCTTCATGTTTTAAATCTAATGCATCCTCTATAAGTAGATTAAAGCGAAATTGCACTCTAGCCAGAACATCCTTCTTCGCATAATAGTACTACTGCTAATAGAAAAAGTGGCAGGATTTTCATGCAGCGTTGAAATGACCTCTTGAATGACATTATCATGATAGTGAGTAGATTACATCAGAAAACTCTAGCTTCACCCTGTGTGCAGACTTCTACAGTAAGGAAGCTCCATTATCTTATTTAAAAAGATGAGTTGGTCATACTCTCATACCCACCACCCTCGCTCTGCGTCACGCACCCATGTTTATCCAATATCATCCCAAATGAGCTCTCAACGCCGGTGTGAGACCTACAAGAGTTTGAACTTACAAAGAGTCCGTCTATGATTCATTTTCATGGAAATTCATTTAGGTAAGGTTGCTGACCAAGTTTCAATGAAAGTGAAGCGCTTTCAAGGGTCAGTATTCAAACCGCTTGAGCCAGTAATGAAGGCTGTACCGAGTGAATCCAAAATGGCACCCCATTCCCCTAGATAGAGAGCTACTTTTAACCTGGGCTCTGGTCAAAAGTAGTGCACTATCTAGGGAATAGCTTTCCATTTGAGACACACCCTAGCTTGGGCAGCAGCTTTGAGTGCATCTTGTCAGCGTAGGCTAGCAGGACATAGTCTAACTGGACAGCAGGCAGCAGAGTGTGCTTTTTGTCTCGCCCCAGTTCATTTCTTTGTCAGAAATCAATTGAAGACCATAAAGTAGGGTTTCCAGCTAGAGGTCATTCATAGCAGTGGTGTAAATATTTAATTCACACGCCACATCAGTAGCTCTTACAGATGTGTGCTGGACCATGCTCTCTCTCTCTCTCTGTGTGTGTGTGTGTGTGTGTGTGTGTGTGTGTGTGTGTGTGTGTGTGTGTGTGTGTGTGTGTGTC
The DNA here is from genome assembly GCF_013265735.2 of Oncorhynchus mykiss. NCBI lineage: Eukaryota > Metazoa > Chordata > Actinopteri > Salmoniformes > Salmonidae > Oncorhynchus > Oncorhynchus mykiss. The sequence goes on along the minus strand of NC_048577.1, from coordinate 15,220,686 downwards.
TGTGTGTCTGTGTGTGTGTGTGTGTGTGCGCGCGTGCGTGTGCGTGTGTGTGTGTGTGTGTGTGTGTGCAGCCAGGTCACCCGTGATATAAGTCAGTATTCGTCGCCCATCCATGTCTGAGGACGTCAGGAGATGACGTGGAAACCGACTACTAAGGGGCAACAGCGAGCGCTGCAGGGTTCAGTTTTACTAGGGAGTTGTGGACGGGGATGGTGGATGGACCTAAGCAAATTGAGCGATAGATAGTTGTTTTTGACATTTTTGTTTCAACCCTTACCGTAACCTTAATGCCTGAATCTAACCCTAACCTGGAACATTCAGAGTTCATGCCTAAACTAGACCTTAAACACTTCTAAATTTGACGTTGACAACAACTTTGAAATTTTGACCCTTAAGAAACATGGATGAAGGTCTATTTCTGACGTGGGAATGTGAGAGCTAGTTGGTGTGTGTGTGCGCTGTGTGCACCTCTCCTCCCTGGAAGTGACAGGGTCAGCGTTTTAGCCCACTTCTGGCCCAGGTTAAATCAATTAAAATCTATTATTAATATGACAGCCATGTTGACCTCCTTAAAAGCCTTCAGGAGTTTTAGAACCAGAGAGAGAGGGAACACGCGTTGAACTTTGGCCCCTGGAGTTTTAGTGTGAAGAAAAGGGAGAGAGATAAAAGTGACCTCATTTTTAGAACTTCAGAAGAGGCTTAGTGTAGTGATCCTGACCACTTGTGTATGTTCACTTTGAGGTCTTTTAGATTTTCGTCAGGTTTTCACCATCAATACAATATTATTCAATCCTGGACACGGGTTTACTTTTCTATTCTAAACAGTAGTTCATTTATCGATTAATGTAACTGATTAATCAGACACTCCACCCACCTGGTGTCCCAGGTCTGAATCAGA
>NC_048577.1:15182288-15209788 GCF_013265735.2 Oncorhynchus mykiss | reverse complement strand
GAGAATGTCAACCTTGGAAAAACCGCAGATCCTCTCAAATAGAAGGGGGATGTGAGGCAGTGCTGATAGAAGCTAAACGTTGTTTTCTGGTCTATCTGTACTATTTCTGCCCCCTAAGAGCAGATGTGTTAGATGTTCTATGTTGTTGTAAGGTGTTGTTGAATTCCGAAAATGTATCATGAATGTTATGGTTTTCTTTCGTTCATAAAAGGAGAGACATTGAGAGATGGACTGACAATGATCAGTTCTTTATTCTGAGACTCGCAGCACCCCTGGAGACCAGTATGTGGCAGTGTGTCACAGTACAGAACAGTCACTTGAGTACATCGTCACATCAGTGTGTGTGTTTGTGTGTGTGTGGACTGTGAGACAGACACACCATCTCTGTAGAAGAGAGAGAGGGAAGGGCATATCTAGTCACTTGCACAACTGAATGCATTTAACCCAACCCCTCTGAATCAGTTGTTGTGGAAGTTAAGTGCCTTGATCAAGGGCAGAACGGCAGATTTTTTTCACCTTGCCTGCGAAGGGATTCTAACAAGCAACTGTTCGGTTACTGTCCCAACGCTCTAACCGCTAGGCTATAAGCCTAGAGAGGGAGAGAGAGGAGGAGAACCAAGCAGCGCGCAGCGGCACACAGTCACAGCTCAGCCAAAAAGCCATAATATTGTCATTAAGGAATTCAACAGATTAATTGCTCTAAATACCTGGAAATGTCTAAGATCTAGTGGTTGTAGGTTGTCATTTCCTCTCTGGGACCTAAGCACTAAACCCTCTGTGTTGATATTGGCTGTTCTCTCTCTGGACCAGACTGTATCACTTGGACACTGATACCTTCCACAAGGATCCCCCCCCCCCCCCCCATAACGTCTCAATGATAACTAAACCTGGAGAGGCTGTAGGCAGGCCTGGCTGGAGGGGTGAACCACACTGTGCCTTTAGCTCAGAGCACCTTACGTTTCTCCGGGGAAGGTTGACATAATGTGCTAATGAAGGCGGGGAGAATTGCTAGCTAGAATGTGCCCTTTCTTTGCTATCTATTAGCTGTTAGCGCTAAAAGGCTATTCCTCTCTCTCTAATGTAGCCGTTAGCTGTTTAGATGTTAGCGATTACCCGCTAGTGCTAACCCCCAGTCCAGATCTACCCCCAACTCCTCATTCATGTCACATTCCCACCTCATGACCTCATAGAGGATGTATGCATTAACCAGATGTGGATATGAGGGTCTGGAAACAGGAGAGGACAGGACTGGCTATTGCTGGCCTTCTTTGTCCTTGAAGTAGGGGCCCCTGCTGTCCTTACACTGAGAGTGAAGGGATGAGTCGGAGAGATATGAGAGGGTCACCTAGATGAAGCCACCGCGTTGATGGACAGATAGCGCTTTCTTTGATGACATATTGATGCATTCCGTTTGAGATATGTGATATGCATGGCTCCAAATGAAGGGTGCTGTGCCGCGGCAACTTTGGTTCGGGCGAGAGCCAAACGGCTTTCTGGCTTCCTCCTCTTGTATTTGTTTTCCCGCTCCCTTCTTAGTCTATCTATCATTGTTTCCCCATGTATCTCTACAAGCGTGAGTCAAACACTAATAAACACTAATAAAAATATCCACACACACACACACACACACACACACACACACACACACACACACACACACACACACACACACACACACACACACACACACACACACACACACACACCATGGAAGTCCACAGTACAGATCTTCTTCTTTGTCATCTATTCTAAACTACAGCACATGTGTATTCCTTTTTCAGCTTTCTTTACCTGACATGGCAATCTGATGATGAGCCAGACCCATTATTTCTGCCTTGCAGTGAGAGATAGAAGCCCAACATTGTGTATGCGTAGAACCAACACCGTCCCTCTATGTCAGAGGTGGGAGTAATATCCCGGCGGTCCGGGAACGCCCGGAGGCGCAAAGAAATGATGTCATTCATTCTCCCGGGGCAATCTTTTTCCTGCTCCGGAATATATGAGCGAGAGAGAAAGAGAAAGAGAGAGAGAGACAGAGACAGAGAGAGAGAGGGTGAGAGAGAGAGAGAGACAGAGAGACAGAGGGTGTGAGAGGGAAAGAGAGAGAGAGACAGAGGTAGAGAGAGAGAGAGACAGACAGAGAGAGAGAGGGTGAGATAGAGAGAGACAGAGGTAGAGAGAGACAGACAGAGACAGAGAGAGAGGGTGAGAGAGAGAGAGAAAGAGAGAGAGAGAGAGAGAGAGACAGAGAGAGAGAGAGAGAGAGTGGAGAGAGAGAGAGAGAGAGACAGAGAGAGAGAGAGAGAGAGCGAGAGAGAGAGAGACAGAGAGAGACAGAGCGAGAGAGAGAGAGAGAGACAGAGCGAGAGAGAGAGAGAGAGAGAGAGAGAGAGAGAGGGAGAGAGGAGAGCGAGGCCCTATTTGCATGCTGCATACGTTACCAGGTGGCTCTGTCCACCAGGGTACAAATTAGATTTCCTGACAACAAGGTAGGAGAGAATAGAACGAGCTGTTCTGCTGCCCTCCCCGCATCTCTCCACCCCTCCCTCCCTTCTTTAACTGTCGTCAAAGCCTGGAAAATATCAAAACATTGGCTGCTACTGTTAGATGTAAGCATGTTTTCTACGAGAAAATGGGCTCTGGAATCGTGATTTACCTATGCTTTTGATATGTTACTCTGAAAGCACCAAACATCACATCTTTGGTCATTTAAAGATTTGAGGAGTCTTTTTGACACTCTTGAGGGAAAGGTGGGGCCCTGTCGATCAGACATGGGCAAAAGTGAACCCTCCAAATAGGAAAAAGTGAACCCTTTCAAATGAGCCCTCTTCCCCCTCTTTTCAGGTGCTCCTCCCTCCACCCTTCACCCAACACCTTCAACCCTCAACTATGAACCCTCTAACCTCTCTACCTCTCCATTAGCCACAGATGCTTCAGGCCAAGGCCAGGGTCAACACCGTGACATGGGGGGAAAACGAGAAGAGAAGGTGGGATAAAGATGAAAAGTGCAGAACCATGAATGGAGGGCTTAAACTTTTCAGACTGGACTTGAAAGCTGAAAGCTGGGAGCTATGTGTCTGTCTGGGCTGGCCGGGCCCCTCTAGCCCCCTCTCTGGCCCCCTTGACCCCTGGGGGAAATGACATTGTCTGGTGTCAGTCACCCTGGAACTAGACCTAGCCGCCGCTACACATGCATTGTTCTCCGCCACTCTCTGTTTAAGAGGACAGGAAGAAAGCGTCTAGGTCGAGGGGTAAGACAGGGTTGTCCTCTCGCGCCTCTTCTAATGCTTGACGTACAAAGACCAAGGTCATCAAAGGGAACGGTGTGTGTGAGAGAGTGTTAGTTGGGTGCTGGTTTAGGGAGAGTATTATTTGTGTTTTAGTATTGTACTGTTAGACATTTACTGCATTTCTGGAGCTAGAAACACAAGCATTTCGCTGCTCCTGCTTTAACATCTGCTGTGTACGCAACAATTTTTAAAATTATTTATTTGGGCTATGTCTGTGTCTGTGTAACTCGTCCTTAGCCAATGCTGTGAGTCTCAGCCTGAAGCCATTGTCACCTCATTGTTCACTTACCCCAAATTCTCCCCTCCACCATCATTGATCGGTCCCTTCAATTAACGGGTGAATTTGCCCGCAATCAATTCCTGTTCTACCTTCTCCACTTCCTCATTCTTGTCTGTTCATCCTTCTTCTTCTTAATTTTACCCCTTGTGTTTTCTACACACTCTCTCTCTCTCTCTCACACACACACACCCCCAGGTCTCAAGAGGTCACTGCCTAGAAGGTTTCGTAAACTCTCTCTCTTTTTCTCTCGCTGTAGAGAAATCAATACTTTATCAACAAGCCTTGAGAGGCTTCTGCACTTATCCTGTATGATCTTTGGTGGTAAAGACTAGCAGCATCCATCTCCTTGGTTCACTAAACCTCTCGGGTGGCTCGCTAAGACAATCAGAAGAAAGAGAGAGCGATGGACGTTGGAGAAGGGGAAATAGAGGGATGGAGGGAGAGGGAGGCAGGAGAAGGATAGAGGGCTCGGTGGGCTTTTAGAAAGAGGGATTTGCTCCTCTGCTTTTTAGCTTTTAGCATGATCTGCATCTGATTAGGGGGGTAGGGGCGAGTGGGGCGAGCGGTGTCCTTCACCCCGATGCTGCCCTGTCCCGGTATTATAGAGCCATGGCACACTGAGATCCATCATCGTCTCCTCGGCCGGCCTGCCTGGCTCAGCCCCGCACAGGGAGATATTAGACTGGCTCCCTGCTCACTATACACATACTAAATACATACTATTACTCTACATACAGCACACCACCAATATCCTATTCTACATACAACCTCACTACAGTATACTGCACACTACCAAGATCCTATTCTACATACGACTTCACTACAGTATACTGCACACCACCAAGATCCTATTCTACATACGACTTCACAACAGTATACTGCACACTACCAAGGTCCTATACGACCTCACTACAGTATACTGCACACTACCAAGATCCTATTCTACATATGACTTCACTACAGTATACTGCACACTACCAAGATCCTATACGACTTCACTACTGTATACTGCACACCACCAAGATCCTATACGACTTCACTACAGTATACTGCACACTACCAAGATCCTATTCTACATACGACTTCACTACAGTATACTGCACACTACCAAGGTCCTATACGACTTCACTACAGTATACTGCACACTACCAAGGTCCTACATGACTTCACTACAGGAAAAAGGTGTAAGTAAGTTTTATTTACTGTAGGGAGGCTTAAAATAAATTACTTTTTTATTTCCTGTACATTAGTTGGCATATCATTTATTTACAATTCTGATGTACGTCATTTTCATTCGAAGGGTAAACCATTAGCATCATTTGCGCCAATCGCTGCACGAGAAACCGACTTCTTCATCAAGTTCAAGTACACCAAAGTCTAGACCAACTTGACAAGACAGTTGACGTATTACTAAGTATATTTTATATTCCCCCCGTCAAGTCTAGCCAGATCTGTGGTGCTTCAGATTCCTAAAGTGGCCTGCAGAGCTCAGCACAGCATGTGCTGCAGACATCAATCTTCCACTTCCAGCCTCAGTACCATGGTGAGTAACCTTGGTTTGGGAATGACATCTATTTGCTGGCTGGCTGCACACGTCTCCACGCAAATTGTATGGGCCCGTTTAATTTGTTTTTATGCACGTTTAGTCAAGAATGCAATGCTGTGCACGTTTGTGCGTGGCGGCGGCAGAGCGGGGAGAACTAGCCGCCAACCCCGGATGGTTGGGCTGGGTCACAATGACAGAGAGAGAAAACAGGACGATAGAAGAGGATTGTTCTGCCGGGCTGTGTTGATGTATGAATAGAGAGATCTCTGGATGTGTCCTATGGAGAGTTCAGGGCTGCCAGAGAGACTCATGGGATAGATACACTGTAGTGTAGGTCGCAGACAGAGGGCCGCGGGGTAACAAGAAACCTGAAGTCGAAAGGGTGATAGTATAGCAGCACCTTGCCAGTTCTGTCACTGGTCACAGGTCAAACTGGACTGTAAATAGAGTGAGTTTCCTTTCCCTTATTGCTGTCAATTACATAATGTGCTATTCTCCACCAGTCATCCTTATATGGTCCTGTGACAAGTTTCTTGTCAAGAGAGTTCCATCATGTCAGTTTAAACAACACACAGTTTCCCAGGCCATAAAACGTTCAACTATCTGATTTCACCACTCCCGTCCCCCATGTTAAAACTCGTAACCCCTTGACATGAAATGACCTGTTCATTACAGTACATGGGATAATAACATACAGCAACAGTCCAATGTTAGTCTTTATCTCGTGGAACACTATGGCTGCTTGTTCATTAACGTGTTCCTGTCATCTCAGCATGTTAGTCTTTATCTCGTGGAACACTATGGCTGCTTGTTCATTAACGTGTTCCTGTCATCTCAGCGTGTTAGTCTTTATCTCGTGGAACACTATGGCTGCTTGTTCATTAACGTGTTCCTGTCATCTCAGCGTGTTAGTCTTTATCTCGTGGAACACTATGGCTGCTTGTTCATTAACGTGTTCCTGTCATCTCAGCGTGTTAGTCTTTATCTCGTGGAACACTATGGCTGCTTGTTCATTACCGTGTTCCTGTCTCGTCATCTCAGCATGTTAGTCTTTATCTCGTGGAACACTATGGCTGCTTGTTCATTAACGTGTTCCTGTCTCGTCATCTCAGCACACTTGACACACGTTAACAGCGGAGGGCAGGAAAGACCTTACTTCTTCTCTATGGCCGTTCGCTTTCCACTGAGATATTTAACGTACGCAACCCGTCCATCCGTATAGAATCACTTTACAACCTTTCCATTTCCCATGAGCTGCCTTCCTCTCCGAAGACGTGCAGTGACAGTGACAGTGACAGTGACAGAACGAAGGTAAAGAAACTGTGTCAACTTTGCAAAAGGTGTCGAAGCACCAACTCGGTCGGCGTTTTGATCATGTGTCTAACTGGACACAACGGTCAAAGTGAATAGAAATGAAAGCAAAGATCCCGATTTTAAAACACAATTCAACTCTGACTGACAGTAAAATACCGAACCATAGATTTCATCCAATCAAACTTCAAGGTAATACATCTCCTTCCTTCTTTCTCCCTTCACTTCCCGGTTCCCAAACCCCTGTACTGTTACTCCTCAGTGAGAAAACATCACACGTTGTCCACAAATGAAAGGGAAATGTGACAATGAAGTATATAGAGACCAAGGTAAAGTTATGGAGGAGTGTAATTGATTTGGAACAAAAGTGCTCTCTTGTCCTTGAGTGTTGAATTCCACATGTTCTTTTGCTCTTTGACAGACAATCTGTAAAGCACATGCACACTCACGTACGCCCACACACGCACACACACACACACGCACATACATGCACTCGCAGCCCGCCTCTCGCCCAACACTGGCCTAAGGGTACTGGCCGAGTGTGACTTTCTAGTATCGCTTGATTGAAAGTGGAAATAGAGATATGAAAGCCAAGCGCATGCTATTGCCCCTGGGTAGATTGAGGATCATCATTCGAGCATCATCTCAAAATATAACATATCTAATATCTGTTATGCTCATAGCTGGAGGTTTTTTTACAAGATAAAAACAACTCTGTCCATGTTTGTCTCTGGTGTTAAATCTTAGAGAGAGACCAGGCCTACATCCCAGAAATGGTCCCCCTACTCCCTACACGGTCAAAAGAAGTGCACTGCATAGGGGATATGGTGCTATTTGGGACGCAGCCCAGGTCACGTTTAGATGCCAGCAACTGAAGACAGTCTGATGGAGTTATATTATATCCACACTCCTTAGATCAGTATGATAGTTGAATACACAAACATACTGTACATACGGGTAGACCACCTTAGGAAGGATGAATCTGAACAAATAGATCCCGAAATAAGACCTTGTGTAATATGACTGATTGTGTAACACGTGGATGCATAAGCACATTCACCAGTTGAAACAGACGGATAAACAAGAAATAGATGTATCAAACTAGAACATGATCCTACTACATCACCTTATGCGATAATGATACCATTTAAAATAGCACCGTACATAAAGTACATATACAATCAAATCAAATCAAATGTATTTATACAGCCCTTCGTACATCAGCTGATATCTCAAAGTGCTGTACAGAAACCCAGCCTAAAACCCCAAACAGCAAGCAATGCAGGTGTAGAAGCACGGTGGCTAGGAAAAACTCCCTAGAAAGGCCAAAACCTAGGAAGAAACCTAGAGAGGAACCAGGCTATGTGGGGTGGCCAGTCCTCTTCTGGCTGTGCCGGGTGGAGATTATAATAGAACATGGCCAAGATGTTCAAATGTTCATAAATGACCAGCATGGTCGAATAATAATAAGGCAGAACAGTTAAAACTGGAGCAGCAGCACGGCCAGGTGGACTGGGGACAGCAAGGAGTCATCATGTCAGGTAGTCCTGAGGCATGGTCCTAGGGCTCAGGTCCTCCGAGAGAGAGAAAGAGAGAATTAGAGAGAGCACACGTAAATTCACACAGGACACCGAATAGGACAGGAGAAGTACTCCAGGTATGACAAACTGACCCTAGCCCCCCCCCGACACATAAACTACTGCAGCATAAATACTGGAGGCTGAGACAGTAGGGGTCAGGAGACACTGTGGCCCCATCCGAGGACACCCCCGGACAGGGCCAAACAGGAAGGATATAACCCCACCCACTTTTCCAAAGCACAGCCCCCACACCACTAGAGGGATATCTTCAACCACCAACTTACCATCCTGAGACAAGGCTGAGTATAGCCCACAAAGATCTCTGCCACGGCACAACCCAAGGGGGGGGGGCGCCAACCCAGACAGGATGACCACATCAGTGAATCAACCCACTCAGGTGACGCACCCCCTCCAGGGACGGTATGAGAGAGCCCCAGTAAGCCAGTGACTCAGCCCCTGTAATAGGGTTAGAGGCAGAGAATCCCAGTGGAAAGAGGGGAACCGGCCAGGCAGAGACAGCAAGGGCGGTTCGTTGCTCCAGAGCATTTCCGTTCACCTTCCCACTCCTGGGCCAGACTACACTCAATCATATGACCCACTGAAGAGATGAGTCTTCAGTAAGGACTTAAAAGTTGAGACCGATTGCGTCTCTGACATGGGTAGGCAGACCGTTCCATAAAAATGGAGCTCTATAGGAGAAAGCCCTGCCTCCAGCTGTTTGCTTAGAAATTCTAGGGACAATTAGGAGGCCTGCGTCTTGTGACCGTAGCGTACGTGTAGGTATGTACGGCAGGACCAAATCAGAGAGATAGGTAGGAGCAAGCCCATGTAATGCTTTGTAGGTTAGCAGTAAAACCTTGAAATCAGCCCTTGCTTTAACAGGAAGCCAGTAGTGGCAGGAAGCACTGGAGTAATATGATCAAATCTTTTGGTTCTAGTCAGGATTCTAGCAGCCGTATTTAGCACTAACTGAAGTTTATTTAGTGCTTTATCCGGGTAGCCTGAAAGTAGAGCATTGCAGTAGTCTAACCTAGAAGTGACAAAAGCATGGATTAATTTTTCTGCATCATTTTTGGACAGAAAGTTTCTGATTTTTGCAATGTTACGTAGATGGAAAAAAAAGCAGTCCTTGAAATGGTCTTGATATGTTCTTCAAAAGAGAGATCAGGGTCCAGAGTAACGCCGAGGTCCTTCACAGTTTTATTTGAGACGACTGTACAACCATTAAGATTAATTGTCAGATTCAACAGAAGATCTCTTTGTTTCTTGGGACCTAGAACAAGCCTCTCTGTTTTGTCCGAGTTTAAAAGTAGAAAGTTTGCAGCCATCCACTTCCTTATGTCTGAAACACATGCTTCTAGCGAGGGCAATTTTGGGGCTTCACCATGTTTCATTGAAATGTACAGCTGTGTGTCATCCGCATAGCAGTGAAAGTTAACATTATGTTTTCGAATGACATCCCCAAGAGGTAAAATATATAGTGAAAACAATAGTGGTCCTAAAACGGAACCTTGAGGAACACCGAAATTTACAGTTGATTTGTCAGAGGACATACCATTCACAGAGACAAACTGATATCTTTCCGACAGATAAGATCTAAACCAGGCCAAAACTTGTCCGTGTAGACCAATTTGGGTTTCCAATCTCTCCAAAAGAATGTGGTGACCGATGGTATCAAATGCAGCACTAAGGTCTAGGAGCACGAGGACAGATGCAGATAACTGTAATCCATCCATACACTGTATACATACACTGACGAGTAAAGAAATCAGCTGATAAACAAATGAATAAATCAAGTAGGTAAAAACAAGGTAAAACAACATGATACTATGCTCTACAACCCGTAGTTGTTTTCTAGGTTTTGTTGAGAGGCAGAGGGAGCGCTGTTTGACCATATGTTTTCCTGAGGCTTCAGCCTGCTGTCTCTTCAGCTGCATCACTCTGGGGTCATGGCATGCTCTCTCTTCACCTGCATCACTCTGGGGTCATGGCATGCTCTCTCTTCACCTGCATCACTCTGGGGTCATGGCATGCTCTCTCTTCAGCTGCATCACTCTGGGGTCATGGCATGCTCTCTCTTCAGCTGCATCACTCTGGGGTCATGGCATGCTCTCTCTTCACCTGCATCACTCTGGGGTCATGGCATGCTCTCTCTTCACCTGCATCACTCTGGGGTCATGGCATGCTGTCTCTTCAGCTGCATCACTCTGGGGTCATGGCATGCTCTCTCTTCACCTGCATCATTCTGGGGTCATGGCATGCTCTCTCTTCACCTGCATCACTCTGGGGTCATGGCATGCTCTCTCTTCACCTGCATCACTCTGGGGTCATGGCATGCTCTCTCTTCACCTGCATCACTCTGGGGTCATGGCATGCTCTCTCTTCAGCTGCATCACTCTGGGGTCATGGCATGCTCTCTCTTCAGCTGCATCACTCTGGGGTCATGGCATGCTCTCTCTTCACCTGCATCACTCTGGGGTCATGGCATGCTCTCTCTTCACCTGCATCACTCTGGGGTCATGGCATGCTCTCTCTTCAGCTGCATCACTCTGGGGTCATGGCATGCTCTCTCTTCAGCTGCATCACTCTGGGGTCATGGCATGCTCTCTCTTCACCTGCATCACTCTGGGGTCATGGCATGCTCTCTCTTCAGCTGCATCACTCTGGGGTCATGGCATGCTCTCTCTTCACCTGCATCACTCTGGGGTCATGGCATGCTCTCTCTTCACCTGCATCACTCTGGGGTCATGGCATGCTGTCTCTTCAGCTGCATCACTCTGGGGTCATGGCATGCTCTCTCTTCAGCTGCATCACTCTGGGGTCATGGCATGCTCTCTCTTCACCTGCTTCACTCTGGGGTCATGGCATGCTCTCTCTTCACCTGCATCACTCTGGGGTCATGGCATGCTCTCTCTTCACCTGCATCACTCTGGGGTCATGGCATGCTCTCTCTTCACCTGCATCACTCTGGGGTCATGGCATGCTCTCTCTTCAGCTGCATCACTCTGGGGTCATGGCATGCTCTCTCTTCAGCTGCATCACTCTGGGGTCATGGCATGCTCTCTCTTCACCTGCATCACTCTGGGGTCATGGCATGCTCTCTCTTCAGCTGCATCACTCTGGGGTCATGGCATGCTCTCTCTTCACCTGCATCACTCTGGGGTCATGGCATGCTCTCTCTTCACCTGCATCACTCTGGGGTCATGGCATACTCTCTCTTCACCTGCATCACTCTGGGGTCATGGCATGCTCTCTCTTCACTTGCATCACTCTGGGGTCATGGCATGCTCTCTCTTCACCTGCATCACTCTGGGGTCATGGCATGCTCTCTCTTCACCTGCATCACTCTGGGGTCATGGCATGCTCTCTCTTCACCTGCATCACTCTGGGGTCATGGCAAGCTCTCGCTCTCGTCGAGCGCACGTGCCTGTGAATCATCCTCTTCCCTCACTCATCTATCCGCCCCTCCATCCGCCCGCTGTCCCCAGGGGAGGAGACAGAAGCTGGGTCGACTAAACCCCATGTAGAGTACATGTACTGTACACGCACTGTATCTACATCACGTTCTAATGATTCATGCTGTGTGTGTGTGCGTGCGCCTGCATGCAGACGTGAGTGCATAATTGCATGCATGTGCTCCTGCAAGCCTAAAAAAACTGCATATGCATGGGTGTGTGTGCTTTTCAAAACCCCAGTCCATCCATGCCTGGACAAACAGCAGAGCACTCTCCTCCCTCTCTCTCTCCTACCCTCTTTATCTGGGTCAAGGTAGCCGGGGGTAATGGGAAAAGCCTGAGGCGTATCTACCAGGCAAACGATCTGATGAAATTATCAAAGTGTGTTTTCACTCGCTGGAGGAGGGACCTAAAGGGCTGAGGGGAGGTGGGCGATCAGATGGAAGGTGTGTGTGTGTGTGCGTGCGTGCGTGTGTTAGGGGTTTAGGTTAGCCTCCCCACAGAGGCCTTCAGGAAGGGGGAGGAGGGGAGGAGGGGAGGAGGAGCGGAAGCAGAGGAGCAGCAGCAGGACAGTGGGAGAAGTGTGAATTAGATACCTGATTAACACCCCCAATGCTCACACTCGCTCTTCATAATGTGGCCTGGCTATATGCACCAACCACTGACATGTCCTGTTGCTATGAGCAGGCTACTGGGGTGGCTGTGGTGTGCTGCCTGTAAGTATACCACTGATAGGCTAGTCATGTAGCTACTACAACAGACTGTACTGTACGTGTGAGAAGAGACGTAGCATTATTCAGAATGGTCACTGTTAGGCTGCATTCTATATGGGACAAAGTGGAGTCGCAATTCAACTGCTCAGACACGAGACCTATGTGGTAGGGTCTCTTGGCAATTACGGACAACAAAAAGAAAACCAGCCACATCACGGACACCGACGTCTTGCTTCCAGACAAACTGAACACCTTCTTTGCCCGTTTTGAGGAGAATACAGTGCCACCGACGCGGCCCGCTACCAAGGACTGCGGCCCCCCCTGTCCTTCTCCGTGGCTAACGTGAGTAAGACATTTAAACCTGTTAACCGTTACAAGGTTGCTGGCCCCAACGGCATCCCTAGCCGCGTCCTTAGAGCATGCTCAGACCAGCTGGCTGGTGTGTTTACAGACATATTCAATCTCTCCCTATCCGAGTCTGCTGTGCTCACTTCAAGACGGCACCATTGTTCCTGTACCAAAGAAGGCAAAGATAACTGAACTAAATGACCATCGCCTCGTAGCACTCACTTCTGTCATCATGAAGTGCTTTGAGAGGCTAGTCAAGGATCACATCACCTCTACCTTACCTGCCACCCTAGACCAACTTTAGTTTGCATACCTCCCCAACAGGTCCACAGATGTTGCGATTGCCATCACACTACACACTGCGCTATCCCATCTGGACAAGAGGAATACCTATGTAAGAATACTGTTCATTGACTACAGCTCAGCATTCAACACCATAGTACCCTCCAAGCTCATCATTAAGCTTGAGGCCCTGGGTCTCAACCCCGCCCTGTGCAATTGAGTCCTGGACTTTCTGACGAGCCCCCAGGTAGTGAAGGTAGGAAACAACATCTCCACTTCGTGGATCCTCAACACTGGATCCCCACAAGGGTGCATGCTCAACCCCCTCCTGTACTCCCTGTTCACCCATGACTGCGTGGTCATGCACGCCTTCAACTCAATCATCAAGCTTGCAGATGACACAACAGTAGTGGGCTTGATTACCAACAACGACAAGACAGCCTACAGGGATGAGGTGAGGGCACTTGGAGTGTGGTGTCAGGAAAACTACCTATAACTCAAAGTCAACAAAACAAAGAAGATGACTGTGGACTTCAGGAAACAGCAGAGGGAGCACTCCCCTACCCACATCAATGGGACAGTAGTGGAGAAGGTGGAAAGTTTTCAGTTCCTTGGCATAAACATCACAGACAAACTGAAATGGTTCACCCACACAGACTGTTTGGTGAAGAAGGCGCAACAGCCCCTCTTCAACCTCAGGAGGCTGAAGAAATGTGGCTTGTCACCTAAATCCCTCACAAACTTTTACAGATGTACAATCGAGATCATCCTGTCGGGATGTATCACCGCCTGCTACAGAAACTGCACCGCCCTCAACCGCAAGGCTCTCCAGAGGGTAGTGCGGTCTGCACAAAGTATCACCTGTGGCAAACTACCTGCCCTGCAGGACACCTACAGCACCCAAAGTCACAGGAAGGCCAAAAAGATCATCAAGGACAACAACCACCCGAGCCACTGCCTGCTCACTCCGCTACCATCCAGAAGGCAAGGTCAGTACAGGTCCATCAAATGCATCTTGCCTATGCCGCTCGGCCATCGCTCATCCATATATTTATATGTGCATATTCTTATTCCATTCCTTTACATTGTGTGTATTAAATTGTTGTTGTGGAATTGTTAGATTACTTGTTAGATATTACTGCACTGTCGGAACTAGAAACACAAGCATTTCGCTACACTTGCATTAACACATTTTAACCATATGTATGTGACCAATAACGTTTTATTGTATTTTATTTGATGATTGTTACTGTAACAGTATACAACAAGATCTCATAGTTTTCACTGCGAAATTCGACGTATTATCGATGAACATCTGTTTTTTACGCATTCATTCCGCATGGTTGCAGGGTTAATTCCGCATTGTTACAGGGTTAAAACCAAAACGACTCAAAGGTTAACAGTTTTGGCATTCATTCTGAGTGGTTAAGGTTAGGGCTGTGATTTGGGGAAGGCTTAAAACAATGTGGTACTATTGTCAGGTATCTTCAGTGTTCACACTGCCATTGCAGTGGTCTGAGCAATAGTATTGATTTTTAATTATTTTGCGGATGAGGACATGTAGCAAACGTCCGAAAATGAAGTCTAGTGATCAGGCTGCACACATACCATATATATGTATATATATATATATATATAGCCTATGTTACATCATATCATCATCATCATCATCATCATCAAAACACTTTACACAGCTATATCATGCAATAAAGGTCCTACCAGGCTGCTCGCCATGAAAGCTTTTCAAACATAACACATGTAGCATTTTAATAAGCTTTTGGGGAAAGAAGGAAGGGGGGGGGACAAAAAAGAGAGAGTCAAATGCCTTCAAATGGCATTTTTCCTATTTTGTTGCATCACAACCTGTAATTTAAATTGATTTTAATTTGGATTTCATGTAATGGGCATACACAAAATAGTCCAAATTGGTGAAGTGAAATTTAAAAAATAACTTGTATATGTATTCACCCTCCTTTGCTATGATGCCTCTAAATACGATCTGGTGCAACCAATTACCTTCAGAAGTCACATAATTAGTTAAATAAAGACAGACGCAGGAATGCGTAATAGTTTTTTTCATTATACCCCAAAATACGGCATGCCATGTAAAGACTGTACAAAACACAGGGTTGAAACCCAAACAAAAGAGGGAGGAGTACCTCAAATAAATAACACAACGCACAATGATTAACACACGGGACGAGATCCGTAATCATCTGTCCAATCCACAAGGGCACGAAGGGCCATAACACACAGCACAGGTACTCACATACCCCAACGGACATAGTAACAGTAATTGACCCGAAAATTATGAACAAAGGGTACCCTTATACAATTACTAATCAAATGGGAATAGGGACCAGGTGTGTGTAATGACAGTTCTGGAGGGATCCGTGACACTGCCAAGAGAGGGCTGCCCACCAAAACTCATGAACCAGGCAAGGAGGGCATTAGAGAGGTAAAAAAGAGTCCAAAGATAACCCCGAAGGAGCTGCAAAGCTCCACAGCGGAGATTGGAGTATCTGTCCATAGGTCCACTTTAAGCCATACACTCCACAGAGCTGGGATTTATGGAAGAGTGGCCAGAAAAAAAGCTGTTGCTTAAAGAAATAACTAAGCAAACACATTTGGCGTTCGCCAAAAGGCATGTAGGAGTCTCCCCAAACATATGGAAGAAGGTACTCTGGTCAGATGAGACTAAAATTGATTTTTTGGCCTTCAAGGAAAATGCTATGTCTGGCGCAAACGCAGCACCTCTCATCACCCCGAGAATACCATCCCCACAGTGAAGCATGGTGGTGGCAGCATCATGCTGTGCTGATGTTTTTCATTGGCAGGGACTGGGAAACTGGTCAGAATTGAATGAATGATGGATGACACTAAATGTGGGGAAATTTTTGAGGGAGACCTGTTTCAGTCTTCCAGGGATTTCAGACTGGGACGGAGGTTCACCTTCCAGCAGGACAATGACCCTAAGCATACTGCTGAAGCAACACTCGAGTGGTTTAAGGGGAAACATGTAAATGTATTGGAATGGCCTAGTCAAAGTCCAGACCTCAATCCAATTGAGAATCTGTGGTATGACTTAAAGATTGCTGTACACCAGCGGAACCAATCCAGCTTGAAGGAGCTGGAGCAGTTTTGCCTTGAAGAATGGGCAAAAATGCCAGTGGCTAGATGTGCCAAGCTTATAGAGACATAACCCAAGAGACTTGCAGCTGTAATTGCTGCAACAGGTGGCTCTACAAAGCATTGACTTTGGGGGGTGAATAGTTATGCACGCTCAAGTTTTCTTGTTTCTTATTTCTTGTCTTCAAAGTGGCAGGCATGTTGTGTAAATCAAATGATACAAACCCCCCAAAAATCTATTTTAATTCCAGGTTGTAAGGCAACAAAATAGGAAAAATGCCAAGGGGGTGAATACTTTTGCAAGCCACTGTATGTACTACACCCCTCAAGTATACTAACACTGTTTGGTGGACCACATTAGCTATATTGCAAGGTGTTGACGGATATGCAAACAGCCATGCTGAGTGTTAATGATGGGGAGAAAGAGAGAGAGAGAGAGAGAGGGGAGGTGTTGATTGCACTGTGCTGTAGCTAGCAGCAAAACTCTAGTCTACATAACAGCTATCTCTTGTTTTAAGGTCTTATTCTCACTGTGACAGAGGTTATGCTATCATCGCTACAGTAACAGTGACAGCAGTGCTAGGGAAATCTCCCATGGTCCTTTACCCTCTGGCTATTGGGAGAAGAAGAAAAACAAGGAACAAGGGGGTTTTGGAAAGACGTGAAATGACTTGTTTGCTGGTCTGCTTGGTCAGCCCTCTTTCTATGGTCCCTCGTTTCTTCTCTCTTCCTCTCCAGCTCTCCTCCTCTTTCGTTCTTCATTTCGCCTTCTCTCCCTCTCAACATTTCTCTCCCTCTCTATCTCACTTTCTCCTTACCACTCGCTCTCCATTTCACTCCCTCTTTCTCGCTCTCCATTTCTCCAAACTCCTTCTTTGCCTCAGTGCTGCTGCACTCGTTTCTCGTCCTCCCTAACCTGTCATCAGCATCGTCGTGGTGACAGCAGACAGATGTTAGCCTTTTCAGAGATCACATCGCAGGCTGTGGGGCAGTGACCAGGACAGGAATAGGATGCACACATGCAGGGACATGTGCACATATACACACTAGAATGCACAAACATACACACACACACACAAATGCACACACACACACACATTGGCATTACACACTGACATGGACATGCATTATACACACATGGTTACTCCCTCACACACATACTGTGACTCAGGTGTCCACAAGACAGGAGAGATGTGATCAGCAGGACCAGAGTCGCAAGACAGGAGAGATGTGATCAGCAGGACCAGAGTCACAAGACAGGAGAGATGTGATCAGCAGGACCAGAGTCACAAGACAGGAGAGATGTGATCAGCAGGACCAGAGTGACAAGACAGGAGAGATGTGATCAGCAGGTCCAGAGTCACAAGACAGGAGAGATGTGATCAGCAGGACCAGAGTCACAAGACAGGAGAGATGTGATCAGCAGGACTAGAGTCACAAGAAAGGAGAGATGTGATCAGCAGGACCAGAGTCACAAGACAGGAGAGATGTGATCAGCAGGACCAGAGTCACAAGACAGGAGAGATGTGATCAGCAGGACTAGAGTCACAAGACAGGAGAGATGTGATCAGCAGGACCAGAGTCACAAGAAATGAGAGATGTGATCAGCAGGACCAGAGTCACAAGACAGGAGAGATGTGATCAGCAGGACCGGAGTCACAAGAAATGAGAGATGTGATCAGCAGGACCGGAGTCACAAGACAGGAGAGATGTGATCAGCAGGACCAGAGTCACAAGAAAGGAGAGATGTGATCAGCAGGACCAGAGTCACAAGACAGGAGAGATGTGATCAGCAGGACCGGAGTCACAAGACAGGAGAGATGTGATCAGCAGGACCAGAGTCACAAGACAGGAGAGATGTGATCAGCAGGACCAGAGTCACAAGACAGGAGATATGTGATCAGCAGGACCGGAGTCACAAGACAGGAGAGATGTGATCAGCAGGACCAGAGTCACAAGACAGGAGAGATGTGATCAGCAGGACCAGAGTCACAAGACAGGAGAGATGTGATCAGCAGGACCAGAGTCACAAGACAGGAGAGATGTGATCAGCAGGACCAGAGTCACAAGACAGGAGAGATGTGATCAGCAGGACTAGAGTCACAAGACAGGAGAGATGTGATCAGCAGGACCAGAGTCACAAGAAATGAGAGATGTGATCAGCAGGACCAGAGTCACAAGACAGGAGAGATGTGATCAGCAGGACCAGATTCACAAGACAGGAGAGATGTGATCAGCAGGACCAGAGTCAACAGAAACAACAGACAGTCCTGGAGTAGCATTTATTAACAGCCAGGTCACCTGTGATACAAGTCAGTATTCGACGCCCATCCATGTTTGAGGACATCGGGAGACGACGTGGAAACCAGCCACTAGGGGCACCAGTGAGCACAATTAGGTTTCGGTTTTGCAAAGACGTTGGGGATGACGGATGGGCTTAAGCATCTGCCTCTGATTCCAAAGGTTGCAAATTTGAATCCAGTGATAGAAAGTTTTTTTTAAAGATTTTTGTTGTAACCCTATCCCAAATGTTATCCCTAACCTTAAAAATCCAGAGTTAATGTCTAAACTTAACCTTTCCACTTACACATTTGAGTTATGCTACAACTTCGAAATGTGACGTTTTGATGTGAGACTGTGAGAGCTAGTTGTTCATTAGAGTACGATCAACATACACATCAAACCAAGGGACGTGTCTCTCTCTCTCTCACACACACACACACACACAGTAACGGTTTTCTTTAGGTGAAGTAGAGTCGGACCAAAATGCAGCGTGGTGGTTATTCATGTTTTTTAATGAAGAAAACTAAACATGAATAAACTAACAAAACAACAAACGTGAGAAAACCTAAACAGCCTATCTGGTGACAACAAACACAAAGACAGGAACAATCACCCACGAAACACTCAAAGACTATGGCTGACTAAATATGGTTCCCAATCAGAGACAACGATAAACACCTGCCTCTGATTGAGAACCACTCCAGACAGCCATAGACTATTCTAGATACCCCTACTATAATACAAACCCAATACCTAACAAAAACCCCAAGACAAAACACACCACATACAAAAATACAAAACCCATGTCACACCCTGGCCTGACCAAATTAATAAAGAAAACACAAAATACTAAGACCAGGGCGTGACACACACACACACACACACACACACACACACACACACACACACACACACACACACACTGTCAACACTCATTTACATTATATTAATACAGATTCCATGTCAAAGCAATAACCTCACTGACCCCATAGGGTTCTATATTCTATACAGCCCAGAATAATGGCATCAACTTAAACTAAGGGCGAATATACATATGAAAATAACTCTTCACAGTCGCCTGTCATCATCGCCATCATTCCAACAGAGAGATTTGCATGCGTGTGATCTATTAACACAGATCCACATACTTTATCCCCCCCACTGTTAACCCCACTATAATAATGCATATGAATACCAATCCGAGGAGGGGGGCCAGAGCGACCAGTAACAATTGATTTATAGTCAAGTGTCTGTACCGTCTGATGCATGGCGTCTAGACAACATTTGTGCCCTGCGTCCGAGGGGTGATTGTCCTATGCAAATGAGACTAGGGTAACATCCCAGCCAGCCCCATCCCACCGCATGTGGATCATGTGACTGGGAGAAGGGAACAAACGAGGTGACTCTGTCTTGACAGTTGATAGCTATCCTCTTTATGTGTGTGTGTGTGTGTGAACCATTGTTCAACGTCACCTTCAGGGCAAGCTATGCAATGGGGTGTATTGTGTCAGAGGGGATGCATAGAGGAATAATACCATGTGCCATTTCTTATGTGACCCTGATACTTGGTCTATTTTGAGCCCTGAAATTGTCTATGCAATATTTACCAGGTCAAACCCACAGAATGTTTTCAAAGTGGAAGCTGAGTGAGTGAAATCATTATATATTTAATACCTGACACGAAACATTATCCATAGCTCAGAGTCCGTATAGGTTATCTGAAACCAGGTCACTATGAGGTCACTGACTTACACAATGGTTAGCGTTAGCGGTTAGCCCTCAAAAACTCTCCTTACCTCCAAATACGGCATCTATTTTCTGTTCTTTTAGCCTCTCTGTCCAAATGCCCCCTTTAATTATGAAAAGCAGGCGAAGGGTGGTGTTGGGGAGGGATTGGAGGGTAGAGGGGGACATTAGGCGAGGAGGAGAAGAGGGACCGAGAAATAGATGGACGGGCGGTGGGAGGGGGTCTTGACAACCCAGGGCATGAATCGTGTAAATGGATTTCAAAGCAGATGACCTGCTAGCTGATCTCATGATCTGTGCCTCTCAGTCCTCTGCTCACCAAACAAACTATCCCTTCTTTCTCCCTCTCTCTGAGCTTTCTCACTCTGGCTCTCTTTCTCTCTCTCTCGCTCTCGCTCTCTCTCTCTTTTTATCCCTCTCTCTGAACTTTCTCACTCTCTGGCTCTCTCTCTCTTTCTCTCTTTCTGCCATATCTTTCTCTCTCTTTCTCTCTCTCTCTCTCTCTCTCTCTCTCTCTCGTCTATCTCTCTGCCCCTTTCTCTCACAGGGCTTGAGGAATCACACCCCCTCACATGACATAGCCCGAGGTACTATCATAGGATATGTCCAGAGGTCCATACTGACCTTTGACCCTAGCTGTCTGGGAGAGAAGGGGCCCAGTGCTCTGCCTGAACACAAGGAGTGAGGGAGAGCGGAGGGAGAGGAGGGGGCCTCACGGAGCAGTATTGTAAGGAGAGGCCCAGTGACTGACAGGTCATTTTTCACCCTTTCGCCCGCTTTTTTTTAATGCAGCAATTTTATCTTGCAAAGTAACGCCTTGGCAACCATGAAAGTGTAGATTCAATGTGCAGGGAGCCATTTTTTATTGTTAAGGGGATGACCCATTGCCATTCTATTCCACTGAAGGTATTCTCAGGGATTTGATGGCGTGGCTCCATTTTCAAATCTATTGGAAGAAAAATAAATATTAAGTCTAATGATTTGTAGACATTTTGGGCTGCTGCTGTTACTGAACAGAATTCAAACCTTTTGAGTACATGTCTGTTGATGAGAACGTATGTTTCAGAGAGTGTGTGTGTGTTTGCGTGTTTGCAAACCCTAACACACACAGACACTCTCACTCTAGCCACCACTATCCTTCCTCTTGTCGTAGCTGGCTGTGTATCAAAGCAGGGGTAGGAGGCGCAGTCCAAGTTTAAATTGAATTTCATGCTGGATTAGTGGGGCTCATCTGAATTGCATGTGAGACGCCCCTAATGGTGGGCTCATCTTCTCACTCCTGAGGATCGGCTGGAAGATCTTGCAGTGTGTGTGTGTGTGTGTGTGTGTGTGTGTGTGTGTGTGTGTGTGTGTGTGTGTGTGTGTGTGTGTGTGTGTGTGTGTGTGTGTGTGTGTGTGTGTGTGTGTGTGTGTGTGTGTGTGTGTGTGTGTGCGTGTGTGTGTGTGTGTGTGTACATCAATTAGAACAATCAGCCTGGTGACACATACCAGAGGAGAAACCAGTTTTTTTCTCGGCCTCTCCCTGGAGTGCTGACACTATCTCAGAGTCATCTCATTGGAGGAGAGAACCTTATAGTTCCAAGCTCTCCATATCAACAGGACGAAGTAGAAACCTGGTTGCTGATATATTAACATGCTATCACAACATCTACTCTGTTACTACATGTTTATACAAATGTCATGTAATGTATTATAATGTAATGGATTGATATGTATTATAATGTAATAAAATGTATTGATATGTATTGTGATGTAATAAAATGTATTGATAAGCATTGTAATGTAATGAAATGTAAGGATATGTATTGTAATGTAATGAAATGTAAGAATATGTATTGTAATGTAATGAAATGTAAGGATATGTATTGTGATGTAATGTATTTATACAGTGCCTTGCGAAAGTATTCGGCCCCCTTGAACTTTGCGACCTTTTGCCACATTTCAGGCTTCAAACATAAAGATATAAAACTGTGTTTTTTGTGAAGAATCAACAACAAGTGGGACACAATCATGAAGTGGAACGACATTTATTGGATATTTCAAACTTTTTTAACAAATCAAAAACTGAAAAATTGGGCGTGCAAAATTATTCAGCCCCTTTACTTTCAGTGCAGAAAACTCTCTCCAGAAGTTCAGTGAGGATCTCTGAATGATCCAATGTTGACCTAAATGACTAATGATGATAAATACAATCCACCTGTGTGTAATCAAGTCTCCGTATAAATGCACCTGCACTGTGATAGTCTCAGAGGTCCGTTAAAAGCGCAGAGAGCATCATGAAGAACAAGGAACACACCAGGCAGGTCTGAGATACTGTTGTGAAGAAGTTTAAAGCCGGATTTGGATACAAAAAGATTTCCCAAGCTTTAAACATCCCAAGGAGCACTGTACAAGCGATAATATTGAAATGGAAGGAGTATCAGACCACTGCAAATCTACCAAGACCTGGCCGTCCCTCTAAACTTTCAGCTCATACAAGGAGAAGACTGATCAGAGATGCAGCCAAGAGGCCCATGATCACTCTGGATGAACTGCAGAGATCTACAGCTGAGGTGGGAGACTCTGTCCATAGGACAACAATCAGTCGTATATTGCACAAATCTGGCCTTTATGGAAGAGTGGCAAGAAGAAAGCCATTTCTTAAAGATATCAATAAAAAGTGTTGTTTAAAGTTTGCCACAAGCCACCTGGGAGACACACCAAACATGTGGAAGAAGGTGCTCTGGTCAGATGAAACCAAAATTGAACTTTTTGGCAACAATGCAAAACGTTATGTTTGGCGTAAAAGCAACACAGCTGAACACACCATCCCCACTGTCAAACATGGTGGTGGCAGCATCATGGTTTGGGCCTGCTTTTCTTCAGCAGGGACAGGGAAGATGGTTAAAATTGATGGGAAGATGGATGGAGCCAAATACAGGACCATTCTGGAAGAAAACCTGATGGAGTCTGCAAAAGACCTGAGACTGGGACGGAGATTTGTCTTCCAACAAGACAATGATCCAAAACATAAAGCAAAATCTACAATGGAATGGTTCAAAAATAAACATATCCAGGTGTTAGAATGGCCAAGTCAAAGTCCAGACCTGAATCCAATCGAGAATCTGTGGAAAGAACTGAAAACTGCTGTTCACAAATGCTCTCCATCCAACCTCACTGAGCTCGAGCTGTTTTGCAAGGAGGAATGGGAAAAAATTTCAGTCTCTCGATGTGCAAAACTGATAGAGACATACCCCAAGCGACTTACAGCTGTAATCGCAGCAAAAGGTGGCGCTACAAAGTATTAACTTAAGGGGGCTGAATAATTTTGCACGCCCAATTTTTCAGTTTTTGATTTGTTAAAAAAGTTTGAAATATCCAATAAATGTCGTTCCACTTCATGATTGTGTCCCACTTGTTGTTGATTCTTCACAAAAAAATACAGTTTTATATCTTTATGTTTGAAGCCTGAAATGTGGCAAAAGGTCGCAAAGTTCAAGGGGGCCGAATACTTTCGCAAGGCACTGTATGTATTGATATGTATTGCAATGTAATGAAATGTAAGGATATGTATTGTAATGTAATGTATTGATATGTATTGATATGTATTGTAATGTAATGAAATGTAATGTCATGTATTGTAATGAAATGTAAGGATATGTACTGTAATGTAATGAAATGTAATCTTATGAAATGTAATGTTCAGTATGTCATGACACATTTTGTTAAATTTCAGAGCTTTATCTCAAGCTAAATGTATTGCACTGCATACTGTAGCAGGATAATTACCATGTGTCTTCGTGGCAGTAGCCGTGTGTGGGTAACATCACCGGGGAACTCAAGCCAGGGAAAAAATACCATATTGCAACCTGTGATAATTGTGTTGTTTGCTCTATAACCTGTTAGTTCATATGACTTGACACAGGATATAGTCCTAAAGGACAAGACAATAAGAAGAAAGAATTGCAAAATAAACTCAACCACACTTTTGTTTCATTAAAAAAAACGGAGAGCGACATCTGTCCGGTGAAGTCCACAAAGCATACTGCATGTAACAAACAGCTACATGATCTACTGCATGTAACAAACAGTTACATGATCTACTGCATGTAACAAACAGTTACATGACCTACTGCATGTAACAAACAGCTACATGACCTACTGCATGTAACAAACAGCTACATGACCTACTGCATGTAACAAACAGTTACATGATCTACTGCATGTAACAAACAGCTACATGACCTACTGCATGTAATAAACAGCTACATGACCTACTGCATGTAACAAACAGTTACATGATCTACTGCATGTAACAAACAGTTACATGATCTACTGCATGTAACAAACAGCTACATGACCTACTGCATGTAACAAACAGCTACATGACCTACTGCATGTAACAAACAGCTACATGACCTACTGCATGTAACAAACAGTTACATGACCTACTGCATGTAACAAACAGTTACATGATCTACTGCATGTAACAAACAGTTACATGATCTACTGCATGTAACAAACAGTTACATGATCTACTGCATGTAACAAACAGCTACATGACCTACTGCATGTAACAAACAGCTACATGACCTACTGCATGTAACAAACAGCTACATGACCTACTGCATGTAACAAACAGTTACATGATCTACTGCATGTAACAAACAGCTACATGACCTACTGCATGTAACAAACAGCTACATGACCTACTGCATGTAACAAACAGTTACATGATCTACTGCATGTAACAAACAGCTACATGACCTACTGCATGTAACAAACAGCTACATGACCTACTGCATGTAACAAACAGTTACATGACCTACTGCATGTAACAAACAGTTACATGATCTACTGCATGTAACAAACAGTTACATGACCTACTGCATGTAACAAACAGTTACATGACCTACTGCATGTAACAAACAGTTACATGATCTACTGCATGTAACAAACAGCTACATGACCTACTGCATGTAACAAACAGCTACATGATCTACTGCATGTAACAAACAGTTACATGACCTACTGCATGTAACAAACAGCTACAGACTTACTGCTTAAGAAAGTTAATGTTTCCCACATTTATTTAGAACAACTGTTGATTTAGAACCACGAAGAGTTACCGCCAGTGTGTGTGTGTGTGTGTGTGTGTGTGTGTGTGTGTGTGTGTGTGTGTGTGCGCGCAAGTAGAAAAAAACATGTTGACTCACCCTACTCTTTCATGTTGCCTAAATGATCATACAGTTTTTGTAGATCTAGGATACCTACTATAATTAAAATGCTTGCTCGCTAGCCTAACTTTCTGTCATGGTTAACGATAAGCCAGGCTAGCTAATTAACAATACTCTAACGTTACTACATCTAGCTACAAGTTGAACTTCCGTCCTCTCAGGCCAGGGGCACAATGTAGGAATGGGTGGTTGGATTAGAATCATTGTTATAATCATTGGCCAGTAAGGAGAATTAAGTAAAACCACAAGTCCAAATCCCTATCTCTATCCATGACTAATTTAGGAAAGGGCTGATTTTAGCTAGCCAATGAGCCACCGGAGGACAACGACACAACGATGTGCAACAATGAAAGTTTTCTGTCAATGATGTTTGGCTTCTAACATGATGTGATTGGTGTGAAGCCAAATCCAAACTGGCTTCCCTTGACACTTTTGTTGTTGTACGCCAGGACCATTCACAGCTGAGCTCACTCAGTTTAGCTCAATGCTGATTGGCTATTATTTTTTTTTAAATAATATCAAGAGAGGCCAAATGCTCGCTGGCTTCCCTTGCATTCAATGCTACGGACGGCAACAATGTCATACTCTTTTTGATCAGGCAGCATAAGCCTGGCTTCCCTTGGCATCCATGAGTACACGTCACTGCTGTATGGTCAAACACATATACCAAAATAGACTGACACTCATACACTTCTCTACAACACACAGCCTAGTCATAACCCACAGGGAATACGCTCTCCCGTTAACCTTTCCCTTCCTGTGTTACTCTCCCCTCCCTCTCAATCCCTCCATTCCCTGCCCATGTTTGATGAGGTCCATGCTGCCGTGCCTCTCTGTGCCGTGGCTCTGTCTGGCTGTCTGTCCTCTACCATGTATTCCTTTTAAAACTGTTGGGGCCAACCAGAGACCACAGGGAGCAGGGCCTGGAGGCCTGGGGGACTGGAGGTCTGGGGGCCTAGGGGTTCTGGGCATGGACTGAGGCGGAGCAGAGGGCTGCGGTGTCGGGGTTGAGAGGAGCTGTGCAGGCCCCTCCCTCCCTCGTGATCTGAATGACATGGATGAATAACAGAGATGTGTGGTGGTACAGGCTGCCCTGCTGCTGACCTCACTGCCGCTGCTCTGGCCTGGCCAGGCCTGGAGACTGTGTGTGTGTGTGTGTGTGTGTGTGTGTGTGTGTGTGAGTGTGTGTGTGTGTGTGTGTGTGTGTGTGTGTGTGTGTGTGTGTGTGTGTGTGTGTGTGTGTGTGTGTTTGTGTGTGTGTGTGTGTGTGTGTGCGTGTGTGCATGTGTGTGTGTGTGTGTGTTTGGCTGATCAGACAGCTACTGCTGAGAAGAGGACACAGTGTGTACATATCTAGGCGACAGATGACCCAAGGCAGAGGATTTTAGCTGAACTACATACTGTATCCTTAAGCCCATCCCTGCGTATAGAATGAGCTGGGTAAGGTTTCCTTAGCACCCCAGCAGGCAGAATTAGAAAAAAGCTGTTCAAATGACATCCACATTTTCTAGGTGTAATGCATACTGTAGGTAATATTGGCACGGGGGAAATGCCCCCCCCCCCCCCGCGCTCAATATTCAGAACAGGTCGATTCGTCACCCTCAATAATTTCTCTAAATTCAAGAAAGGACGCACTGCGCCTCCTTCGCTCTTTCGAGCTGTGGACAGCCTGTCTGTTCTCCCCCCTCCCTCCCTCCCCCTCCCTCACTCATGTCTGTGTGGTTCTCAGCAGCCTCAGCCAAGCCGGCACTTGCCTCTCAGTCAGTCATGGCTTCATTCCATTTCAGATACACATCTATCTCTGGAATGGAAATGCTCCCCTCTGGTGTGGTGGCCATCTCCCTCCCCTCACTGAAAGAAAAGCTTTCGCAAACACAACTTCTACCTCTTTTCATAGCTTGACTTCAGCGAGCAGCAAGCACGTATCAAACACAACTTCTACCTCTTTTCATAGCTTGACTCCAGCGAGCAACAAGCACGTATCAAACACAAAGTTCCGAAGGATTTCTTGTTGTAAAAAAAATGAAAGTTTGTCTTAGTGACCAATGACCATGCATTGCATTGCATGAACCAAAACAAGCTAAACAGGCAGGATCTCTCAATGCTGTGCATAATCGCATATAATGGTGCACTGTGCAATGTGTGCACCGCTGAAAAAGCACAGCCGCCAGCGTCGCAATTGTTGAACTTGAACTCTTTAGCGTCTCCGCCACCTTTCACCACAGATGAGGAAGTGCGACGCTGGCGAACGCGGTGGATTGAGACGCATCCAATGCAAAACAAAAACACATCTCTAGCTTAGACTGACGGATTCTGATGGG
>NC_048577.1:15147288-15177288 GCF_013265735.2 Oncorhynchus mykiss | reverse complement strand
TGTTAGGGCCCCCAACGAGGCCCCTGAAGATTAAAGAAGAGATGGAAATGAATGGGTAAGTCAGGGGCCCCGGGGCTCGAGGTGGAGGAACGAGAGATCCAGGGGCGAGAATAGACATGCCAAACGACACTGTGGGCGCTACCGCCTCCTTCTCACCTTTTGACCTCTCCACAGGCCACCTCCTTTGATTCCCCTCTCCTCCTTTTCTTCATTTTCCCTCCTTTTCTCATCCCTACATAAGAGACCCCCCTCCTCGCATGATCTGGATGTTTCATCTTCTTTGCATATCAAGCCCCTCCCCCTTTCTTTTCCCATGCTCTCTAATAAGAGGTTTATTTTCTTTCATTTCCTTCTCTCATCCCTCGCTTCTTCTTACATCTGTTGTCCTTTGCTTATTTACTTTCCATCAGGGCTGCTCTACTAATTGATGGGGTTTCATTGAAGGTTGTAGGTGTTGTATGCATGTCTGGCAGAAAGGCCCTTTTGCATTGATATTCTCCCCCAGGCAGAGAAGGAGAGGGGTGACCCTGCTTAGACGGAGTGACAGTGTTCGTCATGCATAGCATCTGTAAAGTGGAGGGAGTGGGAGGGAGGAGGGTGAATGTCACTTCCAAGTGTCTCCTCAGCACTCTCTTCTAATGAGAGATGGGTTCCCGAGCCAGCCAAAGGGACCATGGAAATGCCCTACCTCCTCCTCTCTTCCTCATTCCCTTTCTCTTTCCCTCCATCCATCCATTCCTCCCTCCCTCCACCCCCATAGATCTCCAATCCTCCATGGACCTGACAGTTCCATCCTCCGTCTCTCTCTCTCCCTCCACCTGGGCTCATTTTCCTCCACAAAGGCAATAACAATCTCACAACGTTACTGCAATCACACCACAAGGTCCTCCACTTCCACTGCTCTGAGACCCTGAGTGTCAGTCTAGTTAAAATGCCCCCCAATCACTATGTCTGGCTACCAGGGTTTCGCTAGCTAGCCAACCCTCCTCTCCTCCGTTTCCCCCGTTCCATCCATTCCGACTGAAGGCAAAGGTGAGGAGGAGAGATCTCCCAGGACCCTCTGCAACATGCCCCATCTGTCAACCAGGCCGACGCTCCTCTCGGCTCCCGGACCACTGATTTACATTTACGGCAAGAATTTATGGGCTGCCCGCGCTGAAACGAGTCGCAGCAGCAAGAATCTCCGCCACCGAGGAGAGAGCGAGGGGGAATTATTCAAAGCAGTGATTATTTTAGGACGCCCATTACCCATGAACACCTGATCAGGGGTGTCACCCGTGACTTTGCCCCGTCGTCCATGATGGAGAGGGCCCTGGATGGAGAGCGCTGCCCGTGCTCCTTATTTTACCTGGCTTGCATAAAGTGGAATTCTCCCAGGCAACGGGAGAGCCTACTACAGCTAAATTAGGCCCGGGACAGGGAAGGGAGAGAGGAGAGAGTACTGTATGCAGGTAGTTATGTAGTGTATGTTTGCACAAGGGATTGAGATGAGGGAGATTTGGTCAAATTCCTGATCAATCTTATGGTGGTTGAGATGTAGATGTTAGCCTGCTGAATCGTAAAAATATATTGCATTTTGTATGTTAATATTAAGTATTTTGTGATAATATTTGTTGGCCTGCTGGTTTAAAGTGGTTGAAAATAACAAAATATATGCCCAAACAGGCCTCCTACGAAGAGATAAACATCATCCTGTTACACCAAAGATAAGGATCATTATCAATCTATTACTCACCCATTTTCTGCATTTTACAAACCAAGGTTTCTTACCAAGAAGGTTATTTACCAAGAAGGTTACTTACCAAGAATAATACTTACCCAGAAGAATCCTTACCAAAAAGGTTACTTATCAAGAAGGTTACTTACCAAGAAGAATACTGACCAAGAAGAATACTGACCAAGAAGAAAACTTACCAAGAAGAATACTGACCAA
Organism: Oncorhynchus mykiss; assembly: GCF_013265735.2. Classification (NCBI taxonomy): domain Eukaryota; kingdom Metazoa; phylum Chordata; class Actinopteri; order Salmoniformes; family Salmonidae; genus Oncorhynchus; species Oncorhynchus mykiss. The sequence goes on along the minus strand of NC_048577.1, from coordinate 15,175,355 downwards.
GAAGAATACTGACCAAGAAGAATACTGACCAAGAAGAATACTTACCAAGAAGGTTACTTACCAAGAAGAATACTGACCAAGAATAATACTGACCAAGAAGAATACTGACCAAGAAGAATACTTACCAAGAAGGTTACTTACCAAGAAGGTTACTGAACGAGAAGAATACTGACCAAGAAGAATACTGACCAAGAAGAATACTTACCAAGAAGAATACTGACCAAGAAGGTTACTTACCAAGAAGGTTACTTACCAAGAAGAATACTTACCAAGAAGGTTAATTATCAAGAAGGTTACTTACCAAGAAGGCTACTTACCAAGAAGGTTACTTACCAAGAAGAATACTTACCAAGAAGGTTACTTACCAAGAAGAATACTTACCAAGAAGGTTACTTACCAAGAAGAATACTTACCAAGAAGGTTCATTATCAAGAAGGTTACTTACCGAGAAGGCTACTTACCAAGAAGGTTACTTACCAAGAAGAATACTTACCAAGAAGGTTACTTACCAAGAAGAATACTTACCAAGAAGGCTACTTACCAAGATGAATACTTACCAAGAAGGTTACTTACCAAGAAGAATACTTACCAAGAAGGTTAATTATCAAAAAGGTTACTTACCAAGAAGGTTACTTACCAAGAAGAATACTTACCAAGAAGGCTACTTACCAAGAAGAATACTTACCAAGAAGGTTAATTATCAAGAAGGTTACTTACCAAGAAGAATACTGACCAAGAAGAATACTGACCAAGAAGAATACTGACCAAGAAGAATACTTACTAAGAAGGTTACTTACCAAGAAGAATACTGACCAAGAAGAATACTGACCAAGAAGAATACTGACCAAGAAGAATACTTACCAAGAAGAATACTGACCAAGAAGAATACTTACCAATAAGGTTACTTACCAAGAAGGTTACTTACCAAGAAGGTTACTTACCAAGAAGAATACTTACCAAGAAGAATACGGACCAAGAAGAATACTTACCAAGAAGGTTACTTACCAAGAAGAATACTTACCAAGAAGGTTACTTACCAAGAAGAATACTTACCAAGAAGGTTACTTACCAAGAAGGCTACTTACCAAGAAGAATACTTACCAAGAAAGTTACTTACCAAGAAGAATACTTACCAAGAAGGTTAATTATCAAGAAGGTTACTTACCAAGAAGAATACTTACCAAGAAGGTTAATTATCAAAAAGGTTACATACCAAGAAGGTTACTTACCAAGAAGAATACTTACCAAGAAGGCTACTTACCAAGAAGAATACTTACCAAGAAGGTTAATTATCAAGAAGGTTACTTACCAAGAAGAATACTGACCAAGAAGAATACTGACCAAGAAGAATACTGACCAAGAAGAATACTTACTAAGAAGGTTACTTACCAAGAAGAATACTGACCAAGAAGAATACTGACCAAGAAGAATACTGACCAAGAAGAATACTTACCAAGAAGAATACTGACAAAGAAGAATACTTACCAAGAAGGTTACTTACCAAGAAGGTTACTTACCAAGAAGGTTACTTACCAAGAAGAATACTTACCAAGAAGAATACGGACCAAGAAGAATACTTACCAAGAAGGTTACTTACCAAGAAGAATACTTACCAAGAAGGTTACTTACCAAGAAGAATACTTACCAAGAAGGTTACTTACCAAGAAGGCTACTTACCAAGAAGGTTACTTACCAAGAAAGTTACTTACCAAGAAGAATACTTACCAAGAAGGTTAATTATCAAGAAGGTTACTTACCAAGAAGAATACTTGCCAAGAAGGTTACTTACCAAGAAGAATACTTACCAAGAAGGCTACTTACCAAGAAGAATACTTACCAAGAAGGTTAATTATCAAGAAGGTTACTTACCAAGAAGGTTATTTACCAAGAAGGTTATTTACCAAAAAGGTTACCATAGCCAAGGTATCTGAGACGAAATTGACGCTCATGTTACAGCCTGGTCTCATAGACTAGACGTAACATAGTAAAGATAAATCCGGGACACTCTAATTAGTATGATATGTTACGTTTTGTATGGTTACATAAAACAGAAGGTTACTTAAGTCAAAGGTAGGATGGTTTGTCGGGGTGGATCGGTTTGAGTCTAACAAGAGCGTCTAGCAACCCAAAGGTTGCATGTTAGAATCTCATCACAACTTTAGTATTTTAGCTAATTAGTAACTTTGCAAATACTTACCACTTTTTAGCTACTTTGCAACTACTTAGCATGTTAGCGAATACTTCGTATAACCCTAATCCTAACCCTAACTCTTTAACCTTAAGCCTAACCTTAACCCTAACCTCTAGCCTAGCTAATATTAGCCACCTAGCTAACAGTAGCATAAGCTACCTAGCCACCTAGCTAACATTAGCCACAACAAATTAGAAATCGTAACATACAGTATCATACCTTCTGCATATTCGTAACATATCATCCGTTTGCAATTTTTTTTTACATGAGTACAAATTACAATTTGTAACAAAGTGTTCGAAATGCAATTTGTAACATATCATACGAAATGGATCATGGACATCCACAAATTAATACATACCATACAAAACATAACATATCATCCTAATTGGAGTGTGTCCAATGTACTTTTACTATGTTACGTCTACCCCTGAGTCCAGGTTGCATACCGTAGCATAAAAAACAGAGGTTAACCCACCCCTTTAGTCTTCATCTCCCTCCTTTTGCTCTCCTCCTCTCCTCCTCTCCTCCTCGTCTTAGTTCATTATCAACTGGCCCCCAGGAACGACCTGATTTTAATTCAGCCGCCACACTTTGTTCAATTGCCCTACATGAGGAACTTTCCATCCCGAATGGGGACACTTGATTATAATGTACCACTATGCTTATTTTATTTAATGCCCAAAACAGGAGATAATTGTCAAAAAAATCTAGGGCAACTAATCATCAGATTTTTTTTCATATTTTTTTCCTTCTTTACTTTCTTTAATATGCATCCGTTTTCTTTTATATTTTTCTCTCACACTGTACAGGGCAACAGCTGGAAGTGTAACGCGTCGAGCGAGAGGGTGGTGTCAAAGAGCCATTTGAGGCTGGTAATTGGCCTTTAGCGATTAGCGCCCTTTGATGATGGCGAGCTCACAGCTGTAGCACCGAACTCTCAGCAGGGGACGAGTGGAGTGGGTGACCTTAAAGGGGTCACTAAGGGTCCCCATAACTGCCTTAAAATTGTTCACCTCCATAAAATGGAAGTAGAGGGAGCTGTGACTTAAGACCGTGCTTACAGGTATGATTATCTTCATCTTCTTCCTTCTCACTTCTCTGATACCACCACTGTGGTCTGGCTGAAGGCTGAGCCTCTAGACTCATCCTGACACACATTGGAACATTTGTCTCACATCCAGACTTCTGAATGAGAGGAGCAGTGTTGTAACCTGGGAGTCAGAAGCATGGGGCGTTTTATAGTAGCTCTCTGGCCAAGGCTCTGATCCGTTTACTCCGGAGACCCGTTAACACGCATTAAAGAACTGGCTCAACACAGCCAGGCTCAATATTTCTGTTTTAGTGCGTACTCTTTCCCACCACCAATCTCTCCTACTGCCATTTCATTTAAAAGCTCTTTATTAGGATGGAAAATGAGTTGAGACTCTCTCTTTGAATAAAATTCAAGATTTTCCTCTCTTCTGATAGTCTTTTTCCTTTCAAGGGGGTTTGTCAAGTGAGCTTATGAGATGTCGTTTAATCGCGACGAGGGAAACGGCAATTTTTTGACTGCAGCAAGCACGCATGGACACGCACAGAAGCCTCGGTCTGACAGAAGAATCTACTGCTGCCCATTTGTGCCAAACTTAGCCGACAACAGGGTAGAGTACCCAGCTGACAATAAAGAGAGGTGGGGAAACCTTCTTCAGGGCTTAAAAAGATGCTTGGAGAGAGTAAAGTAGCTGAGACGGGAGAAACATGAAACCCACCCAGATTTGGAGCGTTAGATTAACATCAACCAGTCAGATTTTTCAGTGGGATGAGGGGATTCTGGAGAACGTTTAATTATGTTCAAATATTCCATCTGCTTTACTCCTGCACATCTTGATACAGACACCGTAACACAGAGTAGCAGACACTGAAGATACTGTATGTTGAAAGGAGACATGGTAACAGGGATCCCTCTTTTTCTAATCTTACTCAAGGTGAAGTACAGCTAGCATCATGTCACGGGGAGAGACTGGCTGGTTTTCAAGTTCAGCTCTGTTACGATCTACTAGGTGTGGTGGGTGGAATCAGGCGCAGAGAGCAGGGTTCAGTCGTTTTCCTCAGATTTATTCCCCAGCGCAACAAAAACAGTCACGCCAACACACAGGGCGAAAATACGTTGCTAGTCCAAAACAACAACAGGACTAAACAGTCCGGAGAATAAATACAATAATAAATCACACCAACAAAACACAGAGTAACAAAAACAAGCCCGCACAAATACCCAGCGGGCCTAGTGCCCTTAAATACCCTACAAACAAATCCTAATACAAAACAGGTGTACCCAATTAACCAATAACCCAAAACAAACGGAAAGGGAATCGATGGCAGCTAATAGGCCGGCGACGACGACCGCCGAGCACCGCCCGAACAGGAAGAGGCACCAACCTCGGCGAGGTTCGTGACAAGCTCGTTCAATTTCAGGGATCCGTCTTTTTTCATACGTACACTCTCTGCGAGCTAAATCTTTTAATTTGTCTCTACACTCCAGCATTATGTATCGAGCCCCCCCCCCCCCCCCATTTGAAGGTGTCATAAGTATTTAGACAAATTCACTTATATGTGTACAGTATTACAGTAGTCAAAAGTTTAGTATTTGATCCCCTGTTCCTGTTACTCAATTGACCCTATGACATTTGACCCCTATATGACATTTGCCTAATACTGAATACTCATTATTATCGTTGTTCATGATTAGCATTATTTAGCATGATTACCATGACACTCCCTGTCAGATCATCTTCATAAAGACTGGAGTGATGAACAAAAGATCCCATTAAAGTCACCCATCATCTCATCGAACCTGTCTCCTATATAAAGGGATCATAGTCACACATATGTGGGAAGCCCTCCACCACTATGGTCTCAGACATGGGATCAGTTATATATTAGACGTTATTGGTCTGAGATACCGTGTCTCAGAAGGCCGTCAGAGACACCAAAGAGGACAAAGAAGCTGTTAATTTCCAACATGGCCGTGTCGGTTGTCATCGCAATTAATACAGAGACAGGATTCGCCCTGTGACAGTTGTCAGAGCACGGGCTGACACAACACAGCTACGGTCATTGGGAACCCCTGGAATGCCTGTGTCTCACAGATAGGGTTAAGGTGAGGGGATAGGAGATAGGAGATAGGTGAAGCTTTACATGCAACCCAGTCTACATGTCATACATAGAAATATGTCATCTAATAGCTGGGGCAGACTGGCAGGTGGATAGGGTGCGTGTGTCTGTGTGTGTATTTGGTGGTGGTGGAGGGGGGGGGGGTTTATGGGTCAATGATCTGGGTACGCTGAGCCCGGTCGCGGTGATGTTGAGGGTAAGCGTTGGTGACACGGAAAGGTGCCTGGAGGCCTCCTCAAACGTCCATCCTCACACAAGATGAAGCAGACAGTCAGGACCTGCAGCCCTGCAGTGTCTAAGCGGACGAGCACATTGGGCTGGAGAGAGAGAGAGAGAGAGAGAGAGAGAGAGAGAGAGAGAGAGAGAGAGAGAGAGAGAGAGAGAGAGAGGGAGAGAGAGGGAGAGAAATAGAGGAGCCAGTGAGAGAGAGGGAGGGAAAGAGAGGTTAGATTTCTGAGGTAAAGTGGTTGGGACGTGTGTGACATTAGGACATTGGGGCCCTTGGTGGGATTCATGTCATTGGTCCATATGACTTGCGTCCATCGTCCCCTCTGTGAGGTAACTCATTGTAACAGCAGCAGGATGGTCACTGTATGTCACTGGCTCGTCCATCAGGCGATCCCTAATTACATGTCAAAACATTTAGAGGCTCTGTGTACTGAATGCCGTTCTGACAAACGGTAACTGGACAGACATTTTTTCCGTTTGCTTTTACGGTTTGACCGTAAATGTAGCTTTACCAAGACAGACACTAAGTTGGATGTAGACAATACATTTCACCATGTGAAAAACATATATAATTTTTAAAAAAATGTAAAGGATTAAATGTTTAAATCAGAAAACAGAAATATCGAACCCAATAAAGTGACTGAATTTGAATATCCACTGTAATACTTGAACAGAAAAGTCTGAATTGATGTCTCCATGGAAACATACCCCTTAACCAGTATAACTATGACATGACGATAGACGTGTATATGTGACTGCAGGCAGGGGAGAATAAGCAGAGTCCTTTAAGGCCATAAGGTAAACAATGGTCTGTAGTGAGGAAATGGCAGGGTGGCTCGAACCCCAAACGCCCCCCAGACCAAGAGAATGGAAGCGGACAAGAACCAGACCCAGGTTCAAGTCTTGGACTCGGAGCCTTGCAACATTCTTCACCATCCCACAGCAGAACAGCAGGAGCTGTTGACATTCTAATTCTTCTCGAGAAATGTACTGACACCAGTGAAAATGGTCATTTTAGAAATAGACCTCTGAGATTAAACACATTTTGATTTACACATATTTAAATACTTATGAATTACTATACCAACATTGCATGCAAAATATAGGGAATGTTTGCAAATGTATGCTATTTTTTCAATCTAGATGCCTTCATGGGCTACTAGCCGCATAGTGTTTAGTAAAACAGGTTTCCGTATGCTTGCTTGGGGTTTAAAAGAGTTCCTCTCGGCCCCCACCTGACAATATCAAGGCCTCCTTCTCCCCCACCCAGCTCCACCATCTCTGTTCACAGGCCAACAGTAGCTAATGATAGGTATCGGCCGGGCCAATGCTAGGATAAATAGGGTTCATTAGCAAATCACAAATCTGCCTCAGGTCAGTCTCAAAGGGTCTCAAAGGGTTAAAGAATGAGGGGAAATAAAGGAGAAAAATAAGAAAACATGTTAAACTCTCCGCTGTTCTATCTTGTCCAAGATGATCGCTTTCTTCTCTTACTACGAGCCAATCAATAACATGGAGAAATGCCAGACGCCTTTATCCTCCAAGATAGTCTCCAGTGTAGCTCAATGGGAAAAAGAAGAACACTGCAGCCCCCCTCTATTCTCTCTATCCTCCTGCTGTAGCTGTCTGGTGATATTCTTCTTTGTTCTTCCTCCTAATCTTGTCTAATTCAGGGTGAGTCTCTTTGTGCGAGACGGGTCGTGAAACGGTTTAGCCGGGTTTTGTGTTTTGAATAACATACGCCAACTTCGAGGTGAACGCAGGTCATGCCATCTCGTGGATTTACAATTTACCAATGTTGGTTTAAACATCATGTACGCATTTTTTTTTACCGTAAAAATTCCCAACAACATAAAACTGCCGACAAACCATATTCACAATTGTCTTTCAAATCTGAAATCGAAGCGGGTGTAATGTCTGAAAATGTCTCCCCATAAAAACCTGTGCCCTCATTCTCCTCTGCCCGATGCTGGACTCCCACAGCCCCGCGGTCCTTGAGTCTTTGTGTCTGGAGGTTCTTCATGAATAGAAGGCTTAACCATGGCCTGAAGCCATGCGTCTTTTCCCCCTCATTGGTAGTCAATGCATTATTCATTTATTTTCATATCATCAGATGGGCATAAGCTTTGGTTTACTTGGAGGGGGGGACTCTCTCTATTCTCTCCACTCTGTCCAGTCCCCCAGCCTTTGGCTTATTTTGGGGCAGTCACTGCGTTTTTGGTTGCCCATAAAAACCTGATTCAACCCTATTCAATCATTCATGCCCCCTCAACTTTATCAGGAGACCCAGCAGAGATGAAAGCTATCTTCTCTTACTGATTATTAGAGGGATTAGCATTGAACGCTAGTTCTGGTTAGCCCCCCAATGTCCACCGGTCAATGGAGGAGCACTAGCTGTTTTGTTAGCGAGATTGTCCATGCACACTACCTTCTTATCTCCGGGTCATGTGGTTTAGTATATTAATTCAATCCAGTTCAATTCAAATAACTTTATTAGTATGCATGTTTGTTGGCAGGAAAATAGGAGAAAAATCAAAACAGATACATAGTGGATCTGTCTTGTAGAGGATTTTCTACGTTCTGTTGTTCCAATGGGAAAGACGAGTTGGTGTTTACAGACTGTTTGCCAGTGACCCAAAGCATTCACACTCCAACAGTCAAAAGAACGGGCTACAGTAATAGGTAAGACGAGCGTCACAATGGGGTGAAACACATTTTGTTTGCGTCCACAGTATGGTCTCTAAGTCAGCACCTTGAGACAAAACGAAGTGACCATTCTTTCTATCCCTTTCTCTTACTAGCGCAGCGAATAAAAACCTCAGCAGCTGGTCGCCTTGCTGATTGTCACACAACTACACCTACAGCCATCTCTTTCTCCCCTATCCCCCAATTCTCCAGGTTCTCCTCCTCTATTCTCTTTCCTCCTCCTCTTCTCTAAAAGGATAAAGCCGAGGGCTAATGAGCATGGGGTCTCAAGGGCCTGCTGGTGCCCGGGCACTCTAAGTGTAATATGGAGGAGAGGGGGTGAGGAGAGTGGGATGAGGGAGGGAGGAGAAGGGCACCTCCTCCTCCTTTATTACAGGTGAGAATGGAAGGTCAAGAGGGGTTAATGTGCCAGTCTTGTGCCGGCGTTCCGCATCGCCATGGCAGCGCCGGCGACGACGGTGTAGTTAAAAGCGTAGTGCATTTCTAGCAACAAGCCTCCGAGAACACAGTCTCTGCCAGAGATCATTTGTTTGTTTCAGCCTTGAACCATTTAGGTTCAAGTTCATCTTCAAGTTTACAGTGAAAGTGGTGGGATATTAACCATTTTCTCTCTCATTTATAAAACCTGGTACGCAAACATGTCACGACACTGACATGACGCCTCAATTCAACAGAGACACAGAAATGAAAAACAAAATGGCTACCTACCTACAGTGTAGCTGTAGCCCCCTACCCTTGGCTTTCACCTGCGTTACCGCGCCAACATTAAGAGCTTTATATGAAAAGGGGAGAGGGGATGCAAAAGCCATTAGGCCAGCAGACTGCACTGAAATACCTTTGAGAAAGTGGAATGTTTCATTTTAAAACAACTCCCGAGTTTTCCCTCCTGCAGCTGTAACAGCGCAGGGTACAAAAGGTCAAGAGGTCAGAGGTTAAAAGTTGGGGAGTCTGGGGGGGGGGGGGTTGGATTCAAATGGATATAGCAGTAAGTGCAACTGCCCAGCTCCAGCGAGGGAGGGAAAGAGGGAAAGACTGAAAGACGGAAACAGGGAAAGAGGGAAAGACTGAAAGACGGAAACAGGGAAAGAGGGAATGACTGAAAGACGGAAACAGGGAAAGACTGAAAGACAGAAACAGGGAAAGAGGGAAAGACTGAAAGACGGAAACAGGGAAAGAGGGAAGGAACAAGGCTCAGTAAAGAAGCAGCAGACAACTGGAAGGCATTGTGAAAGTGTGTTTTTAAATGTGTTTTCTATGGTGTTGCAGAAAACCACTGTGAAGAAGAAATTCCCTAGAAGGCTAAATGCTTTAATTTTGACTCCTGTTTTGCTTTTTATTTATTTAACTAGGCAAGTCAGTTAAGAACAAATTCTTATTTTCAATGACGGCCTAGGAACAGTGGGTTATCTGCCTTGTTCAGGGGCAGAACGACAGATTTTTACCTTGTCAGCTCGCGGATTTTAACTTGCAACCTTTCGGTTACTAGTCCAACGCTCTAACCACTAGGCTACACTGTCGCTTGCAGTACTACCTAGCACAATTATTTTTATTTCCTTGTCAAAGTTGAAACGAACGCAAACAAAATGCTCCTCCACCACCACCTCGACCATCCCAAATCCCAAGATAATTAGCATTTTGAGATCCTGCCATTTCTGCACTTTTCTTTATTCTCTCTCTTCTTCGTCTTCCTTTAATAATATCTGTGGCGCATCAAAGGATTTCATTAACACGGTTTCGTTCCCTCCCAGCATTGTTTGGCTCTCAGGAATAACAACAGGGAAGGCTTTACTCCGGGCCAGGTTCAGCCGGAGAAGAAAGGAGGAGTTATTCCTGAGCTAAGTTCACATCAAACACAAGAGGCTCCAAGTGAGAGAAGATGAAAGCGCCAGTCCTGACCTGGAAGATTAGCTGTGGTAGTCTACGCTTCTGCCAGCTCCCTGGACTGTAACACCCAGGGCAATTCTCCCTGGGATTCACATTCACTCTTTCCATCCCTCAATGGACTTGACTTCACAGAAGAAGAGGATGAGACAGAGGGAAGGTGAGAGGGAGAAATTGAGAGATGAAGAGAGAGCGAGCAGGAGAGAAAGAAAGAGAGAAAAAAAGAGAGCAAGAGAAGGAGAAAGAGAGCGAGGGAGAAGGAAGAAGGAACGACAAAGGAGAAGTAGGACAGTTTAAAATACTGTAAGACTGTGACCTATGGCAGCTAGTAGCCTAGTAGACAACAGTAGAAATAATAGTGATTAACATAATTGCTTAAAGTGTGTTTGAATATTCATGATCTAGATCTTATTACTGCAACAAATCCACAATGCTGCTGCAGCTGTTGAATGAAAACGCATTGAATGCATTTTTTACATATCACAATCTCCCCCCCCCCACGCGCGCGCACACACAAGCCCTCCCCAGTGTGTTGACTGCAGCTGTGAGTGTCAAGGTTGGGTGCTGCTATCTCCCTAACTAGCCTCCTGATCATCAGCTGGCACTGGGTTCCCAGGCATCCCCATACGAAGGGAGAGAGAGTGGGTGAAGGAGGGAGAGAAAGGAGGGAAAGAGGGGGTGAGGGAGGGGTGCGTCCACCCATGCTAAGGGGAAAACACTTTCCCATCACAGTTTAGACTTAATCTCCACATGTCGGTGAAGGGGAGGGGGGAGGGAGAGAGGGTGACAGACTGAAGGAGTGTGTCTGTGTGTTCACAGAAGAATGAATGAAAGAGAGAGAGGGAAAGATAGGTAAGGGGTTGTGGAGGGTGGGGGGGTGAGGGGTGAGGGGGTACAGGGGGCCACACAAACGGTGCACAGCAGCCATCAGAACAGGAAACAGACCCCCCACCCCTTACCCCTATGCCCCTGGGGTACCAGATGGCACAGTATCAGCCCCCCAGAGGGTAAATGGAGGGACGACCCACCCCATTCCTCCCCCTATCAACACACACACACGCTGTACTCCAACTCTCACACACAAAAGATAGGGAAGCGCGCGGGGGTAGTGGCCATCAGCTCGCAGGCCCACACCACCTCAAACATACAGCACATACATAAACATGTTCATAACTACCCTCTGACAACCTTCCACACAGATAATCTGATATCATAGCATGTATGGACCTGTCCTGAAACAGGCTGAGAATTTGAATACAGGTTCATGGGAGATTAGCTGGTGCCCCCACCGACTGCAGGCTACCGCCAAAATACGGACAGTATCTCATCCAACATTAACCAGCTTCACACGTTGCAGCTGTCTCTCTGTCACATCACACTGAGAAAGGCTTCCTTCCTGACACTGTTTCAGATGTTATCTTACATCCTCCTGCATAGGTACACACACACACGCACACACACACACACACACACACACACACACACACACACACACACACACACACACACACACACACACACACACACACACACAAGCACACTCCCTACCTGACGCAGTTTCAGATGTTATCTTACATCCTCCTGCATAGGAACACAAACACCCTGGAGACGGTCGTGTAGCAACAGAACCTGGAAGCTAGTGTGTTTGGTAGTGAAAGTGGAGGTGTTGGGTGGAACGTATAGGGTAGCTAAAGCATGGTGGTGGTATTGATATATTCATCAACAGTCCACTTATCAAATCCAAACCCTTACTGGTGAAGATTACACATCATGGCTGTATGGTAAACCACATCAAATGTAAACACAGTGATACTGTAAAAGCTACATTCTTACAGTGCCTTCGGAAAGTAGTCAGACCCCTTGACTTTTTCCACATTTTGTTAGGTTACAGCCTTATTCTAAAATGGATTAAATAATTTTTTCCCCCCTCATCTGTCACACCCTGATCTGTTTCACCTGTCCTTGTGATTGTCTCCACCCCCTCCAGGTGTCGCTTATTATTCCCCGGTGTATATATCCCTGCGTTTCCTGTCTCTCTGTGCCAGTTCGTCTTGTTTGTCAAGTCAACCAGCGTTTTTCCTTGCTCCTATTTTTTCCAGGTCTCTTTTGGTTCTAGTCCTCCTGGTTTGGTCACTTGCCTGTCGATGACTCCGAACCCGCCTGCCTGACCACTCTGCCTGTTCTGTCTTCAAGCCTGCCTATCCTCTTGTACTGTTTGGACTCGGATCTGGTTACTGAACCCCTGCCTGGCCTGACCTCGAGGCTGCCCTTCGTCTGGTACTGTTTTGGACTCTGACCCGGTTTATGAACTCTCACCAGTCCCCGACCTACCTTTTGCCTACCCCTTGGATGAATAAATATCGGAGCTCAACCATCTGCTTCCTGTGTCTGCATTTGGTACTTGCCTTGTAAAATAATTAATAATAATAATTATAAAATAATGAAAAACATAAATATCACATTTACATAAGTATTCCCTTTACTCAGTACTTTGTTGAAGCACCTTTGGCAGCGATTACAGCCTCAAGTCTTCTTGGGTATGATGCTACAAGCTTGTCACACCTGTATTTAGGGAGTTTCTTACATTCTTCTCTGCAGATCCTATCAAACTCTTTCAGGTTCGATGGGGAGCGTTATTGCACAGCTATTTTCAGGTCTCTCCAGAGATGTTCGATCGGGTTGGGCCACTCAAGGACATTCAGAGAATTGTCCCTAAGCCACTCCTCAGACCACAAATGTTTCTCATGGTCTGAGAGTCTTTAGGTCCCTTTTGACAAACTGCAAGAGGGCTGTCATGTGCCTTTTACTGAGGAGTGGCTTCTGCCTGGCCACTCTACCATAAAGGCCTGATTGGTGGAGTGCTGCAGAGATGGTTGTCCTTCTGGAATGTTCTCCCATCTCCACAGAGGAACTCTAGAGCTCTGTCAGAGTGACCATCGGGTTCTTGGTCACCTCCCTGACCAAGGCCCTTCTCCCCCAATTGCTCAGTTCTTTAATTTAAGAATGATGGAGGACACTGTGTTCTTGGGGACCTTCAATACTGCAGACATTTTTGGTACCCTTCTCCACATCTCCCCACATCTGTGCTTCGACGGACAATTCCTTCAACCTCATGTTTGGTTTTTGCTCTGACAAGCACTCTCAAATGTGGGACCTTATATAGACAGGTGTGTGCCTTTCCAAATCATGTCCAATCAATTGAATTTACCACAGGTGGACTGTGGTAAAAACAGGATGATCAAAGGATGATCAATGGAAACAGGATGCACCTGAGCTCAATTTCGAGTCTCATAGCAAAGGGTCTGAATACTTATGAAAATAAGGTATTTCTGTTTTTTTTATTTTATACACTTGTGAAAATATCTAAAAACCTGTTTTCACTTTGTCATTATGGGGTATTGTTTGTAGATTGCTGAGGATTCATTTTTTTTGTAATCCATTTTAGAATTAGGCTGCAACATAGCAAAGTGTGTAAAAAAGACCGTTCTGAATACTTTCCGAATGCACTGTATATTGATCTGTGGAATGTAATGTGTGGGGGCTGTGCTTTGGCAAAGTGGGCGGGGTTATATCCTGCCTGTTTGGCCCTGTCCGGGGGTATCATCGGATGGGGCCACAGTGTCTCCTGACCCCTCGTGTCTCAGCCTCCAGTATTTATGCTGCAGTAGTTTGTGTCGGGGGGCTAGGGTCAGTCTGTTATATCTGGAGTATTTCTCCTGTCTTATCTGGTGTCCTGTGTGAATTTAAGTATGCTCTCTCTTATTCTCCCTCTCTTTCTTTCTCTCTCTCTCTTTCTTTCTTTCTTTCTTTCTCTCTCTCTCTCTCTCTCTCTCTCTCTCTTTCTTTCTTTCTTTCTTTCTTTCTTTCTTTCTTTCTTTCTTTCTTTCTTTCTTTCTTTCTTTCTTTCTTTCTTTCTCTCTCTCGGAGGACCTGAGCCCTAGGACCATGCCTCGGGACTACCTGGCATGATGACTCCTTGCTGTCCCCAGTCCACCTGGCCGTGCTGCTGCTGCGGCTGTGGAACCCTGACCTGTTCACCGGACATGCTACCTGTCCCAGACCTGCTGTTTTCAACTCTCTAGAGACAGCAGGAGCGGTAGAGATACTCTGAATGATCGGCCCACTGACATTTCCTTTTGAGGTGCTGACCTGTTGCACCCTCGACAACTACTGTGATTATTATTATTTGACCATGCTGGTCATTTATGAACATTTGAACATCTTGGCCATGTTCTGTTATAATCTCCACCCGGCACAGCCAGAAGAGGACTGGCCACCCCTCATAGGCCACCCCTCACTTACAGGTGGCAGCGTAGCCTAGTGGTTAGAGTGTTGGACTAGTAACTGAAAGGTTGCAAGTTTAAATCCCTGAGCTGACAAGGTATGAATTGGTCATTCTACCCCTGAACAAGGCAGTAACCCACTGTTCCTAGGCTGTCATTGAAAATAAGAATTGGTTCTTAACTGACTTGCCAAGGTAAATAAAAATAGCATAGTTCTGGCCTTTCTAGGGAGTTTTTCCTAGCCGCCGTGCTTCTACACCTGCATTGCTTGCTGTTTGGGGTTTTATGCTGGGTTTCTGTACAGCACTTTGAGATATCAGCTGATCTAAGAAGGGCTTTATAAATAGATTGATTTGATGATTTATTGTATGTATTTGATATTGTTAAGCCAGTATTATTCATTTGTTCTAGAACCTTTAAGGGTTCTTTGGATGTCCCCATAGGAGAACCCTTTGAAGAATGTATAAGGTTAAACGGTTAAGGTTGGGTTTAGGGATGAGGGTTAGGTTAAGGTTAGGCAGTTTCAGTGAATTTAGGGTAATGATAAAAAGGTTAGGAAAATGCATAATGTAATGTACACGACCCACGTTATTTTTTTAACCCAAAAAATAAACAAGAACAATTTCAGTTATTCTTTTCTACTATTATTATTATTATTATTATTATTATAAATGTGAGTAGGATCATAGCTAGTGTATTATTCATTATATTATAAAGTAGGTATTTTACCATAGTTTCATTATTAGGTATTCTACACCACATACAATAAAATGTGTTAACACCATCATCACAACGACGTGCAGAGCACATCATCATCAATAACCACTTAATTATTATAAAGACCTAATTACATGACTTCATTTAAATATATAGCACTGCCTGTGTCATCACCACTGGGTATAGTACTGTGGCCTGGTTGTCTGTCCTTCTCTGTATGCTCCTGGGTAAAGGCCTACAGTAGCAGGGATGAAACAGTTTTGCTCTCCTCTGTTCTGCTATGCAGTTCTGATGGGCTCCAGCACTACCACTCATCACAACCCTTCTGAGACTCACCAAGATTCACCCCCTCATGAATAATCTCACCCAAAGGCATGGTGGGTTGGCGGAGGAGGAAAAAAACGGACAGATTATTTTAGAAAGACAGAGGGGAGGGAGGGGTTGAGGGGATGGAGAGAGGGAGAAAGAGAGAAAGAGAGAGGGGGCAGTGGGCTGGGTGGGGGGAGGGGGAGAGAGGGATGGAGGGATGAAAGAAAGAGAGGGATTCTTTTGATGTGTTTTCCCTGCGGACCGGGCAACGGGGTGGAGAACTCCGACGTCGGTCGTCGGGGAGCTGAAGGGACTGACTGGTTTCTTAAATGCTCACGCCGCTGAACACCGAACGCCAGAGCCCTGATGCCTCCGAGCATTATGGGGGATTAATGCTGGCGTAACCCCTTTACTTAATTCATTACCGGGCGACGGTGGCTAATTTGATTTGATATTATTTTAATAAAGTTCTGTGATGATTTAGAAGATTGTTTCAGGCTATCAAAAATAATTTTCCAGTTATTACAGCCATTCAGGCGAGTCCTTTGATAGCAGCAGTCAGGCTTGGTGTGTGTGGAATATATTAGCTGAGTCGACGCTAACGTAGCTCATACCGATGCACTGTTAGAACGTCTAATACCGAAGGCCCGGTCGCTGCTGTGAATCGCAGTGTGTGAAGAGTTCTGTTGACACTTAGATATATTCTGGAAGCAGTTCTAAACATAAAACATGACAGAGGAGGAAGAAGAGAAGAGTGAGAGAGAGAGAGAGAGAGAGAGAGAGAGAGAGAGAGAGAGAGAGAGAGAGAGAGAGAGAGAGAGAGAGAGAGAGAGAGAGAGAGAGAGAGAGAGAGAGAGAGAGAGAGAGAGAGAGAGAGAGAGAGAGAGAGAGAGAGAGAGAGAGAGAGAGAGAGAGAGAGAGAGCGATTTAAGTGGATTTTTTTTTGTACTTTAACTATTTGTTTATCGTTACAACACTGTATAGCCATAATATGACATTCGAAATGTCTCTATTCCTTTGAAATTTTTGTGAGTTTACTGTTCATTTAATTTTTTATTCCACTTTTGTTTATGATCTATTTCACTTTCTTTGTCAATGTAAACCTATGTTTCCCATGCCAATAAAGCCCTTTGAATTGGATTGAGAGAGAAAGAGAGAGAGAGAGAGAGAGAGCACAGAGGGGGATATATTCTGTATGCCATTGTTAATCTTACACGTCACCATTGTTAAACCTCGTAGGAATACATGGACTCGATTCTGAAAGAGGACTTCAGATCTTTGTGTTATTCATGTGGGCTATTGAGAGTTCTCTAGTGTGTGTTGGTGTCTTGTGCCAAGACTACAAGCAGTTCAGTTCATCTCCCTCCCTGCAAGGACAGAGTGGATTTCTCCCGCTTCTGTTGCAGTGGTAGTACAGATGAATTCTCACATTTCTCTCTTCTAGGCCTAAGTGCTCTGTGTTGGCTTTGTAATCAAACTGTCAACAAAAGCTTTTGTCCACCTCATGTCAAAGTCTTGTCAGTTGACTCATCTCTGTCCTATCGCCATTCAGCTCTATACATATTCATCAAGATCGGTGTGTTTAGAAAACACACATTCGTCTCACATTATTTTCTAAAGCCCTCCCTCCAGACTCAACACGTCAGCGTGAATTTTGGGGGTCAGGGAGAGGGGGTCGGTTGGGCGGGGTAGCCTAGCTAGGCTAGCTAACAATGTTTTTGTTTAGCTTTTTCCTTAAACCCCAAATGACACACATTTCCCTCTGAAAAGATAAGCCTCAGTCAAAGGCCGGGGAGATGTCTGAGTCCATGTGAAAAAAAACGGAGGGTTTGGGAGGGGGGTTGCTGAATTACCTTTGCCGGGTTCTGGCGAGAAAGGGGCGGGAGGGGGGACCCCCTCATTCATTAGTCCGTCTGGGGGCCACAGAGGGGTCACACAATGTGACGGTTGTTCTGCCAGACCCCCAGACCCTGGCAGACACATTTAATGGCCACCGTTTCCTCTCCAGACAGAAAGAAAGAGAGAGGGGAGGAGGAAGCAGGGGAGGGAGAGCAAGAAAGAGTGAGGGGGTTTATAAGGAGGGAGAGAGAGAGGGAAGGGGAGAATGGGACAGAGAAAACGGGAGTAATAGGGTGAGAGAGAAAGATAGATAGAGACAGGGTGAGGGTGTTTAAGAGCTGTGGCTGGGTGGGGTGGGGGTGACCAATCAGGCCTGGGATGGGTAATTTTGGGTGGGTAAGGTTTTTTCCCTTTCTTCACATGTTTATACCTGCCCTGGACAGAGAAATAGGAGAGCGCTCAGAGATGCCTTTTCCTCTCTGTTTTTCACAAGCTCCAAATGTTCAGAGGTCATGTTTTAGAACAGTTATTGGGGTCAACGGGCACGCTATATCGTCAGTAAGTGGAAACATTCAAACGAGGAATTTCACGGCCCACAACTAACATGTGTATTTCGAAAAACAGGATTATTTACAGCTCATGCGAAAATATCTCCAAGAATACTTCTCAACAGCGAGATGTCAAATCCATTTCTTTGAAAAGATGACAGATCAAGACTATGAGGGAAAAAGCAACACAAACAGTGATGTGTAACAGCCATCAATTATGGAAATCGAATGCAAATCATATGTTTATCGTTTTTCTGCAGACATTTTAGCTGAGGCTTTTATAATGCCAGGATGTCAAAGGTTCCTGTAGCTAGCCTTTCTTTAAATTCCTTATTTCCACTGAGATATTACTCTCCTAGTCCAGTGCCGTGGCCTCGGGCAGAAATCAATGACCATAAAAAGGTTTGGGAGTTCCATTGCGAGTAATAAGGGGTAGGGAGGGCACGCATTAAGTCAATTCTTCTGGAATATGCCGACAGAGTTCATGTGAGAGATTCAATCCGAGAAACAGAAAATATCTAGAAGTGTAAGCGCGATGGTAGACTGAAAAGGAATGGGCTACTGGTGTTGACAGTGATCTGCTAGGCGAAGGCCAGCTGTTTAACATGGCATCGTGCCTGTTGTTTTACCATTCAAGATGACCTGGTGTCACTGCAACACTCTAACACCTATAGCATGAATGAGATATAACATATACTGTACTGCATGATGTCATGATGTCTCATTTACATCAAAGGAGAGAAAAGACAATGGAGCTTTTCAATCTTATCTGACAGTCAGTGTTCTGTCACTTCAAATCACACGTTTAACCCCCCCCCCCCCCCCCACCAGATTAACCATATATGTATGAACTAGGTATTCTTTCCCAGTAAACTCTCAGGAGGTCCTGCCGTCTGTCCCCAGTGTCGTAGATTGCAATTTGCCCCTTTACGCCTGCACCAATTATATTAATTGCATTAGACAAGGCAGTTTAGAGGATCCCTTCCCTCGAGAGCTGAGGGACATGGGGTTTTTCTATCTTCCTCCATCCCTCCTTTAATCGATCTCTCCACACTCTCTCAGGGTAATCTAGTGGAGTGTCAGCAGGGCAGCATAAACTGTCAGGCTAGAATAGAATAGACGATGATTCTTTTTTTAACAGTCTCTACTCAATGTTTTGGGACAGTTGCATAGCCTCAAACACCAGAACTAGGTCGTTACTAGTGTAACTACATACATGTCTGAACCCCAACCACAGACTGGCAAATGCTCGTAAAAAACTCCTCCTCGTCATCTGCACCTTCCACTTTTAAAGACGGCGTTCGGGCGGCGATGAGAACACACAGCTTGACGGTGTAGTTGGCTACGTTCCCCTCCCGTCCAACCCGTCAGCCTGGTTGACTTTAGCTCTGGGTATTAAGGGGTCATGTCAAGCCTAGATTATTGGAGGATTTTACATTTATAAACCTGCACTGCCCCTAATTTAACTACACCTTCAGGGACCTTAAAGCCGGCGTTGGAATGAGAGAAACAGATGTGAGGCCATGTTAATGGGGAATAGCGGCTCCGCTGCCCACTCATCTTCAAACAGGCCTTGGCTTGGAGCTGATTTGGACACAGGGTCCAGATAGACTCTGACTCTCTCTCTCTCTCTCTCTCTCTCTCTCTAACTCTCTCTCTCTCTCTCTCTCTCTCTCTCTCTCTCTCTCTCTCTCTCTCTCTCTCTCTCTCTCTCTCTCTCTCTCTCTCTCTCTCTCTCTCTCTCTCTCTCTCTCTCTCTCTCTCTCTCTCTCTCTCTCTCTCTCTCTCTCTCTCTCTCTCTCTCTCTCTCTAACTCTCTAACTCTCTAACTCTGTCTCGCTCTCTGTGGTGGAATGGCCTGACTCTGCTGGGAGTGCTGGGGCTCATGCCAAGGCCTGGTGTGCAGGGATACTACACTGGAATGGGCATACTGTAGGCGTTGGCATGGGTACAGCAATGGGCTCTGGCTAGCTGGCTGGCATGCCGCTTAAATACCTTCAACCCTGAAATCAAGACAGCTTAGTTTATTTGACCATCTTGTATATTTTCGTGGAAATTTGTCACTGGGCCCGGAAGATAAGGAGAGTTAGACTAGAATATGAAATATTGTGCGGCTGGTTTTGGAAGTGAGGGGAGTTTATTGAAGGTTAGCACTGCACGGTGCTCTGGACCCTTAAGGCTGACCAGTACACCAACTTGTACTGAGTCGCTACTGGAGTGATGAAAGAGACAGAGAAAGATAGAGAGTAGAGCAAAGCAGAAACATGCCTGTTCGGACTGGAACAATGTGTGTGTGTGTGTGTGTGTGTCTGTGTGTCTGTGTGTGTGTGTGTGTGTGTGTGTGTGTCTTAGCCTGTGTATATGCCTGTGTGTGTGTATGCCTGTCTGTGTCTTAGCCTGTATGTCTGTGTATGCCTGTGTATGTGTGTGTGAATGTGTGTGTATGTGTGTGTGTTTCTTCTCTTGCATGTGTGTGTATGCCTGTGTATGTGTGTATGCCTGTCTGTGTCTTAGCCTGTATGTCTGTGTATGCCTGTGTATGTGTGTGTGAATGTGTGTGTATGTGTGTGTGTTTCTTCTCTTGCATGTGTGTGTATGCCTGTGTATGTGTGTGTGAATGTGTGTGTATGTGTGTGTGTGTTTCTTCTCTTGCATGTGTGTGTATGCCTGTGCTGGTGTATGTGTGGTGGCTCCCTTTGAGCTCTCAGCCAGAACTGGGTCAGAGTTTAAAGGAATCTGCTTCCCATTTGAGGGCTAGCGTCAGCCTCACCATGGTTAATGACAGGGGGCTTTGCCTTCCCCTCGTTCCCCTCGCCCTGAGCCATGGAAATCACAGCGTGGAGAAGGAGAAAAGAAGAGAGGAAACAGAGAGAGAGAGAGAGAGAGATCATCATTACAACACTGTATATATACATAATATGACATTTGAAATGTCTTTATTCTTTAGGAACTTTTATAAGTGTAATGTTTACTGTTCATTTTTTCTTGTTTATTTCACTTTTGTTTATTATCTATTTCACTTGCTTTGGAAATGTAAACATGTTTCCCATGCCAATAAAGAATAAAGCCCCTTAAATTGAATTGAATTTAATTGAAATTGAATTGAGAGAGATATTCGAGAGAGAGAGAGAGAACGGGAGAGGGTCCGCTCACCAACCAAGACTTCACAAAATGACAAAAGACTGCCCACAAAATGAGATGGAAACTGAGCTGCACTTCCTAACCTCCTGCCCAATGTATGACCATATTAGAGAGACATATTTCCCTCAGATTACACAGATCCACAAAGAATTCGAAAACAAATCCAATTTTGATAAACTCCCATATCTACTGGGTGAAATTCCACAGTGTGCCATCACAGCAGCAAGATTTGTGACCTGTTGCAACGAGAAAAGGGCAACCAGTGAAGAACACCCACCATTGTAAATACAACCCATATTTATGCTTATTTATTTTATCTTGTGTCCTTTAACCATTTGTACATTGTTAAAACACTGTATATATATATATATACAGTGTTTTAACAATGTACAAATGGTTAAAGGACACAAGATAAAATAAATAAGCATAAATATGGGTTGTATTTACAATGGTGGGTGTTCTTCACTGGTTGCCCTTTATATATATATATATATATATATATATATATAATATGACATTTGTAATGTCTTTATTGTTTGAAACTTCTGTATGTGTAATGTTTACTGTTAATTTTTATTGTTTATTTCACTTTATATATTATCTACCTCACTTGCTTTGGCAATGTTAACACATGTTTCCCATGCCAATAAAGCCCTTGAATTGAATTGAATTGAATTGAGAGAGAGAGAGAGAGAGAGAGACAGACAGAAAGACACAGAAAGAGAGAGAGAGAGTGGGAGAAATACAGAGAGAGAGAGAGAGAGAAGGTAGGGGAAGGTTTTCTGTAGTATTATAAATGTAAGAGTTCTAAACTTCCTTAATAAGCACAATGTCTTGAGTAAAAGCCAAATTGGATTTATACCAAAACATCGCACAACTGATCATATTTACACCCTACACACCCTGATAGATAAACATGTACACCAAAATAATACCGAAATATACGCTTGCTTTATCGACTTCCAAAAAGCATTTTATTCTATTTGGCATACAGGACTGTTCTACAAAGTTATTGAAAGTGGTGTAGGAGGTAAAACATATGACATCATTAAATCAATGTATACTGGCAATACATGCAGCATTAAAATTGATAAGAAAATAACATAATTATTTAACCAGGGGCGGGGCCTTCGCCAGGGTTGCAATCTGAGCCCTGCACTCTTCAATATTTACATTAACGAATTGGCCACTATTCTAGAAAAATCCTCAGACCCTGGTGTTATTTTCCACAATTCAGAAGTTAAATGCCTACTCTTTGCAGATGACCTATGGCTGCTGTCATCCACAGCACATGGCCCACAGCAGAGCCTGGACCTGCTAGAGCAGTACTGCCAGACAAGGGCCCTGGCAGTAAACCCCAAAAAGACTAAAATAATGATTTTCCAGAGAAGATCCAGATCTCAGGGAATTAGACCAAAGTTCTCAATTGGTACAAAATATATAGAATACTGTACACACTACAATTACTTAGTTTTAAAAATAAGCTCAACTGGATACCTTAATGAGGCAGTGAACGAGCTGAGAGAGAAAGCACGAAGGGCTTTCTACGCCATTAAAAAGCTAATTCAAATTGTAATACCTATTCAAATTTGTCTAAAACTAATTGAATATGTCATTGAACCAATTGCACTTTATGGCAGCGAGGTGTTGGGTCCACTTGCAAATCAAGATTTCATCAAATGGGACAAACACCCCATTGAAACCCTGCATGCAGAGTTCTGTAAGATTCTCCCACATGTCCAGAGGAAAACTACAAACAATGCATGCAGGGCAGAATTAGGACAATATCCACTAATAATAAAAACTAATAAAACAGCAATTAAGTTTTGGAAACATCTAAAATACAGTGACCCCCTCTCATATCACTACCAAGCCCTGCAATACCAAGAGCTGAGCAAAGAAAAGAGTCCCCTCATTCAGCTGGTCCTGGGGCTGAGTTCACAAACCTGTTCTACTAACGCACTGAAGCCTCAGGACCAGAACATCCAATCAATCAGGATAAACCAAATTACAACACAGTCAAAACAAAATTATATTGCTTATTGGGAAACACAAACACAAGCACAACGCAAAATGCATTGCTATCTGGCCCTAAATCCTACACCGTGGCTAAATATTTGACCATGGTTACTGATCAAAACCTTAGAAAAACCTTGACAAAGTACAGGCTCTGTGAGCACAGCCTTGCCATTGAGAAGGGTAGACACAGGAAAACCTGGCTCCCTGTAGAGGAAAGGCTGTGCAACCACTGCACCACAGCAGAACCTGAACCTTGCTGCCTGCCATAAGTTGAGGGACAGTGTCTGACAGATCAATCAACCTGCACATGTACTCTACTGTACACTTATTGTCATTGTTGAATGTATGCTTATTTTGACCCTTGGTTATTGTTGTTACTGTTGTCTCGTTGACAATTTTGATTCTTATTAATTTCATATTGTAAATATCAAAAGTATGCTTTGGCAATATGTACATTGTTACGTCATGCCAATAAAGCAAATTGAATTGAACTGAGAGAGAGAGAGAGAAAGACACACAGAAGAGAGAGAGAGAGAGAGAGAGACAGAGAGAGAGAGAGAGAGTGAGAGACAGAGAGAGAGAGAGAGAAAGACACACAGAAGAGAGAGAGAGAGAGACAGAGAGAGAGAGACAGAGAGAGAGAGAGAGAGAGAGAGAGAGACAGAGAGAGAGACAGAGACAGAGAGAGAGAAAGACACACAGAAGAGAGAGAGAGAGAGAGAGAGACAGAGAGAGACAGAGAGAGAGAGAGAGAGAGAGAGAGAGAGACAGAGAGAGAGAGAAAGACACACAGAAGAGAGAGAGAGAGACAGAGAGAGAGAGAGAGAGAGAGAGAGAGAGAGAGAGAGACGTACTGCCCTTTAAGTTCAAGAATGTCTCCTATGACCAAGAGAGATTTCCCAAACTAGGACCAACGTACAGGACTAACTTCTCAATGAGGGAGCAGGAATGACATCATGGGGGCTTTTTCTCTCTGTTTTGGTTACTCTGTAGATCCTTGTGATGCTTCATTCTAAGGTGAGGCCAATTCCAATGGAGAGTGTCAGCCCCTTGTACTATCCCCGCAGCTGTTGTCAAGGCACAGCGTTTTTAACTAGAGCAGCACATCAACAAAATAAAGCAACATACTATACAACATACACCCCGTCCACCCACCCCCACCCCAGATCCATCATACAGTGGTGCATCCTGAGCGAGGGGCCAAGTGTCTCCTCATTGGGCAATCAGTGGAGCCGGTCCATATGGCACAGATCAGAGGGGTGTCTCACAGTCGGGCAGGCGCTCCTCATTTTATTTCCAAGCGGATCTGTTAATTGGCCAACCAGATCAAAGGCGATATTAAAACCCAATTAAAATGATATAGGGACAGATTGCCAAGAGATGGGGACAGTAATGGGAACAGCGAAGGGCGCTACAGTGGCTGTAATTGAGTATCATGGTGGATGTTGTCATCTCTGTCTATCTTTCTGTCTGTCTGTCTATCTGTCTGTCTGTCTGTCTGTCTGTCTGTCTGTCTGTCTGTCTGTCTGTCTGTCTGTCTGTCTGTCTGTCTGTCTGTCTGTCTGTCTGTCTGTCTGTCTGTCTGTCTGTCTGTCTGTCTGCCTGCCTGCCTGCCTGCCTGCCTGCCCCTCTCTCTCTCTCTCTCTCTCTCTCCCTCTGTCCTGAACCCATCTGGATAAGTGATGAGGCTGGTGAGGACAGGAAACCAGTTAGCACATTAGCTCCGTAGCCTCCAGGCTTCACTGTCATTACTCTCAGTAACACCAATTTAGGGGTTGGATCTGGGGGATGTTTTAGCTGCTCTTACGGTTCATCCTTCCACCCGTGTCAGTGTAGTCACTGAGACGGCGGCTACGGTTTCTAGACATCCTCTACGGGTGGCTTCTGTCCTGGGTGCTCTCTCTCTCCTCCTCTTCTTCCCTCTTTCTCTCTGTCTATCTGATTCTCTCACCCTCAGGTGGGTTGTCATTTGTGTATATTTTTGAGTGTGTCTTTTCTGTTTGTGTGCATGACGGCGTGCACGGGTGTGTGTGTGACTGATCTATACGACACAAAGTTTAATTTGTTGAGGGAATATTATTGTACCAGCGCAGCCCGTTGAGCAGCACCTGCATGCCAAGTTTGCCTAATCATGCAAAAACAGCAGAAAAATGCATTCCAGCTGTCATACCTGTCCCAGAAGACAGAGGACCAGATTTGAGAAATATTGTTAACTGTTTCAGGACCCCAAAGATGAGGAAATAAAAGAACCAAACAGCTATCCCTCTATTCAATCTAGATGTCTTACTGCCTCAAACTGTTCAAGCTCAACAACATCAGGTGAAGGTCAATGCTCCAGAGTGGCGCCGCGGTCTAAGGCACTGCTTCTTCTAGTGCAAGAGGCGTCACCACAGTCCCTGGTTCGAATCCAGGCTGAGTCACATCTGGCCGTGATTGGGAGTCCCATAGGGCGGCGCGGAATTGGCCCATCGTCGTCGGGGTAGGCCGTCGTTGTTAACACGAACTTGTTCTTAACTGACTTCCCTAGTTAAATAACAAAAGTGGGTAAAAAAGTCCTACAGCAATTATAGCTCATATTTTCCATTACTGTGGAGTAGTTAGCTTGTTTATCCGTTGTTGCTAATGCCCGTTGAGTTGGAACAGAATGTTTGGTCACCACCAGCAGTGACAGGGCTGCGTTCAGAAGCTTCGTGTTGGGGTTTCGTTAACATCTGGAGGTTCTGCAACGAGGAAGGAACGAGGATAGCCCCGAGCTGAAACATCTTCCTAAAATATTATGCGAGATTCCAATGACACAGATGACAAACCCGACACGAATGGTCTTGGACTGCTACCAAGAAACGTCGAACAAGTTATTTGTTTCGAAATTTACTTAAGAATTGAAGCATTTATCCTACGGGAATCCATAGACTACTTGAGGATAACTGAAGCAACATGGCTATTTATCAAGTCATATTTCAATAAATTAATAGATTGGGTTTGTGATCTGTGTGATTATGTTATGACAGCTCGGACGTTACAGACCTGTTATTAGGACATAGCTTCATTCCACAGGGTTTGACTGTAGCCCAGTGGTAAGCATTGACTCAACCTCACTCTCTCGTTCTCTCTCTCTCTGTAATATTGTGGTCGGCCTTTGATATCCGATGGCTGTGATTATGTAGTCAGCTGCAAGATGGATGTTTCAAATAGCTTAACGCGAAGCTCAACCCACTGGGTTCGTTTGAAACAGCGGAGAGTGACGTGTGTACGGCTCACCTGTGAGGAGAGGAGAAGAACGTGAAGGTAGTGAGGGGTTTTCATAGCCAGCTGGTTGAAAGTCGTGATACACACACACACCCTCCTACTTAGACACACAACTCACAAAAACACAAAACACACACACACATACACCCCCCGACACACACACCCTCCTACGTAGACACACAACACACAAACACACACACACACACACACATACACCCCCACCACACACACACACACACATACACCCCCCCCCCCCACACACACACACACATACACCCCCCGACACACACACCCTCCTACGTAGACACACAACACACAAAAACACACATACACATACACCCCCCCCACACACACACACACACACACACACACACACAAGCAGCACACACATACTCCCAATAAGTGGCCTATAAATAACCAAGAGCTACTTCAGTCAATCACCTGACAACAGTACAGTAGCAAACCCAACCAACGGTCCCAGATGGCCCTAGCGATACCCCACACCCCTAAATCACCCGAACAGCTCCATCCCCACCACCTTCAAGCACACTTCCACCCTCCTAAAGAGGGGCCATAACTTTAAAAGGAGGTGACACAGGCTTCCTACACTTCCCATTAGCAGAAACAACACTCTCCACTCCCCCTTTTACAGCCTTATTGACAAGAGCCCTGTGTTTTATGGTTAACAAGGGGGCAGTTCAATAGTTGAATTGTTCCTCGGCTCCTCGACTCCTCGGCTCCTCTTGCCTTTGTTGATGTTGTTGTTGCTCCGTCGTATAGTGAAATGGCTCCTTACTGTGGGGACCAGTAAAACAGATTGTCAATGGACTCCCAGAGGTCCAGGGGTCAGTCGTGTTTGATGGCCATGTGATTTGTTTGTTCAGACCCGATGGCCCTTCTCTCCTGGCGGTAGGGACTGAGAGGAGGGACGGACGGAGCTCTCAGCTCCACACTCTCTGGTGCTCTCCCCTTCACCAATGAGCCATTTAATCCCCTTCCTACAGCTAAATCAACATCCGCTTCACACACACACAGAGCTGACACACACACTCTAAGAGGCTGAGGGGACCATCACTGCCAGTGTCAGGGTTCATAAGGACACCGACCGTAAAACATGTGTGTGTGTGTGTGTGTGTGTGTGTGTGTGTGTGTGTCTCAGCTTTGGGGCAGAAGAAGATCAGGGTGAATAATAATTGTCACATTTTTGTATTTTTATTTATTTCAACTTTATCTAACCAGGTAGGCCAGTTGAGAACAAGTTCTCATTTACAACTGTGACCTGTCCAAGATAAAGCATAGCAGTATGAGCAGACAACACAGAGTTACACATTACACAATAGAAAAATCTATATACAGTGTGTGCAAATGTAGTAAGATTAGGGAGGTAGGCAATAAATAGGCCACAGTGGCAAAATAATTACAATTTAGCAATTAAACACTGGAGTGATAGATGTGCAGAAGATGAATGTGCAAGTAGAGATACTGATGTGCAAAAGAGTAAAAAAATCTATAACAATATGGGGATGAGGTAGTTGGGTGGGCTATTTACAGATGGCTGTGTACAGGTGCAGGTATCGTTAAGCTGCTCAGACAGCTGATGCTTAAAGTTAGTGAGACTCCAGCTTAAGAGATTTTTGCAATTCGTTCCAGTCATTGGCAGCAGAGAACTGGAAGGAAAGGTGGCCAAAGAAAGTGTTGGCTTTGGGGATGACCAGTGAAATATACCTGCTGGAGCGTGTGCTACGGGTGGGTGCTGCTATGGTGACCAGTGAGCTTAGATAAGGCGGGGCTTTACCTAGCAAAGAC
>NC_048577.1:15132288-15142288 GCF_013265735.2 Oncorhynchus mykiss | reverse complement strand
CCCAAAGTCATTTGTGAAATAATTGGTCCTTAAATCAAAGTATTTGTTCCGGTAATGTTTTTGTTAACAATATGACCAAATAAATGTCAGTGAACATTATAAGCCAGCATAATAGCCTATACAGGTATATAATTAACCTTCTGATTACATAGCTTACAAACTGGTAGAAACAGTCAGCTCTGTACTTTACAACCAGCAGGTCTAGGCTGGTGTTCGTAGTTTGTCCTAATGGTTGGTTGTCTGGTATGCTAGCTAGAGCACATAGTGTGTACACACACCTACAAACACACACATACGGACACACACACATACGGACACACACACACACACACGCACACGCACACAATTGCAGAGTAGTCTTGACGGTGACTTGAGTCTGAGCCAAGCTGTTGCTGATATCTGTAAGATATGAGTCAAAGTGTCAACGCTCCAATCAATCATTTCTCAGGCGTCTCAATTCCCTCCGTTGTCTTCCCTCAGTCTTCCTCTCCTCCTTTCCTTTATCTTTTTATTACCCCTCAATTAGGTCTTATCTGTTGTGGTAAACTTGGCCCTCTACTTCCTTATCTCAGAGACTTGGCCGACCAAGGGTCTCTGGTGTCAGGAAAGAAAAGGAGAGGGAGAGAGGAAAGAGGAGAGGAGAGAGGAGAGAGGAGAGAGAAAGAGAGGAGAGAGAAAGACAGGCGAGAGAAGAGAGAAAGAGAGGAGAGAGAAAGAGAGGAGAGAGAAAGACAGGCGAGAGAAGAGAGAGAGAGAAAGAGAGGAGAGAGAAGAGAGAAGAGAGAAAGAGAGGAGAGAGAAAGACAGGCGAGAGAAGAGAGAGAGAGAAAGAGAGGAGAGAGAAAGAGAGGAGAGAGAAGAGAGAAGAGAGAAAGAGAGGAGAGAGAAGAGAGAAAGAGAGAAGAGAGAAAGAGAGGAGAGAGAAGAGAGAAGAGAGAAAGAGAGGAGAGAGAAAGAGAGGCGAGAGAAAGACAGGCGAGAGAAGAGAGAAGAGAGGAGAGAGAAGAGAGAAAGAGAGGAGAGAGAAGAGAGGAGAGAGAAGAGAGAAAGAGAGAAGAGAGAAAAAGAGGCGAGAGGAGAGAGAAGAGAGGAGAGAGAAGAGAGAAGAGAGGAGAGAGAAGAAAGAAAGAGAGGAGAGAGAAGAGAGGAGAGAGAAGAGAGAAGAGAGGAGAGAGAAGAGAGAAAGAGAGAAGAGAGAAAGAGAGGTGAGAGGAGAGAGAAGAGAGGAGAGAGAAGAGAGAAAGAGAGAAGAGAGAAAGAGAGGCGAGAGGAGAGAGAAGAGAGAAGAGAGGAGAGAGAAAGAGAGAAGAGAGAAAGAGAGGAGAGAGAAGAGAGAAGAGAGAAGAGAGAAAGAGAGAAGAGAGAAAGAGAGGAGAGAGGAGAGAGAAGAGAGAAGAGAGGAGAGAGAAGAGAGAAAGAGAGGAGAGAGAAGAGAGAAGAGAGAAGAGAGGAGAGAGAAGAGAGAAGAGAGAAAGAGAGGCGAGAGGCGAGAGGAGAGAGAAGAGAGAAGAGAGGAGAGAGAAGAGAGAAGAGAGGAGAGAGAAGAGAGAAGAGAGAAAGAGAGAAGAGAGAAAGAGAGGAGAGAAGAGAGAAGAGAGAAGAGAGGAGAGAGAAGAGAGAAAGAGAGGAGAGAGAAAGACAGGCGAGAGAAGAGAGAGAGAAGAGAGAAGGGAGAAGAGAGGAGAGAGAAGAGAGAAAGAGAGGAGAGAGAAGAGAGGAGAGAGAAGAGAGAAAGAGAGAAGAGAGAAAGAGAGGTGAAAGGAGAGAGAAGAGAGGAGAGAGAAGAGAGAAGAGAGGAGAGAGAAGAAAGAAAGAGAGGAGAGAGAAGAGAGGAGAGAGAAGAGAGAAGAGAGGAGAGAGAAGAGAGAAAGAGAGAAGAGAGAAAGAGAGGCGAGAGGAGAGAGAAGAGAGGAGAGAGAAGAGAGAAAGAGAGAAGAGAGAAAGAGAGGCGAGAGGAGAGAGAAGAGAGGAGAGAGAAGAGAGAAAGAGAGGAGAGAGAAAGAGAGGCGAGAGGAGAGAGAAGAGAGAAGAGAGGAGAGAGAAAGAGAGAAGAGAGAAAGAGAGGAGAGAGAAGAGAGAAGAGAGGAGAGAGAAGAGAGAAAGAGAGAAGAGAGAAAGAGAGGAGAGAGGAGAGAGAAGAGAGAAGAGAGGAGAGAGAAGAGAGAAGAGAGAAAGAGAGAAAGAGAGGAGAGAGAAGAGAGAAGAGAGGAGAGAGAAGAGAGAAGAGAGAAAGAGAGGCGAGAGGCGAGAGGAGAGAGAAGAGAGAAGAGAGGAGAGAGAAGAGAGAAGAGAGGAGAGAGAAGAGAGAAAGAGAGAAGAGAGAAAGGGAGGAGAGAGAAGAGAGAAGAGAGAAGAGAGGAGAGAGAAGAGAGAAGAGAGAAAGAGAGGCGAGAGGAGAGAGAAGAGAGGAGAGAGAAGAGAGAAAGAGAGAAGAGAGAAAGAGAGGCGAGAGGAGAGAGAAGAGAGGAGAGAGAAGAGAGAAAGAGAGAAGAGAGAAAGAGAGGAGAGAGGAGAGAGAAGAGAGAAAGAGAGGCGAGAGGAGAGAGAAGAGAGAAAGAGAGGCGAGAGGAGAGAGAAGAGAGAAAGAGAGGCGAGAGGAGAGAGAAGAGAGGAGAGAGAAGAGAGAAAGAGAGAAGAGAGAAAGAGAGGCGAGAGGAGAGAGAAGAGAGAAGAGAGGAGAGAGAAGAGAGAAGAGAGAAAGAGAGGAGAGAGAAGAGAGAAGAGAGGAGAGAGAAGAGAGAAAGAGAGAAGAGAGAAAGAGAGGAGAGAGGAGAGAGAAGAGAGAAGAGAGGAGAGAGAAAAGAGAAGAGAGAAAGAGAGGAGAGAGAAGAGAGAAGAGAGAAGAGAGGAGAGAGAAGAGAGAAGAGAGAAAGAGAGGAGAGAGAAGAGAGGAGAGAGAAGAGAGGAGAGAGAAGAGAGAAAGAGAGGCGAGAGGAGAGAGAAGAGAGAAAGAGAGGCGAGAGGAGAGAGAAGAGAGAAAGAGAGGAGAGAGAAGAGAGGAGAGAGAAGAGAGAAAGAGAGAAGAGAGAAAGAGAGGAGAGAGGAGAGAGAAGAGAGAAGAGAGAAGAGAGAAAGAGAGGCGAGAGAAGAGAGAAGAGAGAAAGAGAGGAGAGAGAAGAGAGGAGAGAGAAGAGAGAAAGAGACAAAGAGAGGCGAGAGGAGAGCGAGAAAAAATAAAATAAGTGAAAAACCCTTCTTGGTAAATGAGTGAAATCCCCTCAGACACTGTGAGGAAGCTGGCTTCTCTTTTTCTTTACTCTTTACTCTTTTTCTCCCTCCCTCTCTCCCTCTCTCTTCTCTCCTTCCTTGTCTTCTCTGGCTACCGAGGAAGGCTGGAGGATATTGTAATATACTGCTGTATATGAGCCAAGGTTTACGTAATAAGGATGTTTGTAATGTCTTGAAACACACCCTTGGTAGTTGACCACATTTTTTTAAGCACGAAAAGTAACTGTTGAAATAGTAGTCAGGACAGTTCAGAATCGGCACCATCACCTCTGAACTGCTCAGGGGTGCTGTAACTGTTTGATGCATACAAGGCATCTACACCATCCACTAGTTATTGATGATGGTGAACCACTCGTTTAGCCCCTCCCTCCCATTACCTCCAGCCATCGACCCACCCCACCCCCACCCCCTGTTCCTGACTGGTCAGAGAGTTGACGTGTAAGGGAGGGATAGAGGTGGAGAGACCTTGGCCTTGTGGCCTGACCCCAGCTGTCTGGGCCTATCCACCCCGTACATCTGTGCATATGTGTGTGTGTGCATGCGTGCATGTGTGTGTGTGTGACGGTCAGAGACTACCATTGTGCTCAGGGGGGCCAGGGGTATACAGAAACAAGGCGTGACCAGAGCAGAGTGACAAGTATTGATCATCGACCAGCACACATGCTTAATGCCTGTGTACCTTAGGGAGGAGGGAGGAGGGAGGCTGGGTCTGTCTGGAGAGAGAGAGAGAGAGAGAGAGAGAGAGAGAGAGAGAGAGAGAGAGAGAGAGAGAGAGAGGGAGGGGGAGGGAGGGAGGGACAGAGATATAGAGGGAGGTACTGAGATATAGAAAGAGGGACTGAGATATAGAGGCAGGGGGAGGAAGGGAGGGAGGGAGGGAGAAAGAGAGGCAGGGACTGAGATATAGAGGGAGGGGGAGGACGGAAGGGAGGGACTGAGATATAGAGGCAGGGGGAGGAAGGGAGGGAGAAAGAGAGGCAGGGACTGAGATATAGAGGGAGGGGGAGGACGGGAGGGAGGGACTGAGATATAGAGGGAGGGGGAGTATGGGAGGGAGGGACTGAGATATAGAGGGAGGGGGAGGAAAGGAGGGAGGAAGAAAGAGAGGGAGGGACTGAGATATACATCCCTTGTATCCCTTGTATGTCTCCGCTTTGAGAGTGATCACATAGGGGCGATTGTTTTCAACAAAACTAGAACTAAAACTAAAACTTCTAGTCCAGGCCATGGCTAGGATCCACCCTATAGGTCAATATCAATAGCTCGTAAATCATCCCTTTATTACCTCAAATCTAATTGCCGATAGAAATAGAACCAACAGCATGGCCTTACTGACCTGAACGGGGAAATACAGTGGCTATAATTATATTATTACCACCTCATTAGCTGAACGGTTCTCATTGGACGGATGCTGTTTACACTGGAGTGGTGAAGAATGCTGTGATGTCAGAGGGGGAGAGAGAGGTACATTTTTCGGGGGGTCCCCCATCTTCTCCCCGCTACCCTGCTCCTCTGTTCTTCAGTGTGGGACGGCCTCCTCGCCAGCTCAGACAAATTGATTTGCAAAGGTCCAAAGCTGCCAGGCCCTGTGAGCCCCTTTACGCATACAGAACGCTCCCCTCACAGGAACACAATGACAGAGTCCAACAAAAGAGGAGAGGAGAGAGGGATGAGGAGGGGTGTGGGGAGGGGGGACACCAGGCCAAACTCAGCAGGACAGAGGGAACTGGGCTGGTTCAGAGTCCATGATACAACCCCCTCCCCTCCACCCTCTCCTTGGCCCCCTATCCCTGTCTGGTTGGAAAGGTCAGTGTGTGTCTGGGAACGGGGCCCCCCCCCCCCCCCCCCCCCCCAACCACCAACACCCCCCTTCTCTTCTTTATTGAAGGATACTATTATTCAGCAACACTTAATACGCTAATAGGCTAGGACAACACACACACACACACACACACACACACATGCATACACAGACACACACACACACATGCATACACACACATGCATACACACACACGCATGCATACACACACATGCATACACACACGCATGCATACACACACATGCATACACACACGCATGCATACACACACACACACATGCATACACACACTTGCATACACACACACACACATGCATACACACATGCATACACACACACATGCATACACACACACACACATGCATACATACACACACATGCATACACACACGCACATGCATACACACACACACATGCATACACACACACACACACATGCATACACACACACATGCATACACACACACACACACACACACACACACACACACACATGCATATGTACACATATGTCTGGAAGGGTCTTCGATTGAAAGGGAGGGCAGTTTGAAAGAGATTTATATATGTTGATCAGCCTGGACTGGCCCCCCCAGACAATGCCCCCCCCCCCCCCCCCCCCCTCCCCCCACCAGCTCTGGTCTGAATAAAAGAACGATCACATTCACATGGAGAACGCGGACCGTTATTACGGCCCCTTCATCTCCTTACCATGTAAATAACAACACTCACTAGCCCCCCCCTCCCCCCAAAGTTGCTATGACAATAAACACGATTAGAATCAGACTATTCATATTTATCATAATAATAGTTATAATGACACAGTTAGGATCATTCCCAGACGAGTTACACTCTCCCAAACGTTTACTGAGCTGTCGTGCTGCACGTTTACAGAGAATATAGGAACTTATGGAATCAAAAACATCTCAAAGGAAAACAATGAACTTGACCCTTTCAAAGTTCCTGGTGTGTGTGTCACCTCACACCATCATGTCTTCCTAACATGGGTCATCTGTTACAACTGCTCTAAGTGACTGGTAGCTTCTATTTTCGTCTGCCAGGAGGAGAGAAGGCGGGACAGATGTACAGTTATTGAGTTTATGTGTGTGTGTGTGTGTGTATGTGTGTGTGTGTGTGTATGTATGTGTGTGTGTGTGTGTGTGTGTGTGTGTGTGTGTGTGTGTGTGTGTGTGTGTGTATTCATGTGCGTCCCACTGCTCTGTCTGGTCTTCTTCCCTTTCTCCTGAAGCCCCTGAGACTCTACAGCAGTAGTAGAGTAGAGGACGGAAACCCAGACACCCTGGTTAAGAACTGGCTGACCCTGGATGAGACGATCCTAGCAGACTACCAGAGAGAGGGGGAGGGACCAGGGAGGACGTCTGTGGAGAGGGGAGACCAGTGGTCCAGCTGGCTAGAGGACGGGGGAGAACCCCACCTCTCCTCTCATTCCCCCTCCCTCCCCCTTCCCGTCCGTCGTCAGCTCTTGCACTTTGAACTCTGCAGTAGGAATGTTTTTTAGCATCCGTGGGTCAATATAAGTGTAGGTCTGGTTAATGGTGTCTCCTTCACTCGTCCTCTCTCTCTCTCTGCAAGGTTTCACTGCTAACTGGTGTTTTCATTGTGTTGGTTTTCCAGTATGAAGGGACCTCCCCCCCATGAGGAAGTCCTCTGGACCAGCTGCCTTGAGGGAGGGAGGTAGCAGACACAACACAGAGACGGCCCTGGCAGCGGACAATGAACTAGACAAATAAATCACGAGCCATGTGTGAAGAACAGAAAGAGAGAGAGGTAGATATGAGAGATAGAGAGAGATAAGTAGAGAGATAGATATGAGAGATAGAGAGAAAGATATGATATATAGATATGAGATAGATAGAGAGAAAAGTGCATGCATTTGTCCATGTATGTCTGGGTTTGTGTCTGAGTACAGGAGTGTGTGTGTGTGTGTGTGTGTGTGTGTGTGTGTGTGTGTATATCTGCATATTGTCCATGTATTGTGTGAGTAGAGACAACAGGGCCAACAGAGGTCAGAGTTCACTGGGTCTGCAACCCTCCACTCTGTCTGGTAAGGGTTTCGGTCTCTGGGTCTACATGTCCCTGACGGCCACACACACACACCAGTGGTCACAAACACACCCCGGTGGGCGTCCTGCCAGCCCAGCCAGCCCGTTCCTGCCCCAGACCTGCCCTTGATCCAGGTCACAGGAGACCCCAATCATCCCCATCTCCTCCCCTTTAGAACCCCCTGCTGCTTCTCCCTAGAACCCCCTCTGTGGCCCATCCCAGCCCCCCCTCTCTCTCAAGTCCCCATCTCTCCCCAGTCCCCATCTCTCCCAAGCCCCCTTCTCACCCCAGTCCCCATCTCTCTCCAGTCCCCATCTCTCCCCAGCCCCCATCTCTCCCCAGTCCCCATCTCTCCCCAGCCCCCATCTCTCCCCAGTCCCCATCTCACCCCAGTCCCCATCTCTCCCCAGTTCCCATCTCTCCCCAGCCCCCATCTCTCCCCAGTCCCCATCTCTCCCCAGCCCCCATCTCTCCCCAGTCCCCATCTCACCCCAGTCCCCATCTCTCCCCAGTTCCCATCTCTCCCCAGCCCCCATCTCTCCCCAGTCCCCATCTCTCCCCAGTCCCCATCTCTCCCCAGCCCCCATCTCTCCCCAGTCCCCATCTCTCCCCAGTCCCCGTCTCTCCCCAGCCCCCGTCTCTCCCCAGTCCCCATCTCTCCCCTGTCCCCATCTCTCCCCAGTCCCCATTTCTCCCCAGTCCCCATCTCTCCCCAGTCCCCATCTCTACCAATCCCCCATCTCTCCCCAGTCCCCATCTCTCCCCAGCCCCCATCTCTCCCCAGTCTCCATCTCTCCCCAGTCCCCATCTCACCCCAGTCCCCATCTCTCCCCAGTTCCCATCTCTCCCCAGCCCTCATCTCACCCCAGTCCCCATCTCATCCCAGTCCCCATCTCTCCCCAGTCTAAATCTCTTCCAAGCCCCCATTTCTCCCCAGTCCCCATCTCTCCCCAGTCCCCATCTCTACCAAGCCCCCATCTCTCCCCAGTCCCCATCTCTCCCCAGCCCCCATCTCACCCCAGTCCCCATCTCTCCCCAGTCCCCATCTCTCCCCAGTTCCCATCTCTCCCCAGCCCTCATCTCTCCCCAGTCCCCATCTCATCCCAGTCCCCATCTCTCCCCAGTCCCCATCTCTACCAAGCCCCCATCTCTCCCCAGTCCCCATCTCTCTCCAGTCCCCATCTCTCCCCAGCCCCCATCTCTCCCCAGTCCCCATCTCTCCCCAGTCCCCATCTCTCTCCAGCCCCCATCTCTCCCCAGTCCCCATCTCTCCCCTGTCCCCATCTCTCCCCAGTCCCCATTTCTCCCCAGTCCCCATCTCTCCCCAGTCCCCATCTCTACCAATCCCCCATCTCTCCCCAGTCCCCATCTCTCCCCAGCCCCCATCTCTCCCCAGTCCCCATCTCACCCCAGTCCCCATCTCTCCCCAGTTCCCATCTCTCCCCAGCCCTCATCTCACCCCAGTCCCCATCTCATCCCAGTGCCCATCTCTCCCCAGTCCCCATCTCTACCAAGCCCCCATTTCTCCCCAGTCCCCATCTCTCTCCAGTCCCCATCTCTCCCCAGCCCCCATCTCTCCCCAGTCCCCATCTCTCCCCAGCCCCAATCTCTCCCCAGTCCCCATCTCTCCCCTGTCCCCATCTCTCCCCAGTCCCCATTTCTCCCCAGTCCTCATCTCTCCCCAGCCCCCATCTCTCCCCAGTCCCCATCTCACCCCAGTCCCCATCTCTCCCCAGTTCCCATCTCTCCCCAGCTCCCATCTCTCCCCAGTCCCCATCTCTCCCCAGTCCCCATCTCTCCCCAGTCCCCATCTCTCCCCAGCCCCCATCTCTCCCCAGTCCCCATCTCTCCCCAGTCCCCATCTCTCCCCAGCCCCCGTCTCTCCCCAGTCCCCATCTCTCCCCTGTCCCCATCTCTCCCCAGTCCCCATTTCTCCCCAGTCCCCATCTCTCCCCAGTCCCCATCTCTACCAATCCCCCATCTCTCCCCAGTTCCCATCTCTCCCCAGCCCCCATCTCTCCCCAGTCCCCATCTCACCCCAGTCCCCATCTCTCCCCAGTTCCCATCTCTCCCCAGCCCTCATCTCACCCCAGTCCCCATCTCATCCCAGTCCCCATCTCTCCCCAGTCTCCATCTCTTCCAAGCCCCCATTTCTCCCCAGTCCCCATCTCTCTCCAGTCCCCATCTCTCCCCAGCCCCCATCTCTCCCCAGTCCCCATCTCTCCCCAGCCCCCATCTCTCCCCAGTCCCCATCTATCCCCTGTCTCCATCTCTCCCCAGTCCCCATTTCTCCCCAGTCCCCATCTCTCCCCAGTCCCCATCTCTACCAAGCCCCCATCTCTCCCCAGTCCCCATCTCTCCCCAGCCCCCATCTCACCCCAGTCCCCATCTCTACCCAGTCCCCATCTCTCCCCAGTTCCCATCTCTCCCCAGCCCTCATCTCTCCCCAGTCCCCATCTCATCCCAGTCCCCATCTCTCCCCAGTCCCCATCTCTACCAAGCCCCCATCTCTCCCCAGTCCCCATCTCTCTCCAGTCCCCATCTCTCCCCAGTCCCCATCTCTACCAATCCCCCATCTCTCCCCAGTCCCCATCTCTCCCCAGCCCCCATCTCTCCCCAGTCCCCATCTCACCCCAGTCCCCATCTCTCCCCAGTTCCCATCTCTCCCCAGCCCTCATCTCACCCCAGTCCCCATCTCATCCCAGTGCCCATCTCTCCCCAGTCCCCATCTCTACCAAGCCCCCATTTCTCCCCAGTCCCCATCTCTCTCCAGTCCCCATCTCTCCCCAGCCCCCATCTCTCCCCAGTCCCCATCTCTCTCCAGTCCCCATCTCTCCCCAGCCCCCATCTCTCCCCAGTCCCCATCTCTCCCCAGCCCCCATCTCTCCC